>NC_083403.1:19468678-19779928 GCF_020745735.1 Hemiscyllium ocellatum | reverse complement strand
AATCTCAAATGAATTTTGCATCTCTTCTTGTCTGCTTTTTCTTTGCATCTGGATCTGTGTGCTGATTACCATTCTCCAACTCTCATGCTTGTACCTTTCCTTTGTGCCTGGTCATACAGCTATTTTAAATAACGGAGTTCAAAAGAGTTGATACAAAAATAGTTTTCTCTAGTTTGGGGAGGAGGATATGGTTAGGAATAATCCCTAACCACAAACTTGATGATGGTTATCACGGAATCTTCCGAGAAAGGGGTTTGGAAAGCATATTAAAAGAAGAAAGCAGGACAGAGTTAAGGAGGGACTTCTGGAAACCTAAGGCATGACTGACAATAGAGCAATTGGAGTTGATATGCGTAGGAATCTGAGATGTGCAAAGACCTCAGCAGCTTATGAGGCTGTAGGAAAACGAAATAATGTTGCTGTTGAGGGATTTGAAACCAGGATTTATTCATGCTAAATATGTTAACAATTGCGTGGTATTCTATAACTTGAGTAAACATTGGGATTTATTCTTTGATTATTGTCACTAGGGAAAAAAAATTAAGAAATAAATGTAGATTAAGATCTGGATAGCTACCCAATTCAGATTCACTGTAACAAAAACAGAAACAGCGTTAATCTTTCAGGTCCAGTGACCCTTCTTTTGTTCTGCTTTCTTTCCACAGATGTTTCCAGATGTGCTGAGCATTTCCAACAATTTCTGTTTTTGTTTCAGATTTTCAGCTTTTTCAATCTAATATTAGTTTTTAAAAAGTAGTTTTACAGAGGATGGAGATTTATTTAGAATAATTTAATAGAACTATATTGTTACCTTCAAGAGCCGAAGTTATGATTTTTATACACACATTTAAGACTGAGAGAGAGAGTTTGTCAGCAGGGGAAATAAAAAGTTACAGGTAAAATGTTGGGAAGTGGATGTGAGAAATGTCAGAACAGCCATGATCTTGTTGAATAGTAGAGCTGGCTTGAGGAGCTGAATGACTTAGTTTGTATTTCTTATGGTCAATAGTGTTTTATCTGCTCATTTTCATCATATTCTATAGTTAACACACTTATTACTTGCTTATTTATCACTGGTTTCTATTAAGTTACAAAGTCTGAACAATTTTTGTGATATTAACTCTCCCTGTATTTAGGGAATGAAATGTTCCATGTCGGTCATTTGCTTGGACAGGGGTCATTTGCTCATGTTTATCAAGCTACAATTGTGGATATGAATAATTTATCTGATGTGAGGAACCAACAAAAAGTGTGCTTAAAGGTAAGAGAGAGCCATGTTTTTTTTTGCTGAGTTCATTGCATTTCTTTATTTGGAAATCAGCCTAAATTCTGTTGCATTTTGGTTACTAGTGCATAAGGCATTGGTGCTCACAATTCTACTACTTACTCTTTGCTCATCATGGCATGTTATTATTAGTTTATGTTGATTGTATTCAAATACAGAAACTTCAAAAAGATATAATAGGAATGCCACTTGAACTTTGTGAGCCTTTGCTTTTCAGGTTTGAAATTGATTGCTCTGGATGATATAAATATTTTTCGAGGACAAAAGCTTACCTTGGCTATTCGTACAAGCGTTTAAATACTTTGAATTTAATGACAGGCAAGAATTTCTACAAGCGTGCACAGAAAATTACCAGTTTATTGTTAAAAGCTTTAGAAGTTTTGACACCTGTATATTATATGCGACATCTGCAATTTTTCAAATATGTATAGATGGGGTTAGCAAGTGGAGGTTGTTTTTATCTGTCAGGACGGGAAAAAAGCATGGTGAGACCTAATAGCTAACTATTGTGAAAGTTTACCTTTTTATTTCTACCTTCACAGAAGGTCAATATCTGGTGACTAGAGGCATCTAGAATTGATAGATAAATTTTGTGATTCATTGAATTTCCCTAATAGTTGCCTTGCTGGGTATGTCATTACTAAGGCATGTTTGGGAGTGTTAGATGCTACAATCCTGATGGTTGAGATAATTTGCATTGAGAATTATAAATTGCTAAAACTCCATTTTTGAGAAGTTCTTTGAGTAACCTTTGCTCTTGCATATGCCCACAATTGGTGCCCACTTAATGTCTACATAAGCAGGATTGCTGTTTGGGAATAGAAGAACTAGGAGCAGGAATAGGCAGTTCAGCCCGTTGAGCCTACTCCTCCATTTGATGTGATCATAGCTCATCTCACCTTGTTCTCAATTCCACTTTTCTGTCCACTTTCCATAACCTTTCAAACATTACTAATTAAAAATCTGTCCATTTCGGCCATAAATTTACTCAATGTCTTAAAATCCATTGCAGTTTGGAGTATTCAGGTCCACATGCACAACCGTTTGAGAGAAGGAATTTCTCCACATCTGTTTTAAATCTGCTGCCCCTTATCCTAAGACTATTTTAGATTGCCTCAATGAGGAAACATCCTCTCTAAATCTCCTTTGTCAATCCCCTTTAGCATCTTGGATACCTCAACGGGATGTTGTGGTTCTGTTCGCTGAGCTGGAAATTTGTGTTGCAGACGTTTCGTCCCCTGTCTAGGTGACATCCTCAGTGCTTGGGAGCCTCCTGTGAAGCGCTTCTGTGATCTTTCCTCCGGCATTTGTAGTGGTTTGAATCTGCCACTTCCGGTTGTCAGTTCCAGCTGTCCGCTGCAGTGGTCGGTATATTGGGTCCAGGTCGATGTGCTTATTGATTGAATCTGTGGATGAGTGCCACGCCTCTAGGAATTCCCTAGCTGTTCTTGGTTTGGCTTGTCCTATAATAGTAGTGTTGTCTACTATTATAGGACAAACCAAACCGAGAACAGCCAGGGAATTCCTAGAGGTGTGGCACTCATCCACAGATTCAATCAATAAGCACATCGACCTGGACCCAATATACCGACCACTGTAGCGGACAGCTGGAACTGACAACCGGAAGCGGCAGATTCAAACCACTACAAATGCCGGAGGAAAGATCACAGGAGGCTCCCAAGCACTGAGGATGTCACCTAGACAGGGGACGAAACGTCTGCAACACAAATTCCCAGCTCGGCGAACAGAACCACAATGAGCACCCGAGCTACAAATCTTCTCACAAACCTTGAACCTCAACAAGATCTCCTTTCATTCTTCTAAAGTCCAGAAAATAAAGCCTTAATTGTTCAGTCTCTCTTCAAAAGATAAGCCATCAATCTACTTAACCTCCTCTGAACTGCCTCCAATGCAACATCATCCCCTTAAGTTAGGGGACCAAAATTGTGCACGGTACCCCACTAATCAGTTGCACGGCGTTTGACCAAGTGCTACCCTGTTTGTTGGATTCTGAAGTTCAGGTGGATCTCATTCAAAAGATCTATTCATAGGCACTCAGTATCCGCTTAAGAGGTCTGGCATCGGAATGTGTGGTGCTGCTAAAAGCATCCAATTGCTTGGTAATCAACACCCTGTCATCTTGCAAAAGATTCAGTAGCAGCTGGGGGAATTTAAATTAATTATAAGTTAAATGAATCTGGAATTAAGATATGCAGATCCGAAGACCCAAGTGTATTACTGAGCCTGTATTGAGCTATATAATCTGAGTTGACCCTTTGTGGTGGTACCCCACTTCAGATGAGGGAAGGAAACAATTACAAAAGATTCTTACAACTGATTCTAGTGGATAGCCAAGCGACATTTGTGTAGACACTATTAAGAATTGCATTAAATTAGCTTGTTAGGCCATTTCACAAATAGGTTAAAAGACACATTGGCATGTGCCTAGTCTCATCTGTAAGCTAGACAGAATAAGAATGGCTGACTAGCTTCCCTGAAGGACATGAATGAACCAGATCGGCTGTTTTGATAATCGGTAGTGATTACATGGTCATCACTCAGCCAGTCTTCAGTTTCAGACTTCTTAAAATTGAATTCAAATTTCATCATCTGCTGTTATGAGGTTCAAATAATAGCCTAGGGTTCTGGATTACTAGTCTTGTGGCAATACCACTGTAACACTACTTCCTCATCTAAACAAAAGGGTGCAATTTTCACAAGAATGCAGGGACAGAGAGTCATCATATGTAATGCCATTGAAGTATCAAAGTGTCTCAAACCACTTATGTCACAGAACAATATTTGATGCTGAGCTATATAAGGAGGTAATAGGGCCAATGATCTAAAGCTTGGCAAAAAAGATAGGTATGAATGAATGCCTTAGCCTAGCAAGAGAGGTTCAGTTTCAGGAGGAGAATGCTAGAGCAGAAGCAGCTACTTTCTCTTGTGGTGGATTATGTAAAGGATATGCTACAGGCCAGAACTAATGGAGTGCAGACATCTGAGAGGGTTTTAGGATACAAATTTGTTTGAGTTAGGGAGCAGCGAAGACTCCTAATGAAGGAATTTAAAAACAAGACTGAAAACATAGATACAAATCTTTGAAGATGGCAAGTTGGGAAGCATCTTTATAAAGCATACCCAATCTTTGATTTAGAGACGGAGTACAAAAGGAAGAGGTTATCCTGAACTTTTTAAAATCCATTTAAGAAAGGAAACATGCAGAGGAACTTGAATTATGTGGTGAGGTTAAAGGAGTTGGGGTTGTTCTTCATAGAAAAGAGAATGTTGAAGAGAGTTATTCTAAGTTAAGGAGTTATGGTAGAGTATATATTTCCACCACAGTGAAAAACATCAGAAGGGAGACAGGAAATTCTTTTTACACAGTGAATTGGAACTATACAGCCTGTAAGGGTGTTGGAAATGAGTTGTTGTCCTCTGTCATGAGAAAGTTGACAACTTGCAATTTTCCTTTCTAAATTATTTATCAGGAAGGAACAGTTGTGGAATTGATTTATATAACTTTTACAAGTAGCTATCACAGGTACGATAAATGGCTTCCTTTTTATGACTTTACAATAGCCACTTGATATGCCCAACTGGAGCCTATGGAAAGGCTTCTTACTTTCAGATAAAATGCTAAGAAAAGAATAATTTGGAAAATTTTGGTGTCTGTATTGTGAATTGAATGTGATATGACATGTTACACAATTTCTGTTGTTCTCCAGGTTCAAAAAACGTCCAATCCCTGGGAATTCTACATAAATACTCAGCTAAAGGAGAGACTGAACACCAAGTTTTGCAAGCTCTACAACAATATCCACTATGGACACTACTTTACCAATGGCAGTATTTTGGTTGGAGAGTTGTACAGTTTTGGAACTTTGCTGGTATTTATTTCATTCAATTTATTTTGTCACATATTTAAATTGAAATAAATTGTAACTTACTTAAAAGATTACTTTAACTCTACATTAGACATGTCATTTTGAGTAAGCGCTAACTAATATAGATGCAATTCAGATTGCTGAAACATCTTAGGACACTGTGATTACCAGCTAAGGTTACTAGTCTAACTGGTTCACATCAATTCTACAAAGGGATCACAGTGTTCTATGAAAGTATGTAGATTTCGGAAAAAAAACAGGAAAATAAACTTTCAAATCTGTTCACTGGGTCCTATCCATATGAATGTAAGAAATAAGAACAGTACCGGACCATTCAGCCCTTCAAGCCTGTTCTGCCCTTCAACACAGCCAAGGCCACAGATCTACTTAAATACTATTTTTCTTAACTACTGTCATATCCTTCATTTTAAAATAAAATTAATCAATCTGTCAGTCTCAGTTGTGGACATACCCACTGGGCAGAGAATTCCAAAGAAAAATCAGTCTGCAAATTTAGAAGACTTGAAAGGATCAGCAAAAGAATGAAGTGTCTTTTTCGTGGATGATCAAGATTGGATAGTCCTGGTATGACAAATATCCAAAACAAAAGAAATTTCATTAAAGGCATTGCAATAGGACTGAGGGTTTTCAAAAGGCTAGAAAAGGCTTTATGGTTTCTTTTATGAACTGCTATCTTAAATGATCTAAATGCCCAAAAACTGGAGACCAACTGTTTACCTAAAACCAGTACAATACATTGCCATGTCTAGTTCTGTGGGCAATTGTTAACTTAAGTCTTCCTCATTGCTATATTGTTCTTTTGTTTAGACTGCTCTTCTGTAATAAAGAATCCTGACTGTTCTGCAATTGTAGCTGCTCCTGAACATATTATTTGAAGTGCTCTACTGTGAGAAATGAATGACTTCGTAAAGGGTGCAATAAAGTCAAAAAAACATATTTTAGAGATGACATAGAAGAGGAAGTACAATCATTTTGGAAAAAAAAAGTTACCCCATTAACTTGCTTTTGAACATACAGAAGTGAGTTTGTCTTTGAAAATCACCGGTAAAATTCTGCATTTTCTTTGATTTCAGAATGCAGTCAATCTATATAAAACAATAAATGAAAAAGCAATGCCTCAGCCCCTGGTGATCTACTTTGCCATTCACATTCTGTATATGGTGGAACAGCTGCATTCTATTGGAATAATTCATGGTGACATAAAACCTGATAATTTTGTGCTTGGAGAAAGGTTTGTATTTTTGTAACAAACTTGTAGTTTTAGTGAAAGAAACAAAGATTTTAACTTCACATTGTTATCCCTTCTGAACAATTCTGATCTGTCTTATGCATGATGTACTCGTAAGGAGTGATCTATGGTTTTGTGCTGTATTAAACTCCATGGCAATGTCTGTCCAGATTTGGTACCCGACGTCCATTTTCTGATAAAATTTGTGGATAATCTCTGGAAGGGATGCCTTCCAGATTTTACAAGCTAAATATTGAGCAGTCTGAAGCTACTGATTTTGGGCCTGACTCCAAACTCCTTTTCCTAATCATTAACTCAATCCTTCTCTCTGAATTAGTCATAGACTATTGCCAGTCTGCTCACAACTTTGGTGAAGTTTGACTCAGATGGTCTTCTGAACACATTTGCACCATCATCAAGACTATATTTCCACATCAAATGGCCTAACATCACCTATCTTAGCTTATCTCCTCTTTACAACCCCCCTTCACACCTTTCCCTCTAAACTTGTCTGTTGCAACATACTCCAACTTCTACCTTATGTAAACTTGATCATCTCGAACTCTGCCCATCATGTAGTAATTCCTAAGCCCTTTTTAAACAATGACATCCAGTTGAACAACCAGTGGATTTTAAAATTCCTCCATGGCTTTGGCCCTCTATCCCAATTACCCTCTAAAATATCTGCATTCTTCTAATTCCAGCCTCTTGAGCATCCCTAATTTTAATTAATCCATCATTGGCAACCTTTCTTTCATTTGCCTAGGCCTTAAGATCCAGTATTTCCTCACTGAAATTCCACCTCACTATGCAAATAAACTTGAACCATCTCCAAAGCATTTAAATCCTTCCTTAAATACGGAGGTCAAAATGCAGTGAAGTGAAGCACTACTGGCTTCCTTTTATATTTAATTTAGTTCATAATAAACCATAGCACTGCATTAGCCTTCTTGAGTGTATTCCTTTGTCACAAAAGAATAGATTATGAAAATAAGGATGTTATGCTTCAATTAGTGTATTGGTGAGACTATATCTCAAACATTGTGCAGATTTAGGAAGGATATGAATACTTTGGGAGGCAGTTCAAGGTGGTTTACTAGATTGATACAGAGAAAAAACCATTTGCCTTGAGGAAAGCGAAAGGTTAGACAAGGTAGGTGTGTTTTCCATGGAGCTTAGAGGACAGGGTTGATGTGTATATGATCTCGAATGGCCTTGACATGATGCACTCAGGAAAGGAATTTTTCCTCTTCAGCGAGTCAAAACCAGGGAGCATTGTTTAAAAATTAGGAATAATTCTTTTAGGACAGATGAGAAATGTTTTCAGGGTTGTGGAACTTTGGAATTTTGCCTCAAGGCAGGATCATTAAATAATTTTGAGCAAGTGGATAGTATGAATTTTTGACTATTAACAAGATTCTAATATTGTATGTTGAATCTAGGTTCTTGGATGATGTAGCCAGTGTTGATGACACGTTATCCCAAGGACTGACATTGATTGACTTTGGTCAAAGCATAGATATGAAGTTATTCCCTCACAATACAGTTTTTGTGGAAAACTGTAAGACATCAGGCTTCCAGTGTATTGAAATGCTGTCAGAAAAGCCATGGACATTCCAGGTATATCATGTTCAACTTTAAACTTCTGCATACACCTCTAGCAACCATGCTCCAATTTAAGACTTTCCAGGCCTATTGTAGGGCAGGTTTCCAGGTACTGCCTGTTCACAAACCAAGTCAATTGTAACCTGACCAATGACTGTTCCACTCTGTCCACAATGGTTGGCAAGCAACAATAATCCTGTTGATATCATCCAAATGGCACTAAACTCTACAGGGAAGGTTAGAGTGATGAGTCAAATTCTGCTTTTCTATCAACTATGTGTGAAGTGGAGAAAAATTCAAATCAGAAGTCTCAATAGTTGGTGTCTTATGCAGCATAATAGAAGATAGTCATCTCAGCTCAATGACATCCTAACAAGTGTTCTTCTACTGTGTCAAATTATCTTCAGCTGTTTCAGTGACCATTCTTTCATAAGGTCAGCACTGAGGACACTTGGTGATTGTCCCAAACCTCCGCATGAGGTGTTATGCAGTCAGTTGGCTGGATGGCAATGCAGAGTGATACCAACAGTGTGATACCAACAGTGTGGCTTCAATCTGCCACAGCTGAGGTTTAATAAGACTCTTTTTCTTTACCTGGTCCCATACTTGATGCATGGTGACTCTCAGGTTAAATCACACCTTTCTCTCTCTCAAAAGAATGGGGCCTATGATCTGGTAAAGCTAAAGTGATTCTAAACTCCTTATACTTAAGTAATTCATTCATTGCATGCTGCAAGACTGAGACTTAAAGGCTTGGATGATATGTATCAGGCAATTACCTAACCCTGTGGATGTTCAATGGTATTAGCATTGCTGAAACCACTAATGTGAGGTTACTAGCCTTAACACCATGGTTAAGAGAATTCTGCCACATCTAACCTACCTCCTGAATCTCCAAGCCTTTACCACCATAATGAGACATAAGCCAGGAGTGATGGAATGTTCTCAACTTGTTTGGATGAGTGCAACTCTAACACCACCACCCAGGGCAAGAACCTGCTTAATTGACACCATATCCACCACTATCCGGCACTGACCACCTGAAAAAGGTAACAGAAGCAGACGTCATCCTTCACTGTTGCCTGGTCAGAATCCCAAAACTCCCTAACAGCATTGTTTGTGAATATGTGCACCCTATGAACAGTTGGCATATCACCATCTTAAAAACTGTTAGAAATAGACAATAAATGCTGACTGACCTTGCCAGCAACACGTGTCATCTTGTGTTATCCTTAGAAGATGTCATTTCATATGCTCTATTATTGTTCAGCCATCTCAGTTGAGCAAAGAAATGTCTCAAGTTATTTATAGAACAATCTTTTAAATAAATCCCTTTAAAATATTTTCAGCTAATGCTTATTTTTCTGTGGCTTTAGACAGACTACTTTGGAATTGCTGCAACAATTCACTGCCTTCTCTTTGGCACTTATCTGAAATTAAAGAAAGACCAGGGTATCTGGAAAGTTAATGCAACTTTTCAAAGGTCAGTTTTTATATCCCGATATCTGGAATTGTCATCCTAAACAGGTGCTACATTATTTAATTGTATCTCTGAACTATGGCTCAGTTGCTGAAAATTTTTTTTTTTGTTTCAGAGGTCATCATGCAGATTTGTGGAATCATTTCTTTAATACCTTGTTATATGTTCCCAACTGCCAGACTCTACCATCACTTTGTGACCTACGGGAAAAGCTGGTGTCACTCTTTAAAGAGCAGTATACAAAGAAACTGAAACCACTGCGACAGCGCTTACTGGTGCTTTTACTAGAAAATAAACCTTCACAAAAAAGAATGTAAATTGAAAAGCTGTCTAAGTGTAGATTGTAAATAGAGAGCTTTGTATTTCATTCTTGTATGCTTAAACATTGCTATTATTTCATTGTAAATGTTCAAAATAGTGGAATCTAGATTATATAACAGAAATTGATAAAGTTTTTAAGTATGGGTTGTGCTGTTGCTCATTCCAGCGAGCATAGCCCCTGGCTTGCTTTGTTACTTAATGTATGTCAATAAGAGGATGTTTGGAATTTAAGGGTTGTTCTAGAGATTTTCTGGCTTACAATCCACATGCTGTGGAAAGACTAATGAGTTTTTACAAATAGCAGTCATTTAAATGTATGGTGAGATTATATTTGTTAAAACTCGTGCCTATTAAAGACAATGCAAAGCTTATTTTAAAAATTCATTGAAAGTAAATGGTTTAACTGGATTTTTTTTAAACCACAAAATAGTTGTATCATATTAAGGATATTGAGTGCTGCATCTGGATGCCTGGTTAGACTGCGTCATAGTTCTCCAGCTATGGGCTACTTGCAAGTTAACTTTCAGTTATTGACTAAGTGAGCCTTTGGTAGGAAATAATTAGATTGCAGGAGGACAATAAGATTACTAATGTGGTTTATCTTAAACTGTACAATAAAATAGAATGTTTACCAATTTACATTGTTCAGATATTGAAGTTAGGAATTCTTTGAATTAAATAGTGGAGGCTAGAGTACTGAAGTCACCAATCCATTTTTAATTACAGGTTAAGAACAAGCTCAGGTGATGTTTAGTCTGGGCTGTTATGGCAGAAGATCCTGAAACATGACTATTTTCTTCTAACCCCAGGTATCATTCTTTGGAAATTGATGAGATGTCCTTTGAGGATATATTATTCTCCATTCAAAACGACCCCCTCACACAGACCTTAAGTTAATACATTTCATAAATCTAAAAGGACTCACTCCTGGATGGCACTGTTATATAACTTCCTATGACTATACACTACTTGTTGACGTTATTATTACACTAGTATGATAATGGATCTGTTCACCGAGCTGGAAGTTTTTGTTGTAAACGTTTCGTCCCCTGGCTAGGCAACATCATCAGTGCTTTGGAGCCTCCTGCGAAGCGCTTCTTTGATGTTTCTTCCAGTATTTATAGTGGTCTATCCTTGCCGCTTCCGGTTGTCAGTTTCAGCTGTCCGCTGTAGTGATTGGTATATTAGGTCCAGGTCGATGTGTTTGTTGATGGAGTTTGTGGATGAATGCCATGCCTCTAGGAATTCCCTGGCTGTTCTCTGTCTGGCTTGCCCTATGATAGTAGTGTTTTCCCAGTCGAATTCATGTTGCTTGTTGTCTGTGTGTGTGGCTACTAGGGATAGCTGGTCGTGTCGTTTCGTGGCTAGTTGATGTTCATGTATGCGGATTGTTAGCTGTCTTCCTGTTTGTCCTATAGAGTGTTTTGTGCAGTCCTTGCACGGTATTTTGTGAACTACATTAGTTTTGCTCATGTTGGGTATCGGGTCCTTTGTTCTAGTGAGTTGTCTGAGCGTGGCTGTTGGTTTGTGTGCCGTTATGAGTCCTAAGGGTCGCAATAGTCTGGCTGTCAGTTCTGAAACGCTCCTGATGTATGGTAGTGTGGCTAGTCCTTTTGGTTGTGGCATGTCCTCGTTCCGTGGTCTGTCTCTTAGGCATCTGTTGATAAAGTTGCGCGGGTATCCGTTTTTGGCGAATACCTTGTATAGGTGTTCCTCTTCCTCTTTTTGCAGTTCTGGTGTACTGCAGTGTGTTGTGGCCCTTTTTGAATAGTGTCCTGATGCAGCTTCGTTTGTGTGTGTTGGGGTGGTTACTTTCATAGTTTAGGACTTGGTCTGTGTGTGTTGTTTTCCTGTGTACCCTTGTGGTGAATTCTCCGTTCGGTGTTCTCTGTACTATCACGTCTAGGAATGGGAGTTGGCTATCCTTTTCTTCTCTCGTGAATTCATGAGAGAAGAAAAGGATAGCCAACTCCCATTCCTAGACGTGATAGTACAGAGAACACCGAACGGAGAATTCACCACAAGGGTACACAGGAAAACAACACACACAGACCAAGGCCTAAACTATGAAAGTAACCACCCCAACACACACAAACGAAGCTGCATCAGGACACTATTCAAAAGGGCCACAACACACTGCAGTACACCAGAACTGCAAAAAGAGGAAGAGGAACACCTATACAAGGTATTTGCCAAAAACGGATACCCGCGCAACTTTATCAACAGATGCCTAAGAGACAGACCACGGAACGAGGACATGCCACAACCAAAAGGACTAGCCACACTACCATACATCAGGAGCGTTTCAGAACTGACAGCCAGACTATTGCGACCCTTAGGACTCATAACGGCACACAAAC
Organism: Hemiscyllium ocellatum; assembly: GCF_020745735.1. NCBI lineage: Eukaryota > Metazoa > Chordata > Chondrichthyes > Orectolobiformes > Hemiscylliidae > Hemiscyllium > Hemiscyllium ocellatum. The sequence goes on along the minus strand of NC_083403.1, from coordinate 19,767,741 downwards.
CAACAGCCACGCTCAGACAACTCACTAGAACAAAGGACCCGATACCCAACATGAGCAAAACTAAATGTAGTTTACAAAATACCGTGCAAGGACTGCACAAAACACTCTATAGGACAAACAGGAAGACAGCTAACAATCCGCATACATGAACATCAACTAGCCACGAAACGACACGACCAGCTATCCCTAGTAGCCACACACACAGACAACAAGCAACATGAATTCGACTGGGAAAACACTACTATCATAGGGCAAGCCAGACAGAACAGCCAGGGAATTCCTAGAGGCATGGCATTCATCCACAAACTCCATCAACAAACACATCGACCTGGACCTAATATACCAACCACTACAGCGGACAGCTGAAACTGACAACCGGAAGCGGCAAGGACAGACCACTATAAATACTGGAAGAAACATCAAAGAAGCGCTTCACAGGAGGCTCCAAAGCACTGATGATGTTGCCTAGCCAGTGGACGAAACGTTTACAACAAAAACTTCCAGCTCGGCGAACAGAACCACAACAACGAGCACCCGAGCTACAAATCTTCGCACAAACCTTGAACTAGTATGATAATTTATAAGTTGAAGTAATTTGTGTGCAGGAGCAAAATAGGTTAAAATTTGATCATGTAGGCCCTGCCTATAACAGTGCTAGGGTTAATTTAAAAGTCAAGTACTCAATAATTTAACATTTAAGAACAATTTGAATACACCCCAGTTAAATGATGGAAAGAAAATGTTATAATTTCAAGGTTATCAACCCTCCTACCTAGTAAGCCAGCTGGCTTACTATTAATATCACATGATCATGCTATCATGTTATTACTGACAATTTATATTTAACAAAGGGTTCCTTAGAAAAATAAAAACAATGAAAATCAGTGATCAGTTTAGTGCAAGAATTCATTTGAATCACAATTATCTTCAACGTTAAAGTACATGCTGCTCAAAAATAGCAGAATAATCCCTCATGTCCCATACCACAAATTTCAGTAGAGAATACAAAGATGTAAAGTACATTTTTCATCTTGAAAGACACGAGCCTTTTGCAAGTTACGCTATACTATCAAAAGTGGGTTGTTTAGGCACATAATCATCTGGTGAAAGATTATCAATCTCTTCAAAAGTTGGTATTTCATCTTCTGGATTTAGCTCCTCCTCAAACATGTGTTGCAGCAAGGCATCAACGGTCTTGTATCCTACCAAAAAAAAAGTTATTTAGTAACTAGAAAAACCCTTTCGCAAGGTTTGTAGCTCAGGTTGAGGTTTAGGGTGTAGGTTTGATATCCAGACGTTTCACTACCTGGCTAGGTAACATCAGTTGCGACCTCCGAGTAAAGGCTTCACTTGGAGATCGCCACTGATGATGTTACCTAGCCAGGTAATGAAACGTCTGGATATCAAACCTACAGCTCAGCGAGCAAACCTACACCCTAAACCCTTTAGTAATAATGCTCTGTACAAAACCTGGCAAAAATGTAAAATCACAGAAGATCTAACATGGCATTTGTAACTATCTAAATGATCAAGGAGAAATTATGCAAAGTTTTAGGAGTAAATTGAGTCACCATTAAGCCATACCATGTGCATGAAATGTTTTTGCAACCTTGGCCAGACTCCAGATTTGAGAAACTGCATTAGTGTGGATACAGTTATTCAGGAAAAACTGGAGTTGCATTTTTAAAAGGGAGTCAAAGCCTTGGGAAATGAAAGAACTGACTAGTTCATTCAGACTACAACCTTAGAATCCCTGCAGTGTAGGAACAGGCCCTTCAACCCAACAAGTCCACACCGACCTCCTGAACAGCATTCCGCCTAACCCCACTCCCCATTATTCTATATTTACCCCGGACTAATGCACCTAACCTACACATCCCTGAACACTACAGGCAATTTAGCATAGCCAGTCCATCTAACCTGTACGTCTTTGGACTGTGGCAGGAAGCCAGAGCACTCTGACGAAACCCACTGGGAGAATGTGCAAACTCCACACAGTCATTAGAGGTTGGAATAAAACCCAGGTCCCTGTGAGGTATCATGCTAATCACTTTGTTGTTATACTTAGGTCTTGATTTGTTTTTAATACTCCAGAGTGATATTGATAAATAAAACAAAATGTGATATAAAACATCTTAAATAGTAATTGGAAATGGCATACAAAAACCTGGTTTAGTACAAAAGGTAAACATTATATATACTTACTAATTGAAGCTATTTTAAATCTCAGTTTGGATTTCAAGTCTGTATTATCAGTATTTCCAAGATCATTTTCATTTGTCTCCATGACTTCAACTAGATTTCCAGCAGGGCAGTCCCTAAATTAAACATGCAGGTTTAAAAAGGATTGGCAACACAATTTTTGAGCAACACACTCATCCCTGTTTTACTTACACACAATCTCCCATTCCAAGCTCCTGAATTTTCTTCTCAACAGCAGTTTCTACTGCACTCCTGGCCAACGAGTGTTCCACAAAAAATGCTTCCAAAACAAATGCTATAAAGATACTTGGAAGAGAAAAAGAAAAAAAAAATCACATTCATGTGAACTCACCAAAGATATACCTGAATAATTCCAAAACACAATAAATTGGACTTACTTTATTAGTATAATAACAACCATTATGTGAAAGATGACAAAGAAGATCCTTGCCGTTAAGTGAGTTACTTTCACAAATCCAGCTGCAAGAAGTATTATTGTTAAGGAATCTAAAGGAATGTAAAGAAAGTCCTAACTATTGGACAAGTAAAGACTAAACACTCAAAATGCTGTACATTTATTTCAAATTCTTTATGCCATTATCCATTAAGAATTTTACAACACTGTACACAAATACTTCTTAACATCTCGCTTTAAACAGTCTGGCCCCCATTAGACTATGCCTCTTAGTTCTATAATCTCCAACCAGTAAAATAGTTCAGTTTTATCTACTGTCTTTTCCTGTTAATATAGGAGAAGATGTTTAATTAAATTATCCTTAACCAGTCTGCTTTGCTTGGAGTCAGCCCCATATAGTGCAGAAGGTGGCCAATCAGCCCATTCTGTCTGCACTGGTTTCCCAAATGAGCACTATTGCCGATTTCAATTTTCCATTTTCCTACCTTCTCAATCATCCTGGTTATTCTTCCTTTTCAAAAAGACAATGATTCCCTTTTGAAATCCTTTATTAAACTTGCCTTCATTACCTTTTTAGGCAGTGTATTCTAGACCGTAACCACTGACTGAAAACAGTTTTTTTTAACAAATTAAAAAATGGCAGAAGAACAAGTGGGACAGCAGCCTAGATAACTGCAAGAGGGAGGCAACATTCCATTTTAAAACATGAGAGAACAGGTACAGCCACTTATCAGCAGAGAGAGAAAACAGCACCTCACTGGTCTAAGGACCAGTTTGTAGACTGACCATGGTACAATATAATAAAGATGGCAGGGAAAGATGATGCGACTGTAGTATATGGAGGAATCCCAGACTTTAGTTTGAAACAAAGAAAACATGTCTGCAGTCAGAGTTTGAGGAGCTTCAGGTCAGAGTCATCGAGCAGATAGATGATGGAAAGAGAAAGTTATATGGACATTTAACTCCAGGAGGCAGTCACACTCCTTTGATCAAATCAGAAGGCTAATCTTAAGGAGTCAGGACAGGACAAGTTTGCAGGTGAGACAGGTCAGGTAGAAGTGGAAGTGCCTCGGCCTTTGCAGTTTTGCTGGTTTGAATTTTTTAAGCCTGTCCCGGTGAAAAGGGTGGATGAGCAAACAGATCATGGTACTGTTAAAGGAAGCCATTCATACAGGTAAATTATAGCGAATTGGTGTCGGTATATGTGCCCGGATCATTGAAGGTGCCAGGACAGGTGGAGAAAGCAGTTAACAAGGTATAGTGTTCTTGTTTTTACTGGTAGGCAGTGATGTTGAACATTTGTTAATTGGAGTATTGTGTGTATTTCTGGGTGCAACATTATAGGAAAGATGTGAATGGGAGTGTGATTGCCAAAAATGATCCCAGGATTGAGAAACTTCAGTTATGAGGATAGATTGAAGATGTTGTGACTGTTCTTCTTGGGGTGAAGTAAGCTAAGAGATTTGATAGAGATTTTCAAATTCATGAGGGCACTGGACACTGTAGATGGGGGTAGCTGCTCCCTCTCAGATGTAACAAATCTGCATACATTTAAAAATAATGTGCAAAAGAGGCATGGATGATGATAGAAAAAGAAAACTTCTTCACACAGTCATTAAGATGTGGAATGCCTTGCCTGGGAATGTGGAGGAGGTAGGTTCAATGGAGGCATTCAAGAGGGCATTAGATTGATTAGATTAGACTTACAGTGTGGAAACAGGCCCTTCGGCCCAACAAGTCCACACCGACCCGCCGAAGCGCAACCCACCCATACATTTACCCCTTACCTAACACTACGGGCAATTTAGCTTGTCCAATTCACCTGACCCGCACATCTTTGGACTGTGGGAGGAAACCGGAGCACCCGGAGGAAACCCACGCAGACACGGCGAGAATGTGCAAACTCCACACAGTCAGTCGCCTGAGTCAGGAATTGAACCCGGGTCTACAGGCGCTGTGAGGCAGCAGTGCTAACCACTGTGCCACCTCGAGAAATACTGGGTGAGATAGCAAGACATTAGCACAGGAAATGGGGCTGGTGCAGGCAGAGTGGTCCAAATGGCCTTTTTCAGCACCCTAAGAACTGAGAGATTCTGTGGAAGAGGACAGAATTCCCATTTAAGACTGAAATGAGAAGTTATTTTTTCCCTCTTAGAGGATAGTGAGTCTTCAGAACACTCTTCCCCAGAGAGTGCAGGAGGCAGTGCATATTTCTTTAAAGCACAGGTAGCCAGATCCACACTAACAGGCTCTCCTTAGCGGAGAAGGATATTCCCAGGGAGTACAATGAGGGTTCATCACTGCTCCCCAGTTGGCAGGAGTATCTTGATAAGAGGTTAGGCAAACCAGGGCTAGGCCTGTATTCTCTACAGTTTTGAAGAATGAGGGGTGATCTTATAGAAAACTGTCGAAATACTTAAAAAGGAATAGACAGTAGGTACAGGTAAGATTTTTCCCCTGGTTGGGGAGTCTAGAATGGTGGGGGGGAAAACACAATTTTAAAATAAAAGGGGGATACCACTGAAGTCTGGGATGAGCTCAGAGGGTCGTGCACTTTGGAATTTTCTGCCACAGAGGTGTGTGGAAGCTCAGGAGTAAGTTTAAGATACAGACTGAGATTTCAGATTACCGACTATGTACAGGGTTAGAATCACAGAATCCTTACATTGTGGATGCAGCGCATTTGGCACATTGGAGCCAGTGTGGACTCAAAAGAGCGTCCCATTCCCCATCTCTTTAATCTTGCATTTCCCACAGCCAATCCACCTAACCTACACATCTTTGGACTGTGGGAGGAAACACATGCAGACACTGTGAATGTGCCAACTCCACACAGACAGTCACCAGAGGTGGAACTGGATCTGGGTTCCTGGCGCTGTGTGGCAGCACTGCTAATTTCTGAGCCATTGTGCAGTTATGGGGGTGGGGTGGGTAAAAGACATTGAAGTGTTCCACCAGCCGTAACCATATTGAATGGCATGGCAGGCTTGAAGGGCTGAATAGCCTGCTCCCATTACTGTGTTTCTAAAATAAAGTTTATCAAGAATGTGACCAAAATATCGAGCCAAGGCCACAATAGGATGAGCCACAATCTTATCAAATGGCACTGCAGGCTTGAGGGGCTAAATGGCCTCCTGATTTACATATTCATACTTTAAATCCATGCCTTCTCATTTTGAATCCAATCACCAGTGGGAAAGTTTCTCATCATTGACTCTATCTGGATCAATTGATCAGTTCTCCCCTCAGCCATCTATTCTCAATAGAAAACAATTCTAGCTTCTCCAATTACCTTACATAACTGTAATTCCTCACCCCTGGAATCATTTCTGCGCTATCTTTCCTAAAATGAAGCTTGGCTTGACTTGGCCACATATTTTTGCCCACTTCTCCATTCAGACAAGCAATCATTTTATGACTGTCTCCCTCAGGGCCATCCTGCAAACCTCCATTACGGATAGTATATTCATCATGATTGCACTCACCTTTCTTAAAGTCTGAAATCCCAACAACTTCAAAATTCTATTTTCCTTGAATTAATCTTGTTTCAAAATATCAAATTTACCTTCCTACAATAGGGAAATTACATGCAAAAACATTACATTGTTAAATGTTTAGAATCTGGCCATAGAAGGTACAAATATTCATAATCATTCATTACATTTGTTTAAGCAGAGCTTAGGATGAGCATTTTATACCTTAGTCCTTTCAGCCTAGTATACAGAACAAGTCTCTTCTACTTTGTTCAACAACTATTGTGTTTCCTGAACTGATTAACCCTATGCCATAATACACTTCATAGAAGCCCTCACACACCCCTGGATCTGCTTGGAACTTTCAACTTCCTTCCTAATGTTTTCAAGCTAGGAGAACCTAATCTTGATTTAATACACAAATAAAACTGATCAGTTGTCTCCTAAGCAATACAACATTGTATTAACAGATGTTCTGAGTAACTTGTAAAAGTTTTATAAACTAACCCGGAGAGGTATCTGGCACAATTATATTAAAATGCACCCAAACGAGACCGCAAATCTTTGTCGTGGTTTTAAGCTTATCACTTTGAACTGATTGATGGAGTTATCACTTCAAGACACTTTTCTATTTCCCCAGAAGCAATGCTCTCATTTTTTAAAATATAAGCTGTATGAAACACTTCTTGTTGAAAACCCCACATCAACTTCTCACTCTTAGAAAAAGTTGGAAGATTAAGATAAGCCTGTATAACAATGTCTTGTACCAGCTAGACATAATTTCCCCCTGTCCTAAAATCATCTCACCTAATGCACCGGTGGTGATGAGACATCATGTTACATGCTACCTTATTGCTGGGTCATTTGCTTCATATTTAATGATCTGGACAATTCCAATTCAATTGGGAAAAGAACAACTACATCTAAATTAATTTTAAAAAAGGATATCATGCCATTGATTAACCACTGTTAATTCAATGAGCAAAATGAAGGCCGAAACAATATTATTGAAGTTATTCCTGCAGTATCTAAGAGCAGCAAACTGAGAACCCTTCAGTGCTGGATTGCCACAATATTTGGCTGCAGGATCACTGGAGTTGGCACCATAAAATTGAATTCTGCCTTTGAATGCTTCCATTCCAATTATTGCAAATATGTAGTATACAACCTAAAAGAAATGCATGTAAATTAAAGTTTTGAAATGTGAGCTTTCTTGCCAAATGTCATAATGTATAACTACTTACCACAACAAGTCCTGCATAGGTTAGCATTGTAGGAATAAGATTTACCAGAGTATTCAGCAGAACCCTGAACCTTTTAAAAAAAACAATAGAACAACTTCAGAATTAACCTCTCCCAATTACAATTGCCTCACTTTATTTTAATACCTCCCCTATCCTATGGAAAATCCTGCAGGTCTACCTCAAACCCGTCACACAGAGAAAAAAAAACTTTTTTTCAACCTTTAACAATTGCTCTTGCAGATGAAGTTTCCAAAAATTCTGAAACATGGTAATATCATCCTCTGGTGTTTGCACTCATTTATAAATTTGATTTGACATTGTAGGTTTAGGTTTTACATGGTGTGTAAAGCAAGTTGCTGAAATTGCAAGCCATTAACAGCAGAGAGAGAGTAGAAGAGACAGCTAAGAATCAGAAAATGTATCTCCATTATAAATTGAACAACCTGAGAATGGTGTGGGGACCAAGTATACAATATGTCACAATTCATTGACGTGGTCCACTAAAAATCAAGCCCTGCTATTCCTAGAGGTATCACAGAAGTTAAAGATTTTTCAGAGTATGTGGAAGTGTGAGCTTAAGAAGAATTCTTCAATTTACCTGTCTTTTAGAACAAAGTTGACAGAAAACATGGAGCAGGCTTCTGTGCTTAACACAAATTGCTATTTACTACAAGTAATTAGATCTAGCTACAGGTAAACAACTATATACCATCAGCATATGAAAACCAGTGAAAACTCTAACCTTATCACTCCTGCTTACACACAGATAGAAAGAAAGTGTTTTCATCATAGAAGGAAAAACTGGGAACACAGTTAAGTGGCTCTCATTTACATGGTTGGTAAGATTCTTGTGCTGATCAGAATGCTGCTGCTCAGTTATCCTTCTCCAGATGCTTCCACTGGTTTGCACAGGCTCTGACTCATCAATTAAAAGTAATATTTTTGAGCAACTGCCAAAGGAAAGATGTACTGGGATTCCACAGGCTTTTCTGGATCTTGTTCATGGCCCCTTGTTCAGTTACCAGAGATCCAATCACGTAGTTGTTGGCAAACAGAAGGCCTTTGTTATCAATAACTTGTCACTAGTATATAAACCAATCAGCCACTCATACTAACCAATCCTCCATTTGTACTGGACTCCTCAGCTCTGACTCATCTGTGGACTAGAGGATTAGATAGGGTGGACAGTGAGTCTTCTTCAGACAATGATGACATCTGCTTGTAAGAGGGGGCATAGCTGCAAATGGAGGGGTGATAGATTTAAAGACAGATGTCAGAGGCAGGTTCTTTACTTGGAATGGTAAGGTCGGGGAATGACCTGCCTGCCAATGGAGTTAAGCAAAAGTGAGGACTGCAGATGCTGGAGATCAGAGTCTAGATTAGTGTGGTGCTGGAAAAACATAGCAAGTCAGGCAGCATCCGAGAAGCAGGAAAATCGATGTTTCAGGCAAAAGCCCTTCAGCAGGAATGATTTCCTGCTCCTTGGATGCTGCCTGACCTGCTGTGCTTTTCCAGCACCACTCTAATCTAGACTGCCAATGTAATTAACTCGGCCACATTAGGGGCACTTAAACAATCCTTGGATGAGCACAAGGATAATGATGGGATAGTGTAGGGGGATGAGCTTAGATTAGTTCAGATGTCAGCGCAACATCAAGGGCCAAAGGGCCTGTTGTGCACGGTCTTGTTTTATGTTCTATCTTTCAATTCTTTGTTGATGGGATAAGGTTATTCTACACCATGCTGTATTTCATTCACTGGTCAAGAATTCGCCCTTTTCAAAGTCCTGAAAGGCAATATCCTGGTATCCTTTCAACAATAGAATTTGCGACCACAGTTTACAGGGAAATGGTGAGTGACAACAGCTACCAGGAGATTTTTTAAACACTTCTCCATACAAGGGGGAGTGAGAGAGATTTGCGAATTTTCTCTTTACAGGCTAAAACTTCTGCAGTATTGACCACACACAAATTGTAATCACTTGTCCAGGAATCAAAATGTTGCTTTCAGACAACTGTCCCTTATTTCAGAAATCCACCAGTGCCATTCTGACTTCTCCCTTATTGCTCCAGGAAGAGATAAAAACCATGCATACAATTCACAATGCTGTACTAAACTTGATTTTTAGAAGTTCAAACCTCTCTTTATGCAATATCCCTGGTTTAAAGCAGCATCTGGCCTTCAGTCCCAGAAACGTTTTTCCATTCGCTTTATAAAGTGGAGTTAATTTTTCAGCTACTCCCCAAACGCCAAACTAACCTAGACTCCCCTAACCTGTAGTAACAGTCTCTCCACCACCTCAGTCTGATTCTTCATCACATTAAAAAACGTGGATCAAATCACTCAAAATTTCCAAATTCCACAGAAAAGTTAGAGTGACAACAGATCATAATTTGAAAGCATCTGGAGGACATTTATCAATGTGACAAAGGCAAATACCAGGGCTACCTGCAAGACAACAGACTTTAAACAGTGTCATTCAATTTGATTTATTACTGTCACTTGTACCAAGAAAAAGTATTCTCTTACAGGCTTTATAGATAGATTGTACTATACAAGTGCATCAGGATTACAAAACAGAGTGCAGAATATAACGTTACAGCTGCCAAGGTGTAGAGAGGATCAACATTAACATTAAAAGAGCTCCACTCAAAAATATCATCACAGCTGAAAAGCTGTTGTTCTTGAATCTGTTCATACATGCATTCAAACTTTTCTATCTTCTGCTCAACGGAAGAGGATGCAAGAAAGTAGAGTAATCACAGCTCCCTGACCTTCACTATCCACTTTACTATACACTCCCTGACCTTCACTATACACTCCCTGACCTTTACTATACACTTTGAGGGAGATAGGGGCTGACAATATGGGAAACGTCAGAGTTCTGAGTTCAGAGTTCCCATCCTAGAGTTCTGAGAGGGGTGGCTGAGGAAATAGTGGAAGCATTGGTTGAGATCTTTCAAAAGTCACTGGAGTCAGGGAAAGTCCCGGATGATTGGAAGATCGCTGTTGTAACCCCCTTGTTCAAGAAAGGATCAAGATAAAAGATGGAAACTTATAGGCCAATTAGCCTAACCTCGGTTGTTGGTAAAATTCTAGAATCCATCATTAGGAATGAGGTTTCTAAATTCTTGCAAGAGCAGAGTCTGATTAGAACAAGTCAACATGGATTTAGTAAGGGGAGGTCATGTCTGACAAACCTGTTGGAATTCTTTGAAGAGGTGACAAGTAGGTTAGACCAGGGAAACCCAGTGGATGTGGTCTGTCTAGACTTCCAAAAGGTCTTTGATAAGGTGCCACACAGGAGGCTGCTGAGCAAGGTGAGGGCCCATGGTGTTCGAGGTGAGCTACTGGTATGGATTAAGGATTAGCTGTCTGACAGAAGGCAGAGAGTTGGGATAAAAGGTTCTTTTTCGGAGTGGCAGCCGGTGACAAGCGGTGTCCCACAGGGTTCAGTGTTGGGGCCGCAGTTGTTCACATTATATATAAGTGATCTGGATGAAGGGACTGGGGGGCATTCTCACGAAGTTTGCCGATGATACGAAGTTAGGTGGACAGGCAGGTAGTACTGAGGAAGTGGGGAGGCTGCAGAAGGATCTCGACAGTTTGGGAAAGTGGTCCAGGAAATGGCTGATGGAATTCAATGTGAGCAAATGCGAGGTCTTGCACTTTGGCAAAAAGAATAAAAGCATAGACTATTTTCTAAACGGTGAGAAAATTCGTAAAGCCAAAGTACAAAGGGATCTGGGCGTGCTAGTCGAGGATTGTCTAAAGGTAAAACATGCAGGTTGAGTCCGTGATTAAGAAAGCGAGTGCAATGTTGTCATTTATCTCAAGAGGGTTGGAACATAAAAGCGCCGTTGTGCTACTGAGACTTTATAAAGCTCTGGTTAGGCCCCATTTGGAGTACTGTGTCCAGTTTTGGTCCCCACACCTCAGGAAGGACATACTGGCACTGGAGCATGTCCAACGGAGATTCACACGGATGATCCCTGGAATGGTTGGTCTAACATAAGAGGAACAGCTGAGGATCCTGGGATTGTATTCATTGGAGTTTAGAAGATTGAGGGGAGACTTAATAGAAACTTACAAGATAATACATGGCTTGGAAAGGGTGGACGCTAGGAAATTGTTTCCGTTAGGCGAGGAGACTAGGACCCGTGGACACAGCCTTAGAATTAGAGGGGGTCAATTCAGAACAGAAATGCGGAGACATTTCTTCAGCCAGAGTGTGGTGGGCCTGTGGAATTCATTGCCGCAGAGTGCAGGGGAGGCCGGGACACTAAATGTCTTCAAGGCAGAGATTGATAAATTCTTGATATCACAAGGAACCAAGGGCTATGGGGAGAATGCGGGTAAGTGGAGTTGAAATGCCCATCAGCCATGATTGAATGGCGGAGTGGACTCGATGGGCCAAATGGCCTGACTTCCACTCCTAGGTCTTATGGTCTTAAAGTAATTAGGGGAGGGGGAATTATCATACTATTTGGCAGTAACTGTAGATCATAAACTGGCAACAGATATTATCAGGGAAATGCACAACAGAAATGTGGAGGTTATTTAGAGAGCCTTACTACAAGTGCTGGACCGGTTTGTCCCACTGAGGCAAGGAAGGGATGGCAGGGTTAAGGAACCTTGGATGATGAGATGGGAAACATCTAGTCAAAAGGAAGAAGTAAGCTTACTTAAAGTTGAGGAGGCAAGGATCAGACAGGGCTTTAAAAGGGCTACAAGGAAGTAACTGAAGAATGGACTTAAGAGAGCTAGAAAGGGACATGAAAAAGCCTTGGCAGGTAGGATTAAGGAACCCCCCCCCCAAGACGTTCTACACTTGTGACGAACAACAGGATGGCCAGAGTCAGGGTAGGGCCGATCAGGGATAGTGGAGGAACTTGTGCTTGGAGTCAGAGGAGGTGGGAAAGTCCTTAGTGAATACTTTGCTTCAGTAGTGAGACGGACCTTGTCGTTTGTGAGTACAGCGCCAACAGGCTGCTATGCTTGAAGAGGCTGATGTTAGTAAGGAGGATATGCTGGCAACTTTGAAAAACAGGAGTATAAATAAGTCCCTTGGGCTAGATGGGATACACCCAAATGTTACTACAGGAAGTGAGGGAAGAAATTGCTGTGCCTTTGGCGATAATCTGTGTCCTCATTGTCTACTGGTGTAGCACCAGATGATTGGCAGATGGCAAATGTTATTTCCTTGTTCAAAGAAGGAAATATAGAGGTAATCCTGGGAACTACAGACCGGTCAGTCTTAAATCAGTGGTGGACAAATTATTGGAGTGGATTCTGAGAGACAGGATTTATGATTACTTGGGTAACCATAGTTTGATTAGAAATAGTCAGCAGGGCTTTAAGAGGGGCAGGTCATGCCTCGCAAACCTTATTGAATTGAAGATGTGACAAAACACATTGATGAAGGTAGAGCAGTGGATGTGGTAAACATAGATTTCAGCAAGGTATTTGATAAGGTTCCCCATGGCTGGCTCATTCAGAAAGTGAGGCAGCATGGGTTACAGGGAAATCTGGCTGTCTGGATACAGAATTAGCTGGCCCATAGAAGACAGAGGGCGGTGGTAGATGGAGCTCAGTAACCAGTGGTGTTCTGCAGGGATCAGCTCTGGGACCTCTGCTCTTTGTGATTTCTACAAGTGGAAGGGTGGGTTAGTAAGTTTGTCAATGACATGAAAGGTTGGAGGAATTTAATCTTTCCACCCTGGAGGCTCCCTGCCTTCAGTTCTGATGAAGGGCTTTTGCCAGAAACGTCAATTTTCCTGCTCCTCGGATGCTGCCTGGCCGGCTGTGCTTTTCCAGCACCACTGTAACCTAGTGTGGAGGGCCATTGTAGGTTGCAATGGGACATTCACAGGATACAGCGCTAGGCTGAGAAGTGGCAGATAGAGTTCAACCTGAAAAAGTATGAAGTGATTCATTTTGGAAGGTTGAATTTGAATGCAGAATACAGGGTTAAAGACAGGATTCTTGGCAGTGTAGAGGAACAGAAGGAGCTTGGAGTCCACGTCCATAGATCCCTCAAAGTTGCCACTCAAGTTGATAGGGTTGTTAAGAAGACATATGATATGTTGGCTTTTTTTAGCAGCAGGATTGAGTTTAAGAGCAGCAAGGTTATGCTGCAGCTCTATAGAGCCCTGATTAGACCACATTTAATATTGTGTTCAGTTCTGGTCACCTCAGTATAGGAAGCATATGGAAGCTTTAGAGACGGTGCAGGGGAGATTTACTAGGATACTGCCTGGACTGGAGGGCATGTTTTATGAAGAAAGGTTGAGGAAGCTTGGGCTTGTCTCATTGGAGTGAGGGATGAGAGATGACTTCATAGAGGTGTACAAGATGATGAGAGGCCTAGATAGAGTGGATAGCCAGAGACTTTTTCCCAGGGTTTAAATCATGATCGTGAGAGGGCATAATTTTAAGGCTATTGGAGGAAAGTTTAATGGAGATATCAGAGTTTGGTTCTTTACGGAGTGGTAAGTTGTGGAACACACTGCTAGCGGTGGTAGTAGAGTCAGATACATTAGGGATGTTTAAACAACTCTTGGATAGGCACATGGATGATCGTAAATGAAGGATATGTAGGTTAGTTTGATCTTGGAGTAGGAAAAAAGGTCAGCACAACACTGAGGGCTGAAGGGCCTGTACTGTTCTGTATTCTATTGAACTGGGGTGGGAGGGGTCTGTGATTATTTTAGTTGCTTCCCGAGGCAAAGGGAAGTATAGATGGAGTTAATGGATGGAAGGCTGGTTTGTGAGATGGACTGGGCTGTGTTTACAATTCACTGTAGTTTATTTTGGTCCTGGGCAGAACAGTTGCCAGACCGCACTGTGATGCATCTAATTAGGATGCTTTCTCTTGTGCACCTATAAAAATTGGTAAGAGTCTTGATGGACAAGCCAAATTTCCTTCACCTGCTGAGGAAAGAGAGGTGTTGTTGAGCTTTCTTGATTGCAGCATCGACATGGGTGGACCAGGACAGATCGTTGGTGATCACCACTCCCAGGAACCTGATGCTGTTGATCATCTCCACCGCAGCTCCATTGATGGAGACAAGGGGATGCCCTCTGCTCTGCTTCCTGAAGTCGATGACCAGCTTCTTCATTTTCCTGATGTTGATGGAGAGTTTATCGTCTTTACATCTTGCCGTTAAGCACTCAGTCTCCTTCCTGTACTCCGTCTCATCATTGTTTGAGAACCAACCTAGAACGGTGGTATAGTCAGCAAACTGGAGATTGGAATTGGTACAGAATTTGGTCACACAGTCGTGTGTGTATGAGAAGTATAGTAGGGGATGAATGCACAGCCTTGAGAGGCGCTGGTGTTGGAGGATCATAATAGAGGAAATGCTGCCATCTATCCATACTGACTGTGGTCTGTTGGTTAAGAAGTCAAGGATTCAATTATAGAGAGGACAGCTGAGACCAAGGCTTTGGAGTTTGAAGAGGAGTTTGTTTGAAATGATGGTGTTGAAGGCAGAGCTGTAGCCAATAAGTAGGAGCCTGATGTGGGTATCCTTGTTATCCAGATATTCCAGGGATGAGTGTAAGGTCAGAGAGATGGCATCTGCTGTGAACCATGTTGTACCAATAAACGAATTGCAAGAGATCAAGGCAATCTGAGAGAAAATGAGCCAGGACCAGCCTCTCGAAGCATTTCAATTATATTGTTATACTGTTAAACAGGTTATATGGACATTGCACATAGAAAGCAAAATGGTGAGTTTAACTCCATAGCACAGCATATAGAGATGGTACACACTAGCTAAGCTCACAATGAGGATTTCACTGTCTCAACCTCTCCTCTTGCCTGAGGCATGGTGACCCTGAGGTTAAACCACCCACCAGTCATCTCTCTTTCTGTCTCTCTGATGAGCGTGCAGCCCTTTGGTCCTCTAAGACAGTGGCGATTTTACTTTTATACACCTTTGCTGTCCCTAAAGAAGGGAAAATAACCAAGCTGGTTCCAAGCAGAAGATCAATTTATGAAGGCTCCAACAAACACATTTTGTTTTCACTGCAGAAATGACACCTGATGACAACCTTTGAATGAATGATGGAACGACTGATCAAAATCAAACTGATGCCGATTCCACTTGGGCAATAAACATAAAAACAAAGAACAGAAGTACACGAAACAAATCAGTGTTCCTCACCCACACCTCGCCCATTCCACATGACAATGGACACAAGGAACAGCTTGTCAAAAGGTTTTTTTGGCTACTCTTCATTTTAAAAGCGCAGTCTTTATGCTCTTACCTCTGGAAGCTGTCAATGATCCGGATTAATCGAAGTACTCTCAGGATGAACACAATATCCAAAACTTGTTGGCTGCTGTATCCACCAGCTGAGCAGGTAACAAAAGGAAACTCAAAATTACAACCACTATTTTGGTGATCACTCCTTGAACTATGCATATTTTTAAGACCTCCATTACTTTAAGTTTTTTTTAAAAAGTCATTTGTACTTTGGAGTTGTGAACTGAGCAAAGAGTTGAAGGTGACCTTTGGATTGTGAGCAACAGCTTGTTTTTGGAAAGATGAGAACAAACAACCTGATATTTGTTTATGAGGCCAGGCCTGGAAGTTGATTGCAGGGAGATCGTTCTTCAAAAGGACCCTCTAGATGCATCGTTTCTGGAAATACATTATGTTCAAACATATCTTGTTTGAAGGGAGTCTAACAAAGAGAAACCAAAGTTTGAACTGGCTTTTTAAACGGTGTTTTAATCAGAAGGATTGTGTTGATGAAAGCTACAGGATGGAGGTTTAATTGCTCCCTGTTTATCTTCCGATGAGGAAGTTGGGAGAATAGAATGTCAGTTATAAGCATTGACTGAATATATTCATTGGAGCCTACTGTAAGTTATTTATCTGCATTAG
Organism: Hemiscyllium ocellatum; assembly: GCF_020745735.1. Taxonomy (NCBI): domain Eukaryota; kingdom Metazoa; phylum Chordata; class Chondrichthyes; order Orectolobiformes; family Hemiscylliidae; genus Hemiscyllium; species Hemiscyllium ocellatum. The sequence continues at coordinate 19,751,510 of NC_083403.1, read as the reverse complement.
TCTCTTTAGAAGCCCATATGCCTGTGAGATTACAGATCAGAGACCGCTTCAGTGAACTGGCCAGCTACATCTCTTTTGATGTATCCCTGAAAGAATGCCCATTTGTCTGATTCTAGCCCCCATTCACACAAATCAAAAGAAATTAGAGTTTAAAATCATAGACATTAATTAGATTACCTGGTTTAACATTGCTCTGCTAAAGTTACTGTATTACCAACATATTGTTAATTCTTCTGTTCAAGCTATGAACTTGGTGCCTGGTATCATTTATTCAGCAAGGAAAAAAAAGTGAGGATTGCAGATGCTGGAGATCAGAGTAAAAGTGTGATGCTGGAAAAGCACAGCTGGTCAGGCAGCATCCGAGGAGCAGGAGAGTCCATGTTTCGGGCGGAAGCCCTTCATCAGGAATGTTAATACTGCTCCTCAGATGCTGCCTGACTTGCTGTGCTTTTCCAGCACCACACTTTTTGACCCATCATTTATTCAACCTCTGGTACTGGTTATTCAAAAAGCTTGGCTAGGGACAAATGGGTTAATTTTGAATGTCATTGAGTGTTTTAATTTTTGTGTTGCAAATGCAGAGATAGCAAGGCTGATTTGATGTGGCTGGCTGTCTGTGTTGCATCAGATTATAATGGTCTGAACTAAGTCGGATTAAATTTAAAAGGGGTTTCACAGAGAACAGCGTAAATCCACCGACTGTAAAATTGCAGTTTATGACAGGATGCTAAATTATTTGAAAGAAGTCAAATAATTGAAATAAGTTGAAAGAGGAGGTGAAAGTGACTGGCCTTGATATCAAGGCAGCATCAAGGATATCCAGCAAAACTGGAGGAGGAATCGGGGAAAATGCTCCACCGAATGGTGTTGTGCGCATCTTAGAAGCCAATCATCTCAGCCCTTGGAATGTGCTGCAGGAGTTTCTCAGGACAGGGTCTTACCAGACACAATATTGCTCAATTTGCTCACTTACAAGCAAGGTTAATACAGAAATAGAGCACAGCAAAGCTACTGTGTGGGACATTGATCTGGTCAGATTAACTTGTTTGCTGCGTGTTCAGCAAACTCAAATGAGCTAAAGACTGCAACTTTCATATCTGAAAATACCCTGAAAAGGCAAAGTATCTCAAAAATCTGAACAGCACATTAAGGAAGATGTTGCAAGCTGCCACTATGCAGTGGCTACAAAAAAGTGTTAGAATTTCCATGCCAGTGCAATGACAGGCATGTAGATCACATGTCCCACTAGATGGCTGATCAAACAGAGAATCCTTTCAATATTCATAACAGGCAGAGTACACCATATTCTACAGTCAGTGTTCAGAAAGCCTGAAGCAAAATGTCTGTGATTCAACAACTGGACAGCACACGTTCAATGACAGTGTTTGATCACAGCTGTACCAACAAAACAGAGATATTCAGTTGAGTGTATTGTGAGATTCATTTATACTCACTAAAAGTGTATAATGTTGGAATATATTCTGCCAACAGAATATCTTCAAACGTTATGCCTTTTTTTGATTTATCCTGGAGCCCGAGAGCCTCTCGCTCTCAGTTACTTTATTTATGACAATGCCTCAGTTGATCAGTGTCGACCAGCCAATTAATCAATCAATCAATCAATCAATCAGCACCTTCTCTTCAGGGGCGTACTTTGTCCTTATTGTTTAAAATTTGCCATTTCCTCTTTCGTCCTAATGAGTTCAAGATGAAAACCCCTGGAAATATTAAAATTCCAGAGGAACTGGCTTTTGGTATGTTGTTAGATACCTATCATCTCAGCTTCAGATATTTCTGCAGGAGTTCCACAGATTAGAGTCCTGGGCCTCACCATTGTCAGCTGTTCATTTTTTAAAATAAAATCCCTACAGTACGGAAACAGGCCTTTCAGCCCAACAAGTTCATACTGACCCTCTGAACAGTACCCCACCAAGACCCATTCCCCTACCCTATTATCCTATATTTACCCCTGACTAATGCACCAAACCTATATATCCCTGAAAGCTCTGCACAATTTAGCTTGGCCAATTTACATAAGATGCACATCTTGAGGAGGAAACTGGAGCACCCAGAAAAAACCCACACAGACAGAAGGACAATATGCAAACTCCACACAGAGTTGCCAGAGGCTGGAATCAAACCTGGGTCACTTGTGCTTGTGAGGCAGCAGTGCTAACCACTGAGCCATCATGCAATCAATGACCTTTCCCTCCATTTGGTGGGGAAGTGGGGATATTCACTTTTGATTACTCTGCAATCAAATCCATTCACAAGTTGTTAAATAGTGAAAGAATCGGTGTCTGCATGCTGCAAGGCTATACAAAATGATACTTCGATTTTATAATCATAAATACAAACTTGGTATTGGACTGACAGGTAAAATTTATGCCATGCAAGTCCCAGGTAATGGCTGACCACCACCCAAGACATTCAATGACATTACTATTGTCAAAGGCGCCACCATCAACTCATGAGGCCACCACTGACTCGCAACTTAACTGAATAAGCAACAGAAATATTGTTGAGTACAGGACAGAGGTTGGACATTCTGCAGGGTATCAACTGAACCTCTGACACTTGAAAGCCTGCCCAGCATGTACAAAATATCTAATCAGCGGCATTATGGATCTCTCTCCTGGATAAACTAATCTCCCTGTATGGGTAATGAGCTAAATGCCACGATCATTTTACAACTTCACTCCCTGCACCAAAAGCACACAGTGGTTGCTGGGTGTATGATCAACAAGATACACACTGCAGCCAAGCAGAAAAGGGCTCCTTAAAACAACAGACCTACAATCTCCCTCATAAAAAAAGGAAGTAGGCAGCAAATATTTATGGAGACTTTGAGCAGCATCTTTCCACAGTATTCCAGCTTGTTATTCAATGCTTACGCCAAATGTTGTCTGAAACAGTTATGCATCTTCATAAATGCTGATAACACAGTCTGAACAGTGTAAATAAACATCTGTCAACAAGATGACTAACAGCAGTCACTCAAGGTGCCAGCCTCCTCCACCTTCTCAAAGATAACCAGGAATGAGCAAAGAAACATAAAATTCGTCTTGCTCATCACATGCACACCTATGAATGAATTTATTTTAAAAAAAAACAAAACAAATTTAGTTTCCCACAGACACGAGTCTAATCCTCAAAAGAAATTAAATATCCTCACTAGAAATTAATTCTTGGAAAACCTTCCAAACCCATGTCTAATTCATGGATCTCTGTCCAAGTAGCAGAAGATTATGCGAGAGATAGAGAGATGATTGGGCGTGGGGTAGAGATAAAGGGATTCTTGGGAATGGGATACAGCCCGTCACTGTTGAACAGCACACCTCGTAAGTGATGCTGCTGTTACTCAAGAATGCATTTTCGTTTCCCTCGAGTTTTCCTCAGAGTTCTTTTTGAACTTGCGATTTCAAGCACCTCTTCAAAATCTTACGGTGTGTATATGACATTTTTAACCACAGCACAGCATCTACTTTTCAAAGGCCTCTCTTTCCTTCCACAAATCTTTTACTTATTATCCATGTTTCTGAAGTGGCTAAAAGAAGTGGATAGAATGTCGTAACTGGAGTCTCTCTCGTTACAAGCTTGAGATTTGTTACAAATCTTCACAAAAATACTCTGCTAGTCCTAACTTCTGCAATTGATCATCATTTGCCCTATATAGACAAGCTTATTTACTTATTTCAGTGTTAAACTATCTACGTGAATCTTCATTCTAGTTTCTTTCAAAGTATTCCTTCAAAGAAGTAACAAAGAAGATTGATGTGGGCAGAGCAGTAGATGTGATCTATATGGACTTCAGTAAGGCGTTCGACAAGTTTCCCCATGGGAGACTGATTAGCAAGGTTAGATCTCATGGAATATAGAGAGAGAAGTAGCCATTTGGATATAGAACTGGCTCAAAAGGTAGAAGGCAGAGGGTGGTGGTGGAGGGTTGTTTTTCAGACTGGAGGCCTGTGACCAGTGGAGTGCCACAAGGATCGGTGCTGGATCCTCTACTTTTTGTCATTTACATAAATGATTTGGATGTGAGCATAAGAGGTACAGTTAGTAAGTTTGCAGATGACACCAAAATTGGAGGTGTAGTGGACAGTGAAGAAGGTTACCTCAGATTACAACAGGATCTTGATCAGATGGGCCAATGGGCTGAGAAGTGGCAGATGGAGTTTAATTCAGATAAATGCGAGGTGCTGCATTTTGGGAAAGCAAATCTTAGCAGGACTTATACACTTAATGGCAAGGTCCTAGGGAGTGTTGCTAAACAACGAGACCTTGGAGTGCAGGTTGATAGCTCCTTGAAAACGGAGTCGCAGGTAGATAGGATAGTGAAAAAGGAGTTTTGTGTGCTTTCCTTTATTGGTCAGAGTATTGAGTACAGGAGTTGGCAGGTCATGTTGCGGCTGTACAGGACATTGGTTAGGCCAATGTTGGAATATTGCGTGCAATTCTGGTCTCCTTCCTATCGGAAAGATGTTGTGAAACTTGAAAGGGTTCAGAAAAGATTTACAAGGATGTTGCCAGGGTTGGAGGATCTGAGCTAAAGGGAGAGGCTGAACAGGCTGGAGCTGTTTTCCCTGGAGCGTAGGAGACCGAGGGGTGATCTTATAGAGGTTTACAAAATTATAAGGGGCATGGAAAGGATAAATAGACAAAAGTCTTTTCCTTGGGGTCAGGGAGTCCAGAACTAGAGGGCATAGGTTTAAGGAGAGAGGGGAAAGATATAGGAGAGACCTAAGGGGCAACTTTTTCCACACAGAGGGTGGTACGTGTATGGAATGAGCTGCCAGAGGATGTGGAGGCAGCTGGTACAATTGCAACATTTAAGAGGCATTTGGATGGGTTTATGAATAGGAAGGGTTTGGAGGGATATGGGCCGGGTGCTGGCAGGTGGGACTAGATTGGGTTGGGATATCTGGTTGGCTGGACAGGTTGGACTGAAGGGTCTGTTTCCATACTGTACATCTCTAAGACTCTAATCTGTCGGTATTCACGTACTAAACTTCATGATTTTACTTTGAAGGACCTCTCCTCCCAGCAGCATTCTATTATTCAGAGTGCCACAAGTTGATGTTCTGGCCTTTGATTTTTAAAGTTGCACGTAAATCTAATTCTGAATATTTGTTCTACATAAAAAGGTCAGATAAATTTTAACAACAGTACTCGGCCTCATCACATTCCTCTCTTCCTTGAAGAGTATCTGTCCCTTTTCTAGCCTGGCACTTTATTTGGCTCTGTATAAATCCCTCATTTTTATTGTCACTCTCTCATGTTTATTTTCAGTGTCCCATTTCAGCAATGTGCTGTTTAACATTTGGTTATAAACAAACGTTCTTCAAAATCAAAGAAGAAGCATTTTGATAATGTATAAAACGTTCTGGTTTACCACTGGATATTTATTAGGTTGTTCTTAGGCTAACTACTCCCTCTGGTCCCTACTCAGGGTCTAAACCCAGATTGTATTTCATTAAGCTTCACTTCAAACGTGATAGTATTCCTTTCTTTTATGATTTACAAGACAAGGGGAGTGAATTAAGCTTAAATCCCTTATATGATTGTTCTCACAATTGGAGTTCAAAAACAGAAAAGGACTGTTAAAAAGTATCATCCGAAAAAAAGTCAGTATTTCAGCAATTTGAACAGAGCTGAAAAGCTACAGAGATCTCATCCAGAGGGCCAAACAGAGAGCAAGCAGAAAGAAGGTCAATTTAGGATTTCCAGCTGGATGATGGACGTCACACAATGGACCTAGCTGGGATAGAGCAAGACAGACAAGTGTGGCATTCCACGACAGCAGATCTCCTACTCAGTAGCTACAAGCAGAAGTCCATATTATCTGTAAGACTTGAGGATTCATTACAACTTGGACCAAATTTATCCTACCAGCTCACAGTTGGATGCTAATCCACATTCTTAGGAGGTAGACAATTCTCCATGTAAAAACTCAGACCGGTTATTGCCACAATTCAGAAATAGCACTGCGCATTTCGGATCCCTTATGGCATAAACACAACCATAGCTATTTCAAATAACCAGTATAAACACAATGGGCTCCTTTCATATTGTAAGATTCCATGAAATATTGCATAATTCTAACCTATACTAAAACTTTTCCTTTTGCACTGATAACTAGGCATATAAAAATAGTCAGAGTTGAGTGTGTGGTGCTGGAAAAGCACAGCAGGTCAGGCATTGTCAGTTAAATGATAAGTGGTCTCCCAATTACTGTACTGCAGTTACTGCAACTTCAGAGCAGATTAACTAAATAGAGTCAGAGTCATGGAGTCATGAGAGATGTACAGCACGGAAACAGACCCTTCGGTCCAAACAGTCCATGCCGACCAGATACCCAACCCAATCTAGTCCCACCTGCCAGCACCCAGCCCATATCTCTCCAAACCCGTCCCATTCGTATACCCATCCAAATGCCTCTTAAATGTTGCAATTGTACCAGCCTCCACCACATTCGCTGGCAGCTCATTCCATACAAGTACTACACTTTGCGTGAAAAAGTTGCCCCTTAGGTCTCTTTTATATCTTTCCCCTCTCACCCTAAATCTATGCCCTCTAGTTCTGGACTCTCTGACCCCAGGGAAAAAGACTGTCTATTTATCCTATGCATGCCCCTCAATTTTGTAAACCTCTGTCAGGTCACCCCTCAGCCTCTGACGCTCCAGGGAAAACAGCCCCAGCCTGTTCAGCCTCTCCCTATAGCTTAAATCCTCCAATCCTGGCAACATTCTTGAAAGGGTTCAGAAAAGATTTACAAGTTTCACAACATCTTTCCGATAGGAAGGAGACCAGAATTGCACACAATATTCCAACAGTGGTCTAACCAATGTCCTGTACAGCTGCAACATGACCTCCCAACTCCTGTACTCAATACTCTGACCAATAAAGGAAAGCATACCAAACGCCGCCTTCACTATCCTATCTACCTGCAACTTCACTTTCGAGGAGCTATGAATTTGCACCTTCTCTAGTAGGTACATCCACATACTGAATTAGAAAATGGTCTTGTACACACTTAAGAAATTCCTCTCCATCTAAACCCTTAACACTATGGCAGTCCCAGTCGATGTTTGGAAAGTTCAAATCCCCTACCATAACTACCCTATTATTCTTACAGATAGCTGAGAGCTCCTTACAAGTTTGCTTCTCAATTTCCCTCTGACTATTGGCGGGGTCTATAATACAATCCCAATAAAGGTGATCATCCCTTTTTATTTCTCAGTTCCACCCAAATATCTTCCCTGGATATACTTCCGGGAATATCCTCCCTCAGTACAGCTGTTATGTTATTCATTATCAAAAATGCCATTTACCCATCCCTCTTGCCTCCTTTTCTATCCTTCCTGTAGCATTGGTATCCTGGAACATTAAGCTGCCAGTCCTGCCCATCCCTGAGCCATGTTTCTATAATTGCTATGACATCCCAGTTCCATGTTCCAAACCATGCCCTGAGTTCATCTGCCTTCCCTGTTAGGCCCCTTGCATTGAAATAAATGCAGTTTAATTTATTAGTTCTACCCTGTTCCTGCCTGCCCTCACTGTTTGACTCACTTCTGTTCTCAAGTATACCAGTCTCCGATTGATCTCTTTCCTCACTATCTCCCTGGGTCCCACCCCCACCTTACTAGTTAAAATCTTCCCAAGCAGTTCTAGCAAATTTCCCTGCCAGTATATTAGTCCCATCCCAATTTAGGTGCAATCCGTCCTTCTTGTACAGGTCAATTCTACCCCAGAAAGAGAGATTCCAATGATCCAAAAGTGTGAATCCTTCTCCCATACACCAGCTCCTCAGCCATGCATTCATCTGCTCTATCCTCCTATTCCTGCCCTCAGGAGCTCGTAGCACTGGGAATACTCCATATATTACTACCCTTGAGGACCTCCTTTTTAAATTCCTGCCTAACTCTCTGTAATCTCCCTTCAGAATGTCAACCTTTTCCCTTCCTATATCGTTGGTTCCAATGTGGGCAATGAACTCCTGCTGGCCCCTCTCCCCCATGAGAACATTCTGCACCCTTCAAAGTTTGGGAGACGTTTTGTAGCTCGGGTGCTCATTGTTGTGGTTCTGTTCGCCGAGCTGGGAGTTTGTGTTGCAAACGTTTCGTCCCCTTTCTAGGTGACATCCTCAATGCTTGGGAGCCTCCTGTGAAGCGCTTCTGTGATATTTCCTCCAGCATTTATAGTGGTTCATCTCTGCCGCTTCCGGTTGTCAGTTCTTGCTGTCCGCTGCAGTGGCCAGTATGTTAGGTCCAGGTCGATGTGTTTGTTGATTGAATCTGTGGATGAGTGCCATGCTTCTAGGAATTCCCTGGCTTGTTCTATAATAGTAGTGTTGTCCCAGTCAAATTCATGTTACTTGTCATCTGCGTGTGTGGCTACTAAGGATAGCTGGTCGTGTCGTTTCGTGGCTAGTTGGTGTTCATGGATGCGGATCGTTAGTTGTCTTCCTGTTTATCCTATGTAGTGTTTTGTGCAGTCCTTGCATGGGATTTTGTACACTAGATTGGTTTTGCTCATTCTGGGTATTGGGTCCTTTGTTCTGGTGAGTTGTTGCCAGAGAGTGGCTGTTGGTTTGTGTGCTGTTATGAGTCCTAGTGGTCGCAGCAGTCTGGCTGTCAGTTCGGAAATGCTCCTGGTGTATGGCAGTGTGGCTAGTCCTTTGGGTTGCGGCATGTCCTCGTTCCGTTGTCTCTCCCTTAGGCATCTGTTGATGAAATTGCGCGGGTATCCGTTTTTGGTGAATACCTTGTAAAGGTGTTCTTCTTCCTCTTTTTGCAGTTCTGGTGTACTGCAGTGTGCTGTGGTCCTTTTGAATAATGTCCTGATGCAACTTTGTTTGCGTGTGTTGGGGTGGTTACTTTCATAGTTCAGGACTTGGTCTGTGTGTGTGGCTTTCCTGTATACCTTTGTGCTGAATTCTCCGTTCGCTGTTCTCTGTATCATCACGTCTAGGAATGGGAGATGGTTGTCCTTTTCTTCCTCTCTCGTAAATCGGATTCCTGCGAGCTTGGCATTGATGATCCGGTGTGTGTTCTCTATTTCTGTGTTTTTAATTATTACAAACGGGTCATCCACATATCCGACCCAGAGTTTGGGTTGTATTTGCGGTAAGACAGTTTGTTCTAACCTTTGTATTACTGCTTCTGCTAGGAGTCCAGAGATCGGTGAACCAATGTAGTGTACAAAATTCCATGCAAGGACTGCACAAAACACTACATAGGACAAACAAGAAGACAGCTAATGATCCGCATCCATGAACACCAACTAGCCACGAAACGACACGACCAGCTATCCTTAGTAGCCACACACGCAGATGACAAGCAACATGAATTTGACTGGTAAAAAATGAGGTCTGCAGATGCTGGAGATCACAGCTGCAAATGTGTTGCTGGTCAAAGCACAGCAGGTTAGGCAGCATCTCAGGAATAGAGAATTCGACGTTTCGAGCATAAGCCCTTCATCAGGAATAAGAGAGAGAGCCAAGCAGGCTGAGATAAAAGGTAGGGAGGAGGGACTAGGGGGAGGGGCGATGGAGGTGGGATAGGTGGAAGGAGGTCAAGGTGAGGGCTGTTGAATTTGACTGGGACAACACTACTATTATAGGACAAGCCAAACAGAGAACAGCCAGGGAATTCCTAGAGGCATGGCACTCATTCACAGATTCTATCAACAAACACATCGACCTGGACCTAACATACCGGCCACTGCAGCGGACATCAAGAACTGACAACCGGAAGCGGCAGACACAAAACCACTATAAATGCTGGAGGAAACACCACAGAAGCGCTTCACAGGAGGCTCCCAAGCACTGAGGATGTCACCTAGAAAGGGGACGAAACATTTGCAACACAAACTCCTAGCTCGGTGAACAGAACCACAACATTCTGCACCCTCAGACATCCTTGATCTGGGCACCAGGGAAACAACACAGTATGACACCGTATTGAAAACGGCAGCACGACTGCTGTCAGGTAGGTTATCACAATTTTGTCATACCTGTTTTCACTTATTTTGTAGAGGACAATTAAAAAAAAAGGAGATTCTTCCTTGTTGATTGGCCCGATTCATTTTTCCAAAGCCTCGTGTTCTGTAGGTTACTGAGTGCCATAGCCATTCAGCCTTTGGTTTGTGTGGAATCAGTGTGGTTATTACACAGAGGGCACTATGCTTTCCCTTCCATAAGCCTTCATTAAATGTAATTTTACCAGGCAATTAAGAGAACCAGGTTTTGCACACATCAATTAATATAATTAGTATGTACATTGCCAGTCCTCAGAACACCATCCCATCCATGGCATGTTTCCCATCCAATCATCAATGCCCATCAGTGGCAACATCCAACTGGTACAGTTGCTCGGAATCTCACCTTAAATGTTCTTTCACGTAGCTGCCTGTGACACAGATTAAGTCTCTTAAAACCAAAGTTCAACAGAATCAATCCCACATCTTCTGACGGAAAGCCCAACATTGGGTTTAAATGAATATTCATATTTTCTCAGTAATAAACATCTGTTAATATTTAAACAGTTAATGCATAATTTTACCAGATTAAACAACTATATTCACAATGGTACTACCAATCCCACTTTCTTTCCAATAGTTTAGAGTTTACACTGACAGCCAAATACAAACTATACCCAATACTTACATGACTTCAGAGCAGCATTGACTATCGTTCCCATCAGAGCAGCAACAATTATTAGAGAATCAAACCTGAAATGTGTATTAAAAAAAAATGGTTGAGTTGTGTGTCCAGAATAAATCACGAATACGACATAAGTCGAGAAAATAATGAGTGTGTGAGAAAGATTACCAATTCCAAAACTGAGATTTGGCAAAAAACGCCCGAGGTTCATACACGAAGAGTTTCAGCAGTATTTCAGATATGTAGAGAGTCAAAAACACCCATTCTGCCTTGGATATTAAAGGGTTGGTCTCATCGCCACCAATGAAAATAGCATTTATAACAATGATAACATCGTATGTGTAACGGAAACCTCTGTAAAGAGAGATAAAGACACAAACATTTCAGAATCTCATTTTACTGGCTGAATTGCAAAATAATAAACTCTGACTGATTGGATCAAATAGTTTATTTCTGTGAATTATATCTTGTGCTACAAAGGATTTATTATAATAGGCCTCCAGACAGCAATATTAACACTGTAGTAAAAAGGAGAAATACTGTTGATGCAGGACAATGCTGGAGTAACTCCAGGCTGGCAGCAAAGGATCCTAAAGTTTGATTTATTGTTGTCACATACACAGAAGTACAGTGAAAAAAAACAAGTTTTGTTTTTCTGTGTGCTATACAGACTGATCGGATCACAAAATCCGGCTAGCAGAATAGAGGAAGTCACAGGGACAGTGGATGTGCTGGTTTTAAAAAACAAAATCCATGGATACTGGAGAAATACTAGAGGATAGGAAAACTGCTAATATGATACCCTATTCAAAGAAGGGAGGGAGGTAAATGGGGCACCTCTAGGCTGATTATCCTAAATCTATAGTAATGGAAAAGTAATGGAATCAATTATTAAAGGAATAGCAGATTATTTGGAAAATCATACATTGATCAAACGAAGTTAGTATTCCTTCATGAAAAGAGAAATTGTGAACCAGAACCAGTGTTTGGATTCGACAAGGTCCTTTACAAATGGCTCAGTCATAAGATAACCGATCAGTGTTAGAGGTATTATATTCGCACAGATAGAGAATTGGCTAATGAGCAGGAAACAAGTGGAGATCTTTTTCAGCTTGGCAACCTATGACCAGTAGGGTTCCACATGGATCCATGCGGAGACTGCAACTGTTTACAGTACAATATATTGGAGAAAGGAAGTGAATGAAATTTTGGAAATTGAAAGATAACAAAAATATATAGAAAGGCAGGTTGTGAGGGGAATACAAATGGTTTACAGAGAGATATTGAAAAGGTTAAGTTGCCAAAAAGCGTCAAAATAGAAAGTTGCTCATTTTTGGAAGGGAGGACCAAAGAAGAGAAAATTGTTCAGGTGCAAAGAAACTACAGAAAGTTGCAACACAAACAGATGTGGTGTGCCTGTGCCTGAAACAAAGCTAGTTCCCATGTACAGCTAGGAATCAGGAAGGCTAATTGGTCTCTGTTTCAAGGGGGTTGGAGTAAAGAGTAGGGAAGTCTTACTGCTACTGTACAAGGTGCTGGTGAGACCACAGAGAGTTTTGATCCCCTTAACTCATTTCTTTGGGGACAGTTTGGGGAATGTTCACTAGGGTGATTGCTGATATGGAGAGATTGTCTTATGAACAAAGGACAAACAAGTTGGGACTCATAGGAACTAAGAACACAGTGTGAGTGGTGATCTCATTAAAACATACAGAATTCTTAAGGCTCTTGACAGAGTACTGAAGATTTTTCCCCTTATAGGCAAGTCTGGGACCTGAAGACAGTCTCAGAATTAAGAGGAACCAATTTAAGACTGAGATGAGAAGGAATTATTTCTGAGGGCTGAGAGTTTTCAGAACGACTCACCACAGAGAGCAGTGGGGGCAGAGCCAGTGTCTGTTTAAGGTTGAGATAGATAGATTCTTGATCAATTGGGAAGCAAGGGTTACAGGGAAATCACTAAAACGGACAGGAGGAATGCTAGATTAGCTGAATCCTACTGAATAGCAGAGTAGATTCAAGAGCCCAAAATGTCCTACTCCTGTTCCTATTTCTTATGGCTAAGCATCTTGGAGATGGAAATAGAGAGTTAATTTTTCGAGTCAATAGGGCTTCTTCAGAATCGGAATTCTGGAATTGTCATATTGGACTAGAAAACATTAACAGTTTCTCTCTCCACAGATATTGCCAACCCTGCTAAAAGTGGAAATCTTTTAATGATTGGCTTATTATATGGTAAAAATCTAAAAAGCAGTCAGTATGATAAAGCCACCAGTTGTTGATACTCCATTGTGCAAATGCATAGGACACTGAAAAATGAAGAGGGGACAAACAAATAGCGCTGAATTTTTTTTTTAAGATTACTTACAGTGTGGAAACAGGCCCTTCGGCCCAACAAGTCCACACCGACCCGCCGAAGCGCAACCCACCCATACATTTACCCCTTTACCTAACACTTCGGGCAATTTAGCATGGTCAATTCACCTGACCCGCACATCTTTGGACTGTGGGAGGAAACCGGAGCACCCGGAGGAAACCCACGCAGACACGGGGAGAACGTGCAAACTCCACACGGTCAGTCGCCTGAGTCGGGAATATATCCTAGCACATACCACACACTTCAGGTTTTAAACCTCCATCTATCATTTTAATACATTAAAAACCTTCCAGTTGATGGAACACGTTGGCATGCTCCAGGCAGAAGGCATTTCACACACTGCAATACTGCAAAGTTTCAAAAAAAAATAAATCAAATTGATCTGGAGTTGCCCTTGACAAAGTTTGTTCACGATGGACTTCTTTCCGTTATCATTAAACTTATATAACTGTTAAAATAAGTTTTCAATCTTATGGAAATAAGTCATTGTTACATACGGATGTTTGACTATTCTCTGGATGAACTGGCTCACTGTAGAGTTGTACATGTTCGGCAGGCATTTCTCCAATGGATGAGTTCTCTCCTTCATCTGAACAACCTGGATATTCAGGAGATCTGCCAAACGGATGAAGGACTCTCTTCCTATTTGAATACAATTGGCATTAATTACATTCAAGCATTTATCACATCTTTCTCTGTAACACACGCACACTTGTACTTTAGGCTCTGCATTGCAATAGCTCATACGCATTTCTCCATCATCCAGCAACAGTGCAGTTTTTTTTAGTAAGTCAGCCCTGGATAAATTCTGATGCATTGCACACATACAGTGTACAGTAAAAGTTGCTGTGCAAATACTCCAGTTTTGCAACATCACTTTAGTCAGAGGCAGTTGAAAACTCCAACAATGAATCAGCTAAGATTTCAGGAATGCTACTAATAAAATCAGAGGTTCAAATGTCTGTACAGAACAAGAACATTCAAAATGGTCTTTTCGGGGTCTTGAAAATTGGAAAAGAAACAAACAAAATGAAAACACTAAGGGCATACAGCTTGAATACCATCGAAGGCCACAGTCCCCTAGATTTAAAAAAAAAGTTTAGGGGCAACTTTTTCATGCAGAGGCTGGTGCATGTATGAAATGAACTGTTGGAGGTGGTGGGGGAGTCTGGTACAATTAAGAAGCATCTGGATGAGTTGAGAGGAACATGGGACAAATGCTGGCAAATGGGACTGCATTAATTTAGAATATCTGGTCAGCATGGAAGAGTTTGACCAAAAGGTCTGTTTCCATGCTGGACAATTCAATGACTCGGTAAGTCTATAATTAAAGAACATTATCTATTTGTGGAAGCTTGCTAAGCTCAAATGGGCTGGTATATTACTTACATCAAACAAAATAGTGCTTCACTGGCTATTAAACACGGATGTGATTTGATTCATTGTTGTCACATGTACCTGAGAACAGTGAAAAGCTTTGTTTTGCATGCAGTCCAGGTAGATTACATTATACAGAGTATATTAGGATGATAGAACAGAGCTAGGAATAGTGTTATAGCTGTAGTGAAGGACAAAGAGTGAGATCAAGATTAAACATAAAAAAGTTTGAGAAGTCCATTCAGAAGCCGATCTTGAATATGTGGGTTAGAAATCTATGGGTCATGAAAAGTCAGAAAAAAAAAGAGTCATTGTATCAGAGTTTCAGAGCACACAAAGAGGCCATTTGGTCCATTGTGTGTGTTCTGGTCATCAAAATCTGTCTTTTCTAATCCTATTTTCCAACACTTAGCCGTAGCCTTGATTGCTATTGCCAGCGTTTGACAGATGCTAGCCTGTCTTTCACTAGCACCACTTTACTAAGAAACAAGTAACTATTTCAAAAACAAACATTTATACTGAGTGATGGATGGAATGAGCATTTCTAGTTTCATAAAGACACTGCAAAAGTAGAAATGCATTAATTTATATCAAGTTACTTCAGTGTTGATCTGGCTGACAGAAGGATGTCCCTGGACAATTATCATATTGCAAAAGTGAAATGCTGCAATTCAATTTCACCACAGTTCAAAATTCAGAAATTACATTATGACTAGCTCTAGTAAAGGGCAACTCTTGTTACAACAGACCAGACATAGTATATTTTTGCTGTGTGAGAGATAACAAGCAAATGGAAATTAGGTAAGTGTCTAACAAAAATTGACTGCCAATGTGAGTAATGGCATGTTCTCTACACAAATCCACAAGATGTGCCAATGAGTAAACAGGTGAAATAAAATGTTATTTCTTTAAAAAAAAGAAAAACAAGTGAAACTCAATTCCAGCATACAATTTGGTCTTTACAAATTAAAAATACTCAATTAGTCCTGATTTATCCTCTTTTACCCAGACTGCTGGAGATTCAAGGTTTCCAGCAATTGGTTCAAGGTGTGACATCACCCAAAATGCAATTGGATTCTGTCTAAAAACAAAGGTAGTGGATAACAATATGTGTTGTTATTTCTTTTTCTCAAGGTTAGCTAGAGCAAGAATCCCTTATTTGTAAACTAGGGATCAACTGGGCATGATGGCTCAGTAATTAGCACTGCGACCTCACAGCATCAGGAACTCCGGTTCAATACCAGCCTCAGGCAGCAGGCTGTGTGGAGCTTGGGTTTCCTTTTACTGCTCTGGTTTCCTTCCACAGTCTAAACATGTGCAGGCTAGGTGGAACAACCATTCTCATTTCTTGATTTCCTGAGGAAGGGCTTTTGCCCAAAACATCAATTTTCCTGCTCCTTGAATTCCTTTTTTTCCAACACCACACTAATCTTCACTCTAACCTCCAGCATCTGCAGTACCCACTTTCGCCTAACCATTCTAGCTTGCCCATAGTATCCAGGGATGTACAGGTTAGGTGGATCAGCCATGGAAAATGCAGGGTTACAGAGGTGCGTTAGTAGAGTCTGGGAACAGGTCTGGGTGGGTTACTCTTCAGAGTGTCAGTTTGGACTCGATGGGCTGAATGATCTGCTTTCACACTGTAGGGATGCCATGATTCTACGACAGGGAGACATTCCAGGCAAATACCCACCCACAAAGCCCTTCTGTTCATCATCTGAAACTCTCCACAGTAGCTCCCTCTGAGAACTGGGAATCTCTGGTGCCACAAGTTTCACCAGCTGCCTCCAGCGAGAATCCGGAACTACAAACTCTGTTCCATATGTTATCTTCAAGAGGTTAAATGCTTCTATCATTTTTCGATGCTTCATGTAAACTAGTTTCCTTACTTCATTCTGGAAAACACAAAGCATTAGCTTATTGATTAAAATCATCTCTTCAAATTTATACCAACTTGCCCAACATATTCCCCATTAATACGATACATAAATGGAATTTAAAATATCAAATAGCCTTTCTTTTTCAGGTAGAGAGTTCAAGAACATTTGAAACGGTATCATCTCTTGAGCTCTCTCAGATTACATTTTTAGAAATTCATTGACAGGACATGGCTAACAGATACGTCATCAATCAAAGAGAATGTTTCACCCGAACGGTGTCAAGTTGAGTGTTGTTGAAGCTGCCCCTCATCCAGGTAAATGGGTAAAGGTATTCATCACCCTCCTGACTTGTGCCTTGTAGGTGGGGGACATGTTTGGAGAATCAGATGAGTTTCTCGCTGCAAGATTCCTACCTCTGAAACTGATCTCCTAGCCAAAGTACTTATATGACTAATCAGTTTCTGGTTAATGGTAACCTGCAGGATGTTGATTGTATGGGATTCAGTGATGGCAATGCCAATGAATGTCAAGGGGAGATGCTCAGATTCTCTCTTGTTGGAGACAGTCATTGCCTGGTATTTGTGTGGTGTGAACGTTATTCCCACTTGTCAGCCCAAGCCTGGATGCTGTCCAGGCCTTGCTGCATTTAAGCATGGACTCTGAATCAGAGGTCTATAGCACTGAATAAGGCCCATCGGTCCATAAAGTCCATACCAGTCAAAAAAACAAACTCCTAACTGTTCTCGTCCCATTTCAAACACTTGGCCCATTGCCTTAGATGTCTTGGTATGGCAAGTGTACATATAAATACTTACATATTGTGGAGGTGCTGGTGTTGGACTGGGTTGACAAAGTTAAAAATCACAACACCAGGTTTATAGTCCAACAGGTTTATTTGGAAGTACTAACTTTCAGAGCAGAGCTTCTTCATCAGGTTATGAGAGTTTCTGCCTCTACTACTCTTGCAGGTAGTAAACTCGAGTATCTGCCAATGGACAATTCTCCATCCCTGCCTTTATAACCATCTCTTCCCTGTTCCTTTTCCATGCCCCTGTCCGGGGAATCTCCTCAGCATTACTGGCCCTATCACCTTGCAGAGTACCTGAGGAATTGTGAGTAGCGACAAGATTTCTGACTAGAATTGCTATGATTTCACAAGTAATTCTGCAAACTAGACCCTTGTACATCATCTTGCAAAAATTTTAAAATGAGTTTAAATCATTCATTACACAGCACTTCACACAATCAATTATCTTTGGAGTGCTGTGACATACATAGATAAAATTATTGGTATACATTTCAACATAGCAGTCACATTTATCATCAGCTCGGTGAAGGAAATAATACTTCGGGAGCGTTTTGAGAAGCTCGAACTCTAGCCAAAAAGAGTCATAATTTGGAGATGCCGCGTTGGACTGGGGTGTACAAAGTTAGAAATCACACAACACCAGGTTATAGTCCAACAGGTTTAATTGGAAGCACTAGCTTTTGGAGCGACGCTCCTTCATCAGGTGATTGTGATTGTGTCACCTGATGAAGGAGCGTCGCTGCAAAAGCTAGTGTGCTTCCAATTAAACCTGTTGGACTATAACCCGGTGTTGTGATTTTTAACAACAAAAAGAAAACTGCAAAATCTACACCATAGCATCCATGCAAGGTAATTTTAAAATCAAGACATGCATAAGCAGCAAAAGAAATCACCAACATTTGTTCAGGTTAATGTTAAAAATCAAAACACCAGGTTATAGTCCAACAGATTTATTTGGAAGCACTAGCTTTCGAAACGCTGTTCCTCCATCAGGTGGTTGTGGAGGTTAAGATCATGCTCACAATGTATAACCCAAGGAGTCCAGGGTCATGGAGATGTGATAAACAGATTAAAACTTTCATCTTTTTACAGAGATATGCTAGTTTCTGTTCTTTGATATGTAAATCCCAGAACTTCTTTTAAAATACATTTTCAAGATAGCTCAGCTTTTTAAACAGTAGGTGTGAAGTCTGTCTGTGTCCCAATGCTATGCCAGATTGACAAACCCTCTGTATAGTTTTACAGAGTTTTACATGGATTCGTGCAGTTTTTGAGCAAAATATAGCTTGCTGCAGGCAAGGATGCCCTAAGACATGGTACATTGGCAAGACCAAGCAGAGGCTACGACAACGGATGGATGGACACCACACAACAATCACCAGGCAGGAGTGTTCCCTCCCAGTCAGGGAGCACTTCAACGGTCCGGGACATTTGGCCTCGGACCATTGGGCGACCATCCACCAAGGCAAACTTCGGGACAGGCAACACAGTGGCTGAGCAGAAGCCGATAGCAAAGTTCGGTACCCATGGGTATGACCTCAACCAGGACTTTGGGTTCACATCACACTACAGGTGACCCCACTGCACTATACACTTTCTCAAACACTCCCCTACATACTCTCATATCCACGCAGACTCTCACTCACACTAACCCCATCACACCCACATGCGCACTCAATCTGTCACTCTTACATAAGTTGATGGGGTGAGTTTGTTTCTGCAGAATTACATTTTATTTTGCTCAAAAGCTACATAAATCCATGTAAAACTGTAAAGGTATACAAAAAGGTTGTCAGTCTGACATAGCATTGGGACACAGACTGACTTCACAACTCAGCTTTTTAAACTATAGATATCTTGAAAATGTAATTTAAAAGAAGTTCTGGGATTTACATATCAAAGAACAGAAACCAGCATATCATTATAAAAGATGAAAGTTCTAATCTCAGATTGTTTACTGTATCACATCTCCGTGACACTGGACTCCTTTGGCTATAAATTCTGTGAGCATGATCTTAACCTCCACAACCACCTGATAAACCTGTTGGACTATAACCTGGTGTTGAGAGATTGTTAACTTTGCAAGGTTTGTAGCTCAGGTTGAGGTTTAGGGTGTAGGTTTGCTCGCTGAGCTGTGGTTTGATATCCAGACGTTTCATTACCTGGCTAGGTAACATCATCAGTGGCGACCTCCAAAGTGAAGCAAAGCTGTTGTCTCCTGCTTTCTATTTATATCTTTCTCCTGGATGGGGTTCCTGGGGTTTGTGGTGATGTTATTTCCTGTTCGTTTTCTGAGGGGTTGATAGATGGCATCTCGATCTGTATTTGTTTATGGCGTTGTGGTTGGAGTGCCAGGCCTCTAGGAATTCTCTGGCATGTCTTTGCTTAGCCTGTCCTAGGACAGATGTGTTGTCCCAGTCGAAATGGTGTTTTTTTAAAAATTATCAACACCCTCACAGGCATAAAGTTCACCAAGGAGGAAGAAACCAACAACAAATTCGCATTCCTGGACGTCACAGTCGAAAGAACGGACAACGGAGAACTACAAACCTGCGTATATAGAAAACCGACAAACACTGACCAAATACTTAACTACACCAGCAACCATCCCAACACACACAAACAAAGCTGTATCAGAACACTATTCCAATGAGCCACATCACACTGCAGCACAGATGAACTTCGGAAAACAGAGGAGAACCACCCATACAATGTATTCAAGAAGAACAGATACTCAAAAAATACAGTCCGCAGATTCCTCAAGAACAAACCACGAGAAGCAGACCAAACACAGCCAGAAACCCTAACCACCTTACCATACATCAAAGTAGTCTCAGAAATGACAGTCAGACTACTAAAACCCCTTGAATCGTAGTAGCACACAAACCCACCAACACTCTCCAACAAAAACTAACAAACAAAAAAAAAGACCCAGTACATCCCATGGACAAAACCAACGTCGTCTACAAAATTCCATGCAACGACTGCCAGAAACACTATGTAGGACAAACAGGAAGAAAGTTAGCCACCAGGATACACGAACACCAGCTAGCCACAAAAAGACATGACCCTCTCCCTCGTAGCCCTACACACGGAGGAAAAAGAGACACCATTTCGACTGGGACAACACCTCTATCCTGGGACAGGCTAAGCAAAGACATGCTAGAGAATTCCTAGAGGCCCGGCACTCCAACCACAACACCATAAAACAAACACATAGATCTAGATGCCATCTATCACTTGGAGTTCGCCACTGATGTTACCTAGCCAGGTAATGAAACATCTGGATATCAAACCTACAGCTCAGCGAGCAAACCTACACCCCATTGTTAACTTTGTCAATGCCTGTCCAATACCGGCACCACCAAGTTCAGGTTAATGAAAGTACTAAATAGAAAAGGAAAAATTAAACAAATAATTCATTAAGTGGTCATAGCGATGTACAGCATGGAAACAGACCCTTCAGTCCAACCTGCAAATGTGTTGCTGGTCAAAGCACAGCAGGCCAGGCAGCATCTCATCCCAACCCAATCTAGTCCCACCTGCCAGCACCTGGCCCATATCCCTCCAAACCGTACCTATTCATATACCCATTCAAATGCCTCTTAAATGTTGCAATTGTACCAGCCTCCACCACATCCTCTGACAGCTCATTCCATACACGTACCACCCTCTGCGTGAAAAAGCTGCCCCTTAGGTCTCTTTCATATCTTTCACCTCTCACCCTAAACTTATGCCCTCTAGTTCTGGACTCCCCAACCCCAAGGAAAATACTTTGTCTATTTATCCTATCCATGCCCCTCATGATTTTGTAAACCTCTATAAGGTCACCCCTCAGCCTCCGACGCTCCAGGGAAAGCAGCCCCAGCCTGTACAGCCTCTCCCTATAGCTCAGATTCTCCAACCCTGGCAACATCCTTGTAAATAGTTTCTGAACCCTGTCAAGTTTCACAACATCTTTCTGATAGGAACGAGACCAGAATTGCACGCAATATTCCAACAGTGGCCTAACTAATGCCCTTTACAGCCACAACATGACCTCCCAACTCCTGTACTGAATACTTTGACCAATAAAGGAAAGCATACAAAGTGCCTTCTTCACTAACCTATCTACCTTGACTCCACTTTCAAGGAGCTATGAACCTGCACCCCCAAGGTCAATGTGGCATAGTGGCAAATAGGGTTAATTAAGGACCAGAAAGAATGTCAAGGTTATTGCACTATTCACTGTAACTTTGCAGAAGGGGAGATTTTTTTTAAAAGAATAAATATTTTGGACTTATCTGAATGTTTACGCTCCAAGTTAACCATTGAACAGAAATAAAAAGGAAGAGGTCAGCTGAAAAATCTCATTCCATTTAAACAGCAGAACAACATTCCATTTAAACTCATTGGTCTGGGTGTCCTGCAGACTAATACATACGTACCTTCAAATGCTTCTTGTAGTCATTATATACAACAGCCAGGAAAAGAGACATGAAGACATAAGTGTTCACGATTATAAAAATGACAAAAAAAATTGAATATGCCCAGCTGACTTCATAGGCAGGCATCCTGAAAAATAAATAATCAGAGATAACTGTCACAAGTAGATCATTATTTGAGCCAAATCAAAGATCACCCACACCATGATCAAGTGTTTATCCTAACAAGCAGTATTACCAAACATGGTTACTCAATAGGTCTGATCAAATTTCTCATGGAGGCTTTCAAAAAGATCATTTCCATGAATCACTCAACTTCAGATATTGCAAATAAAACTGGAGCCAGAGTATGGGCTTAGACTCCAGGATGGTCGAGATTGTCTAATCTACAAAAGAGACCTGGGTCTCACTTGCAGAGCTAAACAGGCAACCATGTAACTGCTCACTTCTCTGTCCGACAAGATAGATGGACTATTTTCAGTTTCTGAAAACAAAGTTTCCTCTCTGACTTTAAGTCCGAAAGACTGATTTTTATAGCTCTTCATAAATAAGTATTCTCCATTTGTTGACCAGGGACAAAAGGAGAATTCATTGGTCAACAAAAAGTACATTTAATATTGCATCTGACCTACTTGGCAAACAAAAATAAATGCATGTCACTCATTGCCTACATTCTTACTCATTTCCCCCAAGTTTTCAGAATTGCTTCATTTGACATGAGCAGTAGTTTGATTATTTTGTTTCTGTTATTCTTAGGTAGAACACACTGCGAGGTCTTGCACTTTGGCAAAAAGAATAAAAGCATAGACTACTTTCTAAACGGTGAGAAAATTAGTAAAGCCAAAGTACAAAGGGATCTGGGAGTGCTAGTCGAGGATTCTCTAAAGGTAAACATGCAGGTTGAGTCCGTGATTAAGAAAGCGAATGCAATATTGTCACTTATCTCAAGCGGGTTGGAATATAAATGCAGAGATGTGCTACTAAGACTTTATAAAGCTCTGGTTAGGCCCCATTTGGAGTACTGTGTCCAGTTTTGGTCCCCACACCTCAGGAAGGACATACTGGCACTGGAACGTGTCCAGCGGAGATTCACACGGATGATCCCTGGAATGGTAGGTCTAACATATGAGGAACGGCTGAGGATCCTGGGATTGTATTCATTGGAGTTTAGAAGATTAAGGGGAGACTTAATAGAGACATACAAGATAATGTATGGCTTGGAAAGGGTGGACGCTTGGAAATTGTTTCCATTAGGCGAGGAGACTAGGACCCGTGGACACAGCCATAGAATTAGAGGGGGTCAATTCAGAACAGAAATGCGGAGACATTTCTTCAGCCAGAGGGTGGTGGGCCTGTGGAATTCATTGCCACGGAGTGCAGTGGAGGCCGGGACGCTAAATGTCTTCAAGGCAGAGATTGATAGATTCTTGTTGTCTCGAGGAATTAAGGGCTATGGGGAGAATGCAGGTAAGTGGAATTGAAATGCCCAGCCATGACTGAATGGCGGAGTGGACTCGATGGGCTGAATGGCCTTACTTCCACTCCTATGTCTTATGGTCTTATACAGGTCATTCAGTCTAACTAGGAGAAAGTGAGGACTGCAGATGCTGGAGATCAGAGCTGAAAATGCGCAGGTCAGGCAGCATCCAAGGAGCAGGAGAATCGACGTTTCAGGCATGAGCCCTTCTTCAGGAATCTTCGGGCTCATGCCCGAAACGTCGATTCTCCTGTTCCTTGGATGCTGCCTGACCTGCTGCGCTTTTCCAGCAACACATTTTCAGCTCATTCAGTCTGACTAGTCTGATGGCTAGATTCCTTATCTCAACCTCTCAATTTTTCTACTCTCTTTCCTCCCCGATGTGGGTTATTTTACCTGATCTGACAATGCTCATTTATCCCTCATAACACAAGATACTAGGCAGGGATAATTTAATTGATTTCTTGATCAATGTTACCACAATAAGGGATGATATCTCAGAATGGAATTGAATTTATTGTCACGTGTACCGAGGCAGTGAAAAGCTTGGTCTTGTGAGCAATACAGGCAGATCACAGAGTTAAATAGCATAGATAAGTAAATAATAGGTAAACGGCCACAAAAACAAAAACACAGGTACAGGTGAATGTTAAGAGCTTGAGCGTCCATTCACTATCCTAATAACAGTAGGATTGAAACTATTACAAAACCAGCTGGTGCATGTGTTCAGGCTTCTGCCCTTCTCGCTGATGGTAGAGATTGTAGAAAAACATTGCCAGGGTGGGATGGATCTTTGAGAAAGTTCCTTAAATGAAGCCATGCAAGTTGAATTCAAACCGAAGGTACAATCACATTACTAGGATACAGACTCCCACACAGAAGGGCAGATTTAAAGGCAAATCTCAGAAGTTTAAAAAAGTAGTAATAATAGTAGGAAATTTCAACTTCCCCAATATTAACTGGGATAATCACAAACTCCATCTACTGGTGCTGCTCAGTAGCAGCAATATGTAACGTCCCTGGGAGGCAGTACAGAAATTCACCAAAGTCCCTTAGACAGCACCTTCCAAACCTGTGACCACGTCCATCCGGAAGGACAAAAGGCAGACATGGGAAAACCACCACCTGCAAGTTCCTTTCCAAGCCACTCACCATCCTGAGTTGGAAATACATTGCCGTTCATCCAGCATCACTGATCAATATCCTGGAGCTCAGTCCCTAACAACATTATAGGTTTACCTGCACCAGACGGACTGAAATCATTCAAAGGAAGCAGCTCACCACCATGTAAGAGGGTAGATAGGGTTGGAAAATAAATGCTGGCCTAATCAATAAAGCCCAAACTCTACAAACAAACAGATAGATAGATAACTGTAACCTCTCAGCTCCAGGAACATCTATATCATTTTTTAAATTCGCTTCCTCCAGTGCTTCAATATTCATTTCATGGTTTGCAACTACAACTGGGCACAGTTCTCATTGTAGCTGGGCAGAATCCTATACAGGTCAAAAATAATTGAAGTAATTTTACAATTTAAACCCTGGATTACAGAAACATGTGAAACGTTGAAAAGAACAGTGTTTATAAATTAGTGCGTGACCACAGCAAACAATTATTGTTAATGTCTACCATAAATTAACCCGAACAAAATAATGGAGTCTACCATATTATTAAAATGCACATTTCAAGAAAGTAGGCTATATGTATCTTTATAAAATGATAACAATGTATTCTTCATACATTGAAACTCCCATTGACTGCATTAATTACTTATCAGACTTTTCACAAAACCAAGCCTTTGTAAACTGACATTTACTGGCTGAGAGCTCTGAAAAAAAATATTATTGGACTGAACCCATCTACAGCTCCAGAGTCAAACACCATTATACCCTAGATAGAAGATCCTGAGAACTCGAGATTATCAACCACCTTCCACCATCTATCCAGGTACTGAGGGGAAGACTCAGGAGGCAAAGGGAATAGGAGAGTAGATGCTATAATTTTCACATGTAGTCCGATCACCAGTGAAACAAAAGTTACTTCCTAAATTACTTAGAAATACATACATCACATCAGGGCTATTTGCTGTTGTCACCAGCACGTAGAGATTGAAGAAAATGTCAAGGTAGTTACTAAAATATAGGGCTCCTTCCACTGTTGAGAGTTTCCTGTAAAACACAGTTTAAAAAGAAATTTAAAATTGAATGGCATTACATAAAAAGCACATTCTTCCCATGATCTGGGCAGCATTCCTTCCACAAATAGTACAACAAAAAAACTGTACCTAGTCATTATCTTATATCTAGAAATTGGATCAATGACTTATTGAAAGAAAATGACACCATCTATGCCTACAAAAGGAGGAGATGCTGACTTTAATACAACCACATGATATATGAAGTGCTTTGATACGCTCATGAGTTTCCATTCATTGAGCACTTTATACGAAAGACCACTTGGGTAAGATATTGGAATCTGACCCTGGGAACTGTACTTCCAAAGGGGAGAAAAGACAAGGCGATGACTTATAAGCACTTTGTTTAGATTTAACTCGTTTTACCTTTTTGCAAACAGCTTCAAAGCCATAAGAGAAAACACTGCAACACTGAACATAAACAACACAAACACATAGGTGATCTCTGGAAGGGTATTGCGGATATTCCTGAAGGCTCTTCGGAGCTGCAACACAGAAAACACCATTACTAACAGATGAAAGTATTTGTTATTGTTCCTGGGGTGTTATTTTATAACAAAAAAAAAGCAAAATATTTCACATCAATTTGATCTTAGAATGCGTAGAATCCCTACAGCATGGAAACAGGCCCTTAGGCCCAACAAG
The DNA here is from genome assembly GCF_020745735.1 of Hemiscyllium ocellatum. Classification (NCBI taxonomy): domain Eukaryota; kingdom Metazoa; phylum Chordata; class Chondrichthyes; order Orectolobiformes; family Hemiscylliidae; genus Hemiscyllium; species Hemiscyllium ocellatum. The sequence goes on along the minus strand of NC_083403.1, from coordinate 19,725,661 downwards.
TCCACAATGATCCTCCAAAGTATAACCCACCCAGACCCATTCCTCTACCCTAACATTCTGTATCTCCCCTGACTAATGCACCTAACCCACTCATCCCTAAATACAATGGGCAATCTTGTCAAATTTTAAGCGAGTTAAGGAGATAAATCATGGATAAACAACCCCCACCACCTAGTGGCCAAACACCAACTCCCCCTCCCCCTCCCCCTGCACCAAAGACATGCAGGTCCTGGGCCACCTCCACTACCAAACTGCAACCACCTGATGCCTGGAGGAGAACGCCACATCTTCCACCTTGGGACCCTCCAACCACACGGAATCAATGTGGATTTCACCAGCTTCCTCAATTCCCCATCCTGCCACCTTATCCTAGGTCCAACCTTCCAACTCAGGATCGAGCTCGTGAACTGACCTACCAGTCCATTTTCCTTCCACCCCATCCTCCTCTCTGACCTATTGTCTTCACCCCCAACCTTCATCTACCTATTGCATTCCCAGCTACCTTCCTCCCAGCCCCACCACCCCCCTTCCCATTTCTCTCTCAGCCCCCTTGAGCCATAAGCCTCAGTCCTAATTATGGGCTTATGCTCAAAACGTCAATTCTCTTGTTCCTCAGATGCTGCCTGACTGGCTGTGCTTTTCCAGCACCACACTATTCCACTCTGACCTCCAGCGTACGCAGTCCTCATTTTCTCCATATGTTTAGATGTTTAAACATGCAGAAAACAATGCTCACCTGACGACTTTCAGTAAAGTTTACACAAAACAGAGGCCTCAAAACTCTCGACCATCTGACTGCAAAATATCCAGTTTCTCTCAGAGTCAAGTATACAATCATATCCATCAACGTGAGCTGGAAATGGAGAATTGCAGCATTTAAAATACATAATAGTCTACAGGATCTGTCAAAGGTTAATGGTCATTCCTCTCAATTGACTGAACATGATGAGATGGGAGGCAGAGGAGAACCTAAATAATTGGGATGTACTAAACTATCTTACTTCTAAAGGAAAATGCACATGAAAGGTTGGGTAAACTGCTATAAATGGCTAGCTAACACCGGTGGGCCATTCTCCAGGACAAAGTAGGAGCAGAAGAAAGTCATTTGGCCCCTATCATGCTCGGTCCTTCAATAAGCTCACGGCTGATGAGCGTTTTCATTCTCATCTATCCTTGATTACTTTGTCTAACAAGAATCTAAGACGATCAATTTACCACCTAAGAGCAGAGAATTCTAAAGGCACAGAACACTCAGGAAAGAAATGTCTCATCTATCCTAAAAGGGTAACCCCTAGTTGTTTACACAGAGTCGCCTTTTCCTGGATTCACCCACAAGAGATGATATAGGATCCTAGGCATGCAAATGATAAAATTCAATCAAAAATCACCCCTTGCTCTTCTGAACTCTAGTGAAAACAAGCCCAGACTGCTCAATCTTTCCTCAAAACTATCCACTCATCAGTCTAGTATCAAGGAATTACACACTCATTTCACCACAGAAGGATGCTGCTGATGTTAAAATAAATCTCTGAACAATGCAGTTACGTTCTTCCTCAAATGAAGCCAAAAGTGTACAATGTGTTAGAGATGTAACCTCACTAATATCCTTTCACAAGGATAATGACACATTAGCCTTTCTGATTATGTACGGTACATGCACTAATTGTTTATTAGTCATACACTAGACCACCTCAATCTCTGTGCATCTCAGAATTTGTCAGTCACTCAATTTTATTCTTCCTACTAAAGCCATCAATTGAACATTTTTCCACATTATACTCCATCTGCCAGATTTCTGCCTCCCCACTCATCTAGCTATATCTATCTGCATTCTGATTGATTAGATTAGACTTACAGTGTGGAAACAGGCCCTTCAGCCCAACAAGTCCACACCGACCCGCCGAAGCGCAACCCACCCATACCCCTACATTTACCCTTACCTAACACTACGGGCAATTTAGCATGGCCAATTCACCTGACCCGCACATCTTTGGACTGTGGGAGGAAACCGGAGCACCCGGAGGAAACCCACGCAGACACGGGGAGAACGCGCAAACTCCACACAGTCAGTCGCCTGAGTCGGGAATTGAACCCGGATCTCAGGCGCTGTGAGGCAGCAGTGCTAACCACTGTGCCACCGTGCCGCCCACCCACTGTGCCACCGTGCTGCCCACATTCTTGTGAAGTCAAACTGTAAAAAAAAAATGGAGGGTCAAGCACATGTTCCTGTGGGATCCCACTGGTCACATCTACCAATCTGAAAAAGAAATCTATACAGGCATACTGTTTTCTGCTAGCCAATCTTCCATCCATGTTAATGCTGTTCTCTACAATCAGATCATATTTTGCACAAAAGTCTTAAATCAAAACAAACAAAAAACAAAATTGCTGGAAAAACTCAGCAGGACTCAGGACGGAGTTCTGAGGAAGGGTCATTGTATCTAAAACATTAACTCTTTTCTCGCCACACATGCTGCCAGACCTCCGGAAATTTCTGGGGCTTTCTGCTTTTCAGCATCCAAGGTTCTTTAAATTTTTCACCTTGAGTAGAAACTTGTCTTCTGGAAATCCACATACAGCACATCAACACTCCTTCCCATCCCCTATTCCAGGGATGGGGAACCTGCAGCCTTCTCGGCCATTGTGTGTGGCCTTTTGAATGAATCCAAATTTTGCGGAACAAATCTTTTTTATTAATATGTTTTTTTTCATCTTTTATTATTTTTATTTTAATCTTAAAATGAATTTATTTAAAATACCAGAGAGTAAAAGAAAATTCAACAAAATAATCCTCACAGACTGATGCCACAATTAAAAAATTGGTAAGTCATAAGGGCTATTTCAACACCTGCTATGCTCATGATTTAGTTATAATGAGACTCTAGAATGTACGTTATCTTCCCCGCCTGACTGGCGTCACTACCACCTGAGGCTGGTTGGCAAGAGCCTGTGGGTATCCATTTGAAGTGAAATAGTTACACAGTCTAACCGTATCAACGGTTAAATAATTGAAGTTTCTTGGACGCGGCCTTATTAGATTACGACCAACAAAATGCGGCCTTCCAACATGAAAAGGTTCCCCACCTCTGCCCTATTCCATAGGGCTTGTTATTCTTTTAAATAATTTCAATAAATTGATTAAGCGTGCTTTCCACTTCAAACAAAAATGCAAATTCTTCCTAATTACTTTCAGACCTCCCACATGCCCAATTATAATCTCATTAATGATTAATTCCAACACCTTCCCTGCGATGGATATCAAGCTAATGTAATTATAGAGGGATTATATTCACTACCTTCCAGTCTAGTGGAAGTTTTCCATAATCTACCAACTTTTGGAAAATTAGCACCAATATATCTACGAGCTCACTGGCCACCTCTCAAAATTCCAGATGAAATCCATCAGGGCTGCTCTGACAGAAATCTTAGGAACGGAAATTAGAGTGGATCCAGTATCTCCCCTTTTGGGCTTTTCGAACTCACCCTCCCTGGATATGCACGGAAAGAGATTACTTTCTATTCTTTTTCTATGCAAGGAAAATTATTTTGGTAAACTGGGTGGCTGAGGGCCCTCCTGGACTTTCGAATTGGCACAGATTAATCATGGAATGTATTCCCCTTGACTTCCTTACAAATATGGTGCACCAAAAGACCGCATTATTGCATAAAATATGGCAGCCCTTCTTGAATTATACAAATAGAGATATTTCGGCCATCCTAACAAGGGCTTTTATTTAATGGAGATGGAGAAGCTGGCTGGTCCGGGCCCCCTTGGGAGAGAAATCCCGCACGAATATGGGTTGCGTTATGATTTGATGTTAACACATTCTGAGCATGTACCTCACTACCCAACTTGTGTGTTATTCGTCGTTTTTTTCCCACATGAATAATGCAAGAGATTTAATTATTCACTTTGGGTTAGTTGTAGGTTAGATCAGTAGTTAGTTGAGTTTTTTTTCCTCTCAGTATCTCTTTTTTCTGTTTGATAGATTTTGGTTATTTATTAAAAGATTTAATTGTATATCAATGTTTATACTTGGGCTTTTTTAAAATTTGTAAAAAATGTTAAATTTTCAATAAAAATATCTATTAAAAAAATCCATCAGGGCCCAGAGAAATATGAACCCACAGTTTTGTCAGCTTTCTCAGTACTGTTTCACTAGCAATTAAACTGTTACTCTGTTCTTCCCTCAGCCTGCACTTGTACACATTATGCTCATTAAGAAACAAATACTTATTACATCAAATCGATTAATCATCTACTTTGCAGGCTCAGTTTTCAGCCTTTAGAAGGTGAAATCTCACCAGTTTTCATCTACAGAAAATCCTGGAGATTTTCCTAAATTATAGAAATGTACTTACTCGAAGGATTCTAAAGCACCTCTTTAGAAATCTGCCACTGCTCCTCTCTTGATCTACCTCGGAGCATAATATCCCAATTCATCTCAGCTAGCGCAAATTTCATTTTTACACTTAAGTTTAAATTACTCATCTTGGACGCACTTCTCTTAATCCAATTTGAATTTTACACTTTGTGTCGAGGATTACGATCCTGAAGAAAAGTCATTAATTAATTCTGTCACATTGAACAATGACGAGGCTAGTACAGCCTATTTTGCCAGTTCCAGAACATGCTTCTCTAAAACATAAAAAAAGGAAGGGAATACAACAAAAATAAACCCAGTTGGAATACAGACTGAATATTGACACCTTCCAGTGAGCTTTTAAATTCAAGTAAAATCACATGGACAAGAGACTGGAATCACAGACAACATTTATATAGTCTATCTTATTGGTCTCACGACTAAGTACAGTATTTATTTACGACTGGTCTTCAGTTTGCAACACCTTAAGATCAAACATTAATCATGGATTGTAAGTATTGCAGGTGTAACCTGCCTACATGTCAGCATGTGACAGATACTCAACTCAGAGAAAGAGTCAGAAACATAGATAATCTTTTTTGATGGCACCAGCTGAGGGATGCATTTGGAAGGTCTAAAGAAACGTTTGCTCTCCATTTTGCTTGATAGGGCTTCACAGATAAACACAGCATTATATTTATTAACATTACATACTCACCAATATGCTGACAATGACACAAATGTTCTTTGCATCTCTCCAAAACACCTTGGTGGGAGTAATTTTCGAGAAATGGAAAAGCCGCAGCGTAAACATTAACAGACAAATAAACTCAACCACCGAAGTTACCTGTAGGGTGAAAAAGGGAATATTAACAATTACTATGACCCTGGAGTGAATTTTCTGATAACAAAATCACACTTTGGGAGGTATCAGTCTCCATTGGTAACTGAAGAGAGGTCTTTCAAGGCCACAATATTGGAAGATACCCTGCTGCCTCACCATTCACGTACAAAGTTATGAAGAGGTCATACCAGACTCGAAATATTAACATTATTTCTCTCCACAGATGCTGCCAGACCTACTGAATTTTTCCAGTATTCTCACTAATTGGTGTATATCATTTGATTCACAATTAAGATGACAACTTAAAATTAGAGGAGGTTTGGAGGAAAGGCAGAGTGGAGTAGAAGGAAACCAGACATTCCCAATTTTAAACAGGGAACTAGTCTACACCTGAAGGACAAACTCATTAGTTTACTCCAGAGGTGTCAAAGGGTCTGCTGATTGCTACATTTGTTTCTGATTTTTGACACCTAGAAAATAGAGGAAGAGTGAACTAGACAGGACTCACAGCCTCCTCCACCATCAAATGCAATCTTCGCTGATTTTCTACCTTTCCAGCCACATCACTATTCTCAGCCTTGAATATACTTAATAATGGAGTAGCCTTTGTCCTCTCGGATAGGCAATGCTGAAAATTCACAATCTTCTGAATGAAGACTTTTCTTTCAGTCCAATGCTGTCAACTTGTTATACCCAGAGACTGTGTCCCCACGTGCTAGGCTCCCCAACCAGTTCAAATTACTCCTCAACGTCTATCCTATTGAGCCTCTTCAAGTTCTTATTGATGTCAATGACAGTACCTCTCATTCTTACACTTGAGTCTAAGCCCATGTTATATCGCCTGTGTTTGGGCAAATGTCTCATCCCAGAAACCAATCTAGTGAAACGTGACTGTACTGCAAAGCTTGGTGACCAAAACTTCACATAGTACACCAGGCATGGTCTAACCACAATCCTAGCAAGATTCTTCACTGAAACCAATATATGCTAGAGATCACAGCAGGTCAGGCAGCATCCAAGGAGAGAGAGCAAGCTTGTGTTGAGTTTAGATGACTCAACATCAGAGCTAAATTCTTCAGTTCTTGACTCCAGTCCTCTGCCATGAAAAGGTCAACATGCCAATGGTCTTCCTAATTGCAGGCTGCTCCTGCATGCCAATTTTGTGTTCCTTCCACCAATACACCCATGTCTCTCTGAACATCAACATTTGGTAATTACATGCCTTTCAAAGAGTATTCTGCTTTACTCATCTTATTACCAAAGTTAACATATTTACACCATTACACTGTTTACCACCTTGTTGGTGATTAGATGAAATATCCACAATTCTTTGTGCCAGTGTCCTCTTCCCACTGAATTCTATACTACTGAAACTCAGGCAGACAGACAGAGCAATTCATCCAAGTCAATTCAATGCAGATTCTTGTAACACTCCACAAGTTACAAGCTGAACTGGAAAATAAAAACATCAACTGGAATGAGAAGTGGTGTCATCAAAATCAAATGGAAAACACCCCATTTGTCATAACACTCTGCTTCCCTTCACACAAAAATGGACCATGTTCAGCAAAGAACATATAAACAAACCCAACAACACTCATTGTTATTGGGGCTTGAAATTTTAATGTTAGACAGACTCCTGTTCCGCAAACGTTTTAACAGGCAGAAGATGATGCAACTAACACCACAATACAGGGTGCCTCAGGTTGCAAAATCTCACATAAATAATTTAATATCAGATGGAAATAATTACCGTACACTTCCCTATCTGGGGACACAGGTTGTTTATTGGCATGAACTATTATATTGAACATTCTTCAATATGAAGGATTTAGAAAATCTCAAATATCAGTCTTTCAAATACTTCCTGAGAGCATGAACACATTTGCTTTATATCAAAATTATAAAGTGTTTCCATGTTGTACGGTGTGCATAAAGTTGCACATTAATGGAGTTTAATCACTAGCCCATGGTCTAAATGCCAAAACATCTCAAACAGTAGGCTTCAAATGGCATGGGCACCTATGAACCCATACTGCAAATGTGTTGCTGGTCAAAGCACAGCAGGCCAGGCAGCATCTCAGGAATAGAGAATTCGACGTTTCGAGCATAAGCCCTTCATCAGCAATGCTCGAAACGTCGAATTCTCTATTCCTGAGATGCTGCCTGGCCTGCTGTGCTTTGACCAGCAACACATTTGCAGCTGTGATCTCCAGCATCTGCAGACCTCATTTTTTACTATGAACCCATACTTCCTACATTAGTTCAAAATTCTTCTCTGTACTATTTTGGTGAAGCGAAGATAGACAACTTCCAGCAAAGAAAACTGCAAAATCTTAAGTATCAGAATTCAAGACAAAACCTGCCCAGCTAAATGGGACTCATTTTTTAAATAAACCAACACTTTATTATGACTGCTTTCCATTTTTATAAATCTTTATTTAAATTAGGTAATGGTTCAATTATTTATCTTTTGCTGTTTTGTCTATTTTCAATGAATTATGATCTACTTACACAGTGAGCAATCAAACAATGAAAATTCCATAGATCAAACATTCCTCAGCCAGCTCCCCTAACTCCCACAAGTTATCTTTCATTTTAAGAAATGGAGCGAAGAGGGAGGGAAGCAAAATCAGGCTGACTTTACACGCAAGGTTCTAAGATTAGAAAGTTGGTTCTATGATATTAAAGGTTCTGCATCAGTTCTTGATGACACAAACAAATGAATTAGAGTAAGAGTAGGCCACTTGATCCCTCGAGCGCGCTCATTCAAAAAAGATCATATCTTTTTAGGATAATTTTGTTGCTTATTAAAATCCATCCACCTCTGCCCTAAACATTTGAGATTCTGCTTCTGTTGCCTTTTAAAACAAAAAAAAAGGTACAAAGGCTTACAACGTCCAGAAGAAAAATCCTCCTTTTCTAGTCTTAAATGGGTGATCCTTAAACTTTTAAATTCTAGTATAACAGAAGATTTGAACACAGCTATTCCTGAATGGAAACATGCAGAGATTCTATATTCCACTGGTATCAGGTTATTATAAGAAATTAAAATTGAAACAAAAATACAATATTTACAATGAATTAAGCTCATTTACATATGGTTGATGAAATTGTTTGTCTTATCCTTTTTCCTGCGAAGCTTCTCTCAGAAGATACCCTATACTCCAGACAGGGTCCACTAGATTACAGTATTCCAGCTGCTCTGTACTCTGCCATCCCTCACACTGTCGCCACCTGCTGGAAGTCCCAGCACAACTGTTTGAGCTGCTCTGCTCTGCATTCACCTTCATCAACTCCTGCAACTGGACAGTCCACTGCACTAAATTCTCTGACAACAGAAACATCCTCTCTATGTCCACCCTGTGAAGACTCCTCAGGATCTTAACTATTTCAATCAAATTGCCTCTTACTTTTCTGAATTCTAGTGGCTGCGATGTTAAATCTTTCCTCATAAGACACTTTGCCTATTCCAGGTCTTTGTCTTATGACTAACGCTCCTTCAATGCACCTACGTGCTTCGTAAAATAAGATGATCAATACAGTACAGTGTTCCAGATATTGTTGCACTGATGCCCTGAATAAGTGAAGCTTAACCTCCTGTGTATTCAGCGCCCCTTGCAACAAACAGTAACGTTCTATTAGCTTTTTCAATTAGTTGCTATATTACATACTTGCAATTCATACAAGTAGTATTGTTCTCTGACTACCCCTTCTTTTGCACATCACATGCCCTCTCGTTCTTGTTCCCTTTTCAAGAGTTCAGGCAACAGAGGAGCAGTAAAATTGACATTTCGGGCAAAAGTCCTTCATCAGGCTACTGATATCGATGATGTGGAGGTGCTGGTGTTGGACTAGGGTGGACAAAGTTAAAAATCACAACACCAGGTTATAGTTCATTTGGATGTACAAGCCTTCAGGGTGCTGCTCCTTCATCAGATAACTCATGGCTGATCTGATAATCCTCAGCTTCACTTAAAAACCAATTTCTCTCAGCCTTGAATATCCTTAACTACCCAGCTTGTGTGGTAAAGAACTCCACATTCACAGCCCTCAGGTGAGATTTGTTGTTTTGCTGCTCCTCTATGTGAATGTGAGCAAATGGGACTCGCTGAAGCAATCACAGAGTGGTAGAGAATGTGTGGAAGAGAATCATGGGATTTTGAAGATATTGAAGACAAGTAAATATAGGCACTGAAAGTCACTCACCCAGACAGGCAGCAAATAGACCGCAGGATCCTCAAACAGGGCAAGGAAAAGATCCACGAGGATAAAAAAATAAGTGACTCCCTGTGTAGACCAGTGGTTGTACAATTTATAGAATCTAGGGGAGAGAAAATTGCAAAAACTGTTTCTCACACTAATGTGGAAAAAAGAATATTATAGACAGTGAGGAATTCTGTTAAAACAAAAAAGATACTTTAACACTTAATTAGAATAATTTATTCCCCACATTATCAAATTATACAAAGTGTTAGAATAGTTTCAGTGGGATGAATGGCCCATCACTCAGTAAGACTCTGGTTGATCATATTGAGGCCTCAACTTGAACTGCAACATCCCCTTGCCTCAACCTAATAACTCTTGGCTCCCTTATAGATCATAAAGCTACCAAGATCATGCTTGCACATGTTCAATCTCCCAGCCTCCACATCTCTGAAGACAGCACCACAGTCAAATGGCTCAGAGAGAGAAAAAAATCACAAACTTACCTTCACTAATCAGTGTACACACTGGCAATTCTACACTTCCACACCAAGACTGGCTTTATCAGCAGTTTCAAATTTCTTCACTGTGCAAGCTTGATGGTTAAACAGTATACCTCAAATCCATTCTGCAGGATTAAGGCTACTCTGATCAGATCACATCATGCTGTACATCATGAAAAGCCCTGAGGCAGTCACATACGGTCACGAAAAGTGCCCAATCTACTCAATAGCACTCTGGAAAGGCAAGGTGTTTCAAAGACTTGAGTGACCGATGAATCTAGCTGTTTCTCACCACAGTAGCTCATTTCAAGGGTGTTTGCCACCAATAGGATGCAGTTGTCAAGTCAAGATGATGTTCCATCTTTGGCACTAAGCAATTTTTATAGGAGTTTCAATGTCAGTATGACACCAGTTCACATAGACTGGATGCTAAAGAGTGGTGGATCATATCAAATGGAATGTCCCTTCGACAAGCAAGATTCTGACTTTACTCCACAAGCTTGTGCTTGGAAAATACACACGCATCCACCATTCAACATAATTCTGTAATCGGACATTTGCAGGATAGTCCTGTGTGCGCAAAGAATTATGCTGACAAACAGCCCAGGACTGTCAACTAGTTGGGCTTTTGGTGTGGCACACTGGCACTACATGTTTTAATATGGTGGAAAGACTATATCTTTTTATTTTACTGTATTTTTGATTATAGACTGCAATGGGCAAATAACGTTTTTTTCCCAAATACAAGGATTGTAGAAAGGCAGACTGCACTTTCTAAAAAAAAAGTTATTTGACGCTCCTCATACATACTGTTTACATTGCTGTTTGTTCAAGTAGTGGGTTACTACAGATGAGCTGCAGCCAGAGGTGTGTTTAGGAGGGGAGACTCAGCTAGCAACAAGTAACTGATTGAGAACGTGTCATCATTCCACAGACAAATGATAAAGGCCTTCTGCCATGTAGCTGAATAGCCTGTGGGTTTGGTCAGAAACCATCAGATCTCAGAAATGGAAAGGAACTGGCTTCCCCCCACACCCCCCAAAATACTTCAAGTCTGAACAAAGCCAGTTTATTTCCCTCAGCAGTTGCTGTAAGCTGAGAGTCCCTGACTTGTTGGTTAAGACTAAATGCCAACCAGTCACCCAATGCCTCCTGCAAGCAAGTGAAAATATGTGGGGAAGGTTAATTTTGACTCAGCCTATCTTTATCTCATGGTTTCAAGAGGCTGTTAACCCATGGTCAGCTGATTGAAGCCATTTTAAGCCAGCGTGTTTCCTTTTTATAAACCACTTTAGTCTATGATGATTCCAGATATTGATGGAAAAGTGACATTTTGTAAACGCTTTTGTTTTTAAATATAAAGGACTTGCATTCATTAGGATGAAGTTTAGAATTTTACAGTATTGGAGGCCATTCCTCCCACTGTGACTCTGCCAGCTCCTTGAAATAGTTATCCAATTTGGGCAAAGACAGACTTGCGGCATTTCTTGGCAAATTTTAACTTTTCAAGGACATATCAATTTTCATAGAAGTTATAATTGAATGTAGCTCTATCACTCTTACTGCATTCCAGACCACAAATCACTTAAAGAAAACTGCCATTTGTTCTTTCAACAATGTTAACTGGTTAAGTGCTGTTTGACAGGCTTTCCCCATAGTCACATGAATTACAAAACATAGCTGTATTTGTAATTCTTAACAATTTACAAAACATCTTGAAACCTGTCCAAAACGTGATAATAGATCATTAAAGTTAAAAATCACAACACCAGCTTATAGTTAAAGTTCACTCAAGAATGTAACTTTTAAGAAATGTTTTGAGATTTACATATGAAAGAAGTGGAACTAACATGATCATTCTAACAGATGAGAGACTTATGTAAACTTTTGCTATAAATTCTGTCTTACAATTGTGTACTCCACAACCACCTGATGAAGGAGCAGACTCCGAAAGTCAGTGCTTCCAATTAACTGGTTGAACTCTAACCTGGTATTGTGATTTTTAAACTTTGTACACCCCAGTCCAACACCAGCACCTCCAAATTAAAAGACCATTAAAGCCTTACCTGATTGCCTGTGGTGAAGTTTCAAACTGAATGTTTCTGTTATACTGAGCATCCGAGACATAAGCTGCAGCCAGTTGAAGTTGCTGTTAAATTGTAATATATTAAACAGGAAAGAATGTGATTCCAAATATAAATTTACCAGCAAGTAATCTTGGTAGTGCCTTGTTCTTATCTGGATTTCATAAGTTACAACAATGGCTACTATAGTCTTATTGGTTAGAAGACCATTTAAACCAGACCATGATCATGATCATGATCATAAAATTTGCTAAATTAATGCAATTTTTTCTTCATGTTCTTTAAATGAAGCTCTAAAATGGACAGTAAACACGTACATCTCTTTTCACATTCCAACAGTTTTATCAAATGTCATGTAAGTGTAGAGGATTCAGAGAGTTTCACAATCCAGTTTTACCTCTGCAAGAAACACACACACACGAAACTGACAGCTTTCCTTCTCATCCTACAGAGGAATAGCTCTATCAGTTGTTCAATGATCCTCCCTTCATCATAAAGATCAGAAGTGGGGATGTTCACCAATGATTGCACCATCTTCAGCACCATTCAAGATTCCTCAGATACTGAAGTAGTCCATATCCAAATGCAGCAAGACCTGGACAACATCCAGGTTTGGGCTGACAAGGGGCAACTATCATTTGCAATATACAAATGCCAGGCAATGACCATCTCCAATAGAAGACAATCTTATTAGCACCCCAGACATTCAAATGGTGTTATCATCACTGTATCCCCAACTATCAATATCCTTGGGGTTACCATGAACCAGAAACTCACTTGGACTCACCATATAAAAGCAGGGGCTACAACAGTGAGTCAGAGGCTAAGAATACTGCAGCAAGTAACTCCCCGCTTCCCTCTCTAACATCTACAATGTACAAGCCGGGGTGTGACAGAATGCTCCCCACTTGCCTGGACAGGTTCAGCGCCAGTCACACAAGAGGCTTGACACCAGGACAAAGCAGTCAACTTGATTGGCACCACACCCACAAATACCCACTCTCTCCAACACTAATGGTCAGTAACAGCAAACTGTACCATCTCATAAGATGCAGACAGAAATTCACCAAAGATTCTTAGACAGCACCTCCCAATCCCATGACCACTGCCATCTAGAAGGATAAGGACTGCAAATATATAGGAACACCACTACCTGTGAGCTCCCCTCCAAGCCATTCACCATCCTGACTTGGAATATATTGCCATTCAAAATCCTGAATTCCTAATGACATTGTCAGTCAATTTACACACGTAATGGACTGCAACAGTTCAAGAAAGACGTTCAGCACTACTCTCTCAAGGACAACTAGCAACAGGAAATAAAATGCTGGCCAGCCAGCGATGCTCTCTCCTTATGAGTGAATATATATTAAAAAAGGTGAAAGTTGGCTACTTCAGCAATAGAAGAACAGGAACAAAAGGGTAGGGGGGAGAGCAAGAAGCCAGGGTTGAACACTATGCAACTGTTTACCTGTATGCATGTACATATTAGGACATATCTCCAAGGGCTTTCACATCTTGAGAAGGGACTTAAACCCACACCTACTTGTCCAGAGGTCAGGACCACCTTACAACAAGAGCCCATGCATACACCCAAGGAGTGACTGGGAGCACTGACCAATGATCAAACATGGCTCACGTCGCAGTTCAGATGGAAATAAACAGTTGTAATGCAAACCATGAACCTGGGACTCCTCCAATGTGCAGAGTAGAATGCTTCTCAAGAGAAAACTTTGCTCTGCAAACATTGGTTTAGTTAAGCTAAGCCTGAATCTGACCAATCATTTTGCTGACTCCACTTTTCTACCTTAAGGTTATCCAAGTCTCAGATATATCCTTTATTGAAGCCAAATTCTGCCTGCAGTCTTCTATCGGAAGCAGCCCTCAAGCTCAAAGGTTTCCAGCATTCTTTTCAAAAATTGAGAAAGAGTGTTAATTAACTGCCAGACTGACCTTTGCTAAATATGTTTATTGGCACTTTCAAGGTTGCCATGCTTCCCAAAAGCTGTGCGACAAAAATCAGACAAACCGTTCAACTATTTGGCATAAAAGACTATTTTTTTTCTTGTGGATCCAAACAGGAGATTGGATAATGTTTTAAATCAAGAACTATTCTGAACTTATGCTGTTACTTTGTTCGAGCAGTGGGGGAAAACACTGGAGACTCACTGGCACGGCAGGTGCGTGTTCCAGGCAACTTTGCCTAGAGACAGGCTGTTGATTGGTCTTTCAACCATAATGGTCAGGAGTCATCAGCTTGACGATAACTCTGACTGGGTAGGTGGAAGGCCTGGGTGTGAATAAAACAGCTGCAGAAAGACTCCAGACTCTTAAAAATCTCTCAGCAGAACTAACAGAATTTGAAGATGGATTACTATTCTTACTCACCATTTACTTATAAGCTGCAGCCTCTAACAAGTGACTGATAGACTAAACAATTCAAGTACCCGGTGTGTAGGCTCAGAAACTGAAAGGACTCAAAGATCAGAAACAAGAAGAACTTGGAAAAAGCAAAAAGACATCTCCGTGAACCCTGTGCGATTGGTGCTATTGAACTGTGGTTCTCTAACCTTTTCTCCACCTGTAACATTCCCGACTCAGGTGACTGACTGTGTGGAGTTTGCACGTTCTCCCGTGTCTGCGTGGGTTTCCTCCGGGTGCTCCGGTTTCCTCCCACAGTCCAAAGATGTGCGGGTCAGGTGAATTGGCCATGCTAAATTGCCCGTAGTGTTAGGTTAGGGGTAAATGTAGGGGTATGGGTGGGTTGCGCTTCGGCGGGTCGGTGTGGACTTGTTGGGCCGAAGGGCCTGTTTCTACACTGTAAGTCTAATCTAATCTAATCTAATCTGCTTTTGTTTGTCTATCTGCATGTGTGTAGAGGTTTGCTAAGGGGTAAAACAAGTCAAGAGTTATAAGTTGATTATTCAGATTTTGTTTGCCTGTGGCTCGAATTGTAATAAATAGTACTTTCATGTTAAGTTCAGAAACCTGAACATTATCTTAACCTGAGTCAACCAGACAAGAAAATTGGTGAATTGATTAATTTTTACATTTCAGTCATAGAGATGTACAGCACGGTCCAACCTGTCCATACTGACCAGATATCCCAACTTAAATCTAGTCCCACCTGCCTGCACCCAGACCATATCCCTCCAAACCCTTCCTATTCATATACCCATCCAAATGCCTCTTAAAATGTTGCAATTGTACCAGCCTCCAATACTTCCTCTGGCAGCTCATTCCATACACGCACCACTCTCTGTGTGAAAAAGTTGCCCCTTAGGTCTCTTATATCTTTCTCCTCTGACCCTAAACCTATACCCTCTAGTTCTGGACTCCCTGACCCCAGGGAAAAGACTTTGCCTATTTATCCTATCCATGCCCCTCATGATTTTATAAACTTCCAAAACGAAGTGCTGGATGTCTTGAAACAGTTAAGGGTGGATAAATCCCCAGGACCTGATCAGGTGTACCAAAGAACTCTGTGGGAGGCTAGAGAAGTGATTGCTGGGCCTCTTCCTGAGATATTTGTATCATCGATAGTCACAGGTGAGGTGCTGGAAGACTGGAGGTTGGCAAACGTGGTGCCACTGTTTAAGAAGGGCTGTGAAGACAAGCCAGGGAACTATAGACCAGTGAGCCTGACCTCGATGGTGGGCACCTGAGGGACAGGATGTACATGTATTTGGAAAGGCAAGGACTGATTCGGGATAGTCAACATGGCTTTGTGTGTGGGAAATCATGTCTCACAAACTTGATTGAGTTTTTTGAAGAAGTAACAAAGAAGATTGATGAGGGCAGAGCAGTAGATGTGATCTATATGGACTTCAGTAAGGCATTCGACAAGGTTCCCCATGGGAGACTGATTAGCAAGGTTAGATCTCATGGAATACAGGGAGAACAAGCCATTTGAATACAGAACTGACTCAAAGGTAGAAGACAGAGGGTGGTGGTGGAGGGTTGTTTTTGAGACTGGAGGCCTGTGACCAGTGGAGTGCCACAAGGATCGGTGCTGGGTCCTCTACTTTTTGTCATTTACATGAATGATTTGGATGCGAGCATAAGAGGTACAGTTAGTAAGTTTGCAGATGACACCAAAATTGGAGGTGTATTGGACAGCGAAGAGGGTTACCTCAGATTACAACAGAATCTGGACCAGATGGGCCAATGGGCTGAGAAGTGGCAGATGGAGTTTAATTCAGATAAATGCGAGGTGCTGCATTTTGGGAAAGCAAATCTTAGCAGGAATTATACACTTAATGGCAAGGTCCTCAGGAGTGTTGCTGAACAAAGAGACCTTGGAGTGCAGGTTCATAGCTCCTTGAAAGTGGAGTCACAGGTAGATGGGACAGTGAAGGCGGCGTTTGGTATGCTTTTTTTTTATTGGTCAGAGTATTGAGTACAGGAGTTGGGAGATCATGTTGCAGCTGTACAGGACATTGGTTAGGCCACTGTTGGAATATCGCATGCAATTCTGGTCACGTTTCTATTGGAAAGGTGTTGTGAAACTTGAAAGGATTCAGAAAAGATTTACAAGGATATTGCCAGGGTTGGAGGACCTGAGCTACAGGGAGAGGTTGAACAGGCTGGAGCTGTTTTCCCTGGAGTGTAGGAGGCTGAGGGGTGACCTTATAGAGGGTTACAAAATTATGAGGGGCAAGGATTGAATAAATAGACAAAGTCTTTTCCCTGGGGCCAGGGAGTTCAGAACTAGAGGGCAGAGGTTTAGGGTGAGA
The DNA here is from genome assembly GCF_020745735.1 of Hemiscyllium ocellatum. Classification (NCBI taxonomy): domain Eukaryota; kingdom Metazoa; phylum Chordata; class Chondrichthyes; order Orectolobiformes; family Hemiscylliidae; genus Hemiscyllium; species Hemiscyllium ocellatum. The sequence goes on along the minus strand of NC_083403.1, from coordinate 19,708,924 downwards.
GGCGAAAGATATAAAAGAGACCTAAGGAGCAACTTTTTCACGCAGAGGGTGATACATGTATGGAATGAGCTGCCAGAGGAAGTATTGGAGGCTGGTACAATTGCAACATTTAAGAGGCATTTGGATGGGTATACGAATAGGAAGACGTTGGAGGGATATGGTCTGGGTGCAGGCAAATGGGACTAGATTGGGTTGGAATATCTGGTCAGCATGGACGGGTTGGACCGTACACCTCTATGACTCTAAGATTACCCCTCAGCCTCTGACGCCCCAGGGAAAACAGCCCCAGCCTGTTCAGCCTCTCCCTATAGCTCAGATTCTCCAACACTGGCAAAATCCTTGTAAATCTTTTCTGAACCCTTTCAAGTTTCACAACATCTTTCCGATAGGAAGGAAACCAGAACTGGAACTATGACATTATTGAGGTTGCGGAGACTTGGCTGAAAGAGGAACAGGACTGGCAGCTGATTGTCTCAGGTTTTAGATGTTTTAGGTATGATGGAAGGGGATGTAAAAAGGGGTGCACTACCAGTAATGGAGCATCTCTCAGCTGGACTGAGGGAGGATATGTCAGACGACTCATGCAGCAAGGCAATATGGGTAGAACTCAATAATAGAAAAGGGGAAATCACATGCTGGGGGTATACTACAGGCCCCCCAACAACCAGCAGAAGACAGGAGAGAATATGTAGACACGTTTTGGAAATATATAGAAACAGCAGGGCTGTTGCGGTGGATGATTTTAACTTTGCCTATATTGACTGGGGCTCACTTCATGCTAGGGGCTTGGATTGGGCAAAATTTGTAAGGACCATTCAGGAGAGATTCTGACTCAGTAGGCGAACAGTCTATCTAGGGAAGTGTTTATATGGGACTTGCTTTTGGGAAATGAGCCTGGCCAAGTGAAGTTTCAGTGGGGTAGCATTTTGGGAGTAGTGACTAATACTGTGGGTTTTAAGATACTCCTGGATAGGGGAAACAGCAGTCCTTGGGTAAAGGTGTTAAATTGAGGGAAGACAAACTACAACAATATGAGGCAGAAACTGGAGAATGTTGGTTGGAGGTGCACTTTGAGGGTAAATCCACTTGGGAGTATTTCAAATGTCAGTTAATAAGAGTTCAGGAATGGCACACACCTGTGAGAATGAAAGACAGGTAATGGTAAGTTACGTGAAACTAGGGATGACCACCAGGGACATTATAACCTTGGTCAAAAAGAAAAAAAGGTCTAGGAGAAGAGGAACTGAAGAAGCCCTTGAAATACACAAGTAGGAAATAACTTAAACAAGGAATTAGAAGAGCTAAAAGGGGTCACAAAAAGCCATTAGCAAACATGGTTAAGGAGAATGTGAAGGCTTTTTATACACGTGCATATAAGCAAGAAGGTAGTGTTTGTTTTCACTGGAATACAGGAGGTTGAGGTGCGATTCAATACAAGTTTAAAAGATTGCAAATAACATGGATAGAGTGAAGAGCAAGAGACTTTTTGCCAGACTGGGGGTGTCAATTAATAGGGGATAGATTCAAAATGCAGGGAGGGAAGTTTAAAAGACATGTGTGAAGCAGGTTGTTCACACAAATGGTGGTGAATACCTGGAACATACTGCCAGAGGGGATGGTGAAAGCAGATACAATTGCAGCATTCAACAAACACCAGTCAAACACATGAATAGGAAAGGAATAGAGGGATATGGATCCTTTAAGTCAAGGCAGTTTTAGTTATGGAAGGGCAAAATGTGATGGCACAGGCTTGGAATGCCAAAGAGCTTGTTCCTGTGCTGTACTGTTCTTTGTTCTCTGTACTAAATAGGACAATAGAATTCAAAAATCAATGTTCCATGTGTTAGATCCTTGTGATCAGGGAGCTTGACTTCAGGAGCTATTGATTTTCCAAATAAAATGGTAGCACAATGGTATGTCACTGGATTGATAATCAAGAGGCTAAAGCTCTGGTGAAATACTCAAATTCCATGATATCTGATGAAATCGGAATTCCATTAAGGCAATAAGACAGAGGGGCAGAAGAGTCAATGGGTCTACTTCACCTGATGATCCTCAACTCAGCTTTCTTGCTTTTTTGATTCCCTTCATGAATAGAAATGTATCCATTTTAGCCTTGAATATATCCAACACAACCCTCTGCATAAGAAAATTCCACAGATACTTTACCCTCCTCATCTGAGAATAAATTCCTCATCTAACTGAAATTATGCCATCTGCTCATAGACACTTTCACAAAGAGATACATACCTTATAAGATCTCCCCATATTCTTCTAAACTCCAATGAATACAAGTCCAACCTACTCAACATTTCCTCATAAAATATTTCCATACTCAGGGCCAACCTAGTGAACCTTCTCTGGATCGTCACTAATGACATACTATCTCTCCTTCAATAACAGGACAAAAACCATTCACAGTATTGCTAGTGTGACATGCATAACTTTTGCAAAATTTGTTTTTAAGACTCAATGTATGGAGAGCAGAGAACAGAAAGCACAGTTAAAATTGAGTCCAGTGACCCCTTTACTACTTCTCTCTCCACTGATTCAGCCAGACCTGCTGAGTTTCTCCAACAATCTCTATTTTTGCCAGAGCAACATGGTTGACTCTCATTGACCCTCTGGGCATTTAGGGACGAACAATAAACACCTGCCCAAGTTTTTGTTGCCCAAGTCCCATGAACAAATATAAAAGATATCTGCTCAGTTGGGAGTATAAAAGCTGTCCCCAGTGTGATTTTCCTGAGAAAAAGAGACCTAAGGGGCAACTTTTTCACACAGAGAGTGGTAACGTGTATGGAATCAGCTGCCAGAGGAAGTGGAGGAGGCTGGTACAATTGTAACATTTAAGAGGCATTTGGATGGGTATGTGAATAGGAAGGCTTTGGAGGGATTATGGGCCGGATGCTAGCAGGTGGGACTAGATTGGGTTCGGATATCTGGTCGGCGTGGACTGGTCGGACTGAAGGGTCTGTTTCCATGCTGTACGTCTCTACGACTATGTATTTTTGCATAAGAACAGGTGGAGAATCTGCTTGTTCCTATGATGGTGACCACTTCCTGTATATTTGACATAGTGATTGTGTGATGGACAGGTCTAGACAGTGATACCTGGGAATGAATTGAAGGGCAATGCAGAAAGTTAACCCCTTGGTCAATGCAGATTATTTCGTTAGGAACAAATTACTGCAGATGCTGGAATCTGTACTGAAAACAAAATAAAGTGCTGGAAACCACAGCAGGTCTGGCAGCATCCATGGAGAGGAAGCTAACGTTTCCAGTCCAATTAGTTTTCAGACTATTTCTTTGCCGAGTACAGCAGGCAAGGACGGCCTTCCTGAATCCAAAAGCACGAGAAAGCCATTCGGCCCCTCAAGCTTGTACTCTTTCCAAGATGGTGCCGCTGACAAATGTTACAGACAAAAAAAAAACTGAGAATGCTATAATCCATCCAAACAGGAGGTTTGAAGAGCACAGCAAGCCAAGGACCTTCTGTACCCCCTGATGCTGCCTGGTTTGCTGTGTTCTTCCAGCCTCCGGTTTGTCTACTCCGCTGACAAATCTGCCCATTCGTTGGTTGCAGGTTTGGGGCTTGAGAGAAAAAAAGAGTAAGGATTTCTCACAAGGAATCCTGCCCGAGTTGGGTCTAGAGTTCACTCCAGAGTATGGGGGGGTGGGCAGATCACAAGACAATCCGCGAGAGGAAAAAAAAGGGACAGACGAAATGACAAAAACAAAACCTTTCGACAACTTTTCGTCTTCCAGAGTAAGTATTAATTGTGAGAGTGATGGGTTTTAATTACACACTGCCGTTCTGATTGGCTTAAAAGGCATGACTTAAATAGAAAAATAGTCGTCCGAATTTGCGGGAAAACAAATAAAGGCAGTTTTACGTGATTCCATTGGGTTTGATCTGGATTTAATCATTTATCAGTGAAAACAGGTTTCCTTGAAACTACAATGTTTTCCCTCCTCTTCACCCCTCCCTCCAAAAGTTATGACTGCTCGTCAAAGAAAACCAAAATCTAAAGTGGAAAGAGGGAGCGATAGAAAAAAAAATAAAAATATAATGCAAGAAAATTGCAGATGAAGGTATTTTTTGGTTGTACAGGAATGAATGGAGGAAGCACTCACTTCATCGTCTACCGTCAGCTGGCTAGAATTTGACTGAAGTCTGTGAATTTTTTCGCTGACATTTTCCTCGGTTTTATCCCGGTCCTCGACAGCAGCCGGCATCTTTCTGTTCGGTATGTTCCCGCCGTCCAGACTAACCAAATACTGTCCCTCCCTCCTCGGCGACCACCGAGCCCTGAGAGCGAGGGAGAGACGCAAAATACAGGGGGAACGAGAGAGAGAGAGGAGGGAGGGAAAACTTTTTCGCTGACTTCAGTTTCCGTCCTCTCATCAATTTTTTTTTAGGGGTGTAATGTTTTCCTCGTGTTTCCTCCCGTTTATTTTTCACGTGCGCTAACACACCACGAATCGCTCTATCAAAAAAAATGTTACATTAAATTTTCTTGTCAGCTGAAAGATATTGAACTACGTTTAAGTTCGGGGGAAAACAAAGTCGTCATGGGATAACGGGGGGTGTAAAAGCAACGGAAACGAAAAGTGCGAGTGCATTTTTTTTTACTTTACTCTCTTACTTCTCTCTCTGGGAGAATGAGCTGAGGAAAAAATTGTTGATGTGCAAAACGGAGCGAATCAATATTGAGAGGGAATCTTGCTGTTCTTCTACGTTCACAATCACAAACCTTTGTCCTTTCGAGCAGCGGAGGGCATTTTTGTTAAAAAGTGTAAGACAACTCTAACGTCACGTCTCGAGTATGTATTCGAAGTTAATTATTTATTAAAGTATACTTGCATCTATATTCCTGTTCAAGTTTACAAAATGATGCATTAAATGGACGTGGAATAGAATTTTCCTACTTCAGTTGAAACGCATGTACGTACGAATGCGTTCTTATCCAACTGCAACAATTGGAAAATCTTAAAATTATCATTGTGTACTGTCCTTCAGGGACAAATCTAGCCCCAATTTGGGTTCTGCAAATATCATTTTTTAATTTTAAAAATATACTTTATTCATTGAAAAAACTTTGTATATACACAGCGTCACAAACCCAGTTTGCTTCTGTACAGTAGCATATCAAGCAAACAAATGTTGGAGTTTGACTCGAACCAAAACCAAAGGCAATTTCTTACACGGACGAGATTAGATTTACATGCATGGAGGCGCTAGAAGGCTCAAGTAACTGAATAGACTCCTATTTACTTTCCAAGTTCTGCCAGGATCACATGACTACATCCAGCCTGACTGCTTGCTCCAAATATGCAGAAAACAACTAGGAGTCACTACTTTTGACATTTAGGAGCCAATTGACTGAGTGTGTTGTAAAGAGCAGTAGCAGAAATGAAGAAAATCAGGGGAAGTCTATCTATCGGCTGTCATCGTATGTAGGAAGATAATGCAGATGTTGGAAGCTGGTCATCTCGACTGTGGAGCGTTGCTGCACGTTTCCTCAAGGCAGTGGCTGAAGGCAAACCATTTTCAATCTTTCAATTAGCTTATCCATATTAAAAGGCCAGAAGTGTACATATTTACTAATAATTGCAGACTTCAGTAGCATTCACAGCTCATTAGACAGGATGGTGCCCAAGTACGCAAGAGGTAGGGAGGAAATCTGCCATCTTACCTGGCCCAGTCCAGACCCACAGCAATAGGCAATAAAGGCTAGCATAGCCAATGACACCCTCAATCCATGAATAAATAAATGTCTAGGCTGTGATCTCCCCCATTTTTAGTAGAATTCCCAGACACAAAATTTCCAACTGAAGAGTCACGTGGACGAAGAACTGAAGAGTAATGTTGGAACCATACTGGAGGAACAAATCACCATTTTAAAATAGAATTTAAAACAAAAGTTAATCGACAATATTTAAGGAAGAAACCCTTTTAGCAAGTGTTGGACATATGCAGCATTTTTCTCAGCAATGTAAAATAATAGGATACTTTAATGTTAACACCTCAGTTTCTGAAAGGAGTCTCATCCTCAATTCATTCATTAAATTGAAGATTCTTTTGTTAAAAATCATTCATCAGATCCTGGTTTCACTTGTATGGTCAGCATTTTTTTTGTCACCTTCCAAACTCCATTCAGAGGGTGGTGGTGAACTGCCTTCCGGAATTCTTGTAATATATTTAAGCTGTAGTCCATTTGGTGAAGATAGTCCCACAAATTTGAATTGGAATTTGAATTTGTGAACCCAAGGCATTAGCCTTGGTTTCTGCATGGATTCAGAAAGGGGAAGAATCTGCCTGATTAATTTTGTTTTTTTTATGGTAACCATCCCTGACAAAGCAGTGGACTTAGACTTTCAAAGCTATTTACAGTCTGTGTTAGTAACTTGGATGTGGGGATAGAAAGTACTATAGCCAAATTTGCAGATGACTAGGTTTTTGGATCAGGGCAAGATTCTTGCTTTGGGACCTGCAGAGAATTAGTACATTGAAGGTTCCAGCCCTGGACCAGCTCTTGTTGACTCTGGTTATAAGCATACAAGGTTATGGGCTAAGTGCTGGAAATAAAGACATAAATTAATAAATGCTTGATGATCAGTGTGGACATGATGGGCTTGGGAGCCTTTTTTTTGTAGATATTTTTATTGAAATTTAACATTTTTGCAAATTTACAAAAATAAACAAAACTCTCAAATACAAACATTGATGTACAATTAAATCATATATACAATAGTCATAATTTAACAAAGAAAAGAGAAAGAAAGAAAACAAAAAAAGAAAAAAAAAGAAACGAAAAAAGAAAGAAAAAAAAACTCAACTTTCTACTAATCTAACCTATAACTAACCAGAGTGTATACCTAAGTCTCTTACATGCTCGGAATGTATAAACATCAAATATAATAAAACCCGTATTCGCGCAGGATTCCTCTCCCAAGGGGCCCCGGAGCAGCCCGGTCTGAAATCTTCACTAAATAAAAGCCCTTGTTAGGATAGCCGAAATATCTGCATTTATATAATTCAAAAAGGGCTGCCATATTTTATAAAATAATTCCGTCTTTCGGTGCACCATATTTGTGAGGAAGTCAAGGGGGATATATTCCATAATTAATCTGTGCCAATTTGAAAGTCCAGGGGGGCCCTCAGCTACCCAGTTCACCAAAATATTTTTCCTTGCACAGAAAGAGAGAATAGAAAATAGTCTCTTCCCATGCATATCCAGAGATGAGAGGTTCGAAAAGCCCAAAAGGAGAGATACAGGGTCCACCCTAATTTCCGTTCCTAAAATTTCTGTCAGGGTATTTGCCACTTTAGTCCAGTATCTGCGGATTTTCTGACAAGTCCACAGACAATGTACAAGAGTACCCACCTCTATTTTGCATTTAGGACACATTGGAGATGCTCCTGCCTTAAATTTTGCCAGTCGAGCCGGAGCTATATGGGCCCTATGAAGTATCTTTAGTTGGATAGCCTGAGTTCTGTTACAGATAGCAATTCTTCTAGCATTTTCCCAAATGTCATTCCACATATCCTCAGAGATTTCTAGCCCCAAGTCCTGCTCCCATGTTTTAAGCAGGTCATCCATGTCTCCTGAGACTCCATCATGTAGCAAATGGTATATAGTACTAACGGAGGATGCCCCCGCTGGTCGTAAGACATTACGTTCTCTGTCTGATTTATAAAGACTATCTATTAATGTAGTCTTCCTCTGTATATAATCTCGAACTTGGAAGTATCGAAAGAGATCCCCATTAGGTATTCTGAATTTCAGACGCAGCTGCTCAAAGGACATCAGGATCCCATCTTTAAATAGGTCCCCTAAGCATGAGATGCCCCTGGATCTCCAGAGTTTAAAGGTAGCATCTGTAATCCCCGGTTGGAATCCCCATGCGCCTACTATTGGTGCATGGGGGGATGTTTTATGTGAGTTACCCTCATTTTGCCGCATTATATTCCAGGCCTTAATTGTGTTTAATATTATGGGATTTTTACAGTGGTCTGTAATGATTTTCCTCTTATCCGAAAATAAAAGGTTAATAAGTGGGTATTTTACTTGGGAGGCTTCGATATCCAGCCAAATTGATTGTGGATCAGATGAAACCCAATCAGCTATGTAACTTAGTAGGGAGCTTAACTGATATTTCCTAAAGTCTGGGAAGTCCAGTCCTCCCCTTGCCTGTGGAAGCTGTAGCTTCTTCAGCTTAATAAGGGACCGTCTATGGTTCCAAATAAAGGAGCCCAACCAGCCATATAATTTACGTAGGGCTAGCCTTGGCAGCATCAGCGGGAGCATTCTCATAGGATATAAGAGACGGGGCAGAACATTCATTTTAATTAATGCTATTCTCCCTAGCCAGGAAATCGGAAGGTCTCTCCATCGCTGGAGGTCCTGCCTTATCCTTTCCATTAATTGTACAAAATTAGCCCTATACAGCTGATCAAATACTGGCGTGATAAAAATACCTAAATATAAGAAGCCCTCCAGGGACCAACGGAAGGGAAAAGGGGATCCGTCCATTAAGTGGGGTATCATAGCCAGACCACCCATTGGCATGGCTTCCGATTTTGAAAAATTAATTTTATAGCCTGAGAATGCACTAAATGTATTAATAACTTGAATTAGACGAGGCACTGACATTAAAGGATTACTGAGGAATAAGAGAACGTCATCTGCATAGAGTGTAATTTTGTGTTTACCTGTACCAATCCTCGGGGCCGTTATATTAGGATCAGTCCGGATGGCTTCTGCTAATGGTTCGATTATCAGTGTAAACAACAATGGTGAGAGAGGACATCCTTGACGGCAGCCCCTACCCACACTGAAGCCATCCGATCTTAACCCATCTTAACCAAGCTGCTTTGGGGTCACTATACAATGTTGAAACCCATTTGGTAAACACCTGTCCAACGCCAAACCTTTCCAATGTGTAAAATAAATATGACCATTCAACCCTATCAAATGCCTTTTCCGCATCCAATGAAATTACTACTCCTGGTATCTTTCCCTGATGACAGGCTTGGATCATATTCAAGACCCTTCTGATATTATTGGATGATCTGCGGCCCTTAATAAATCCCGTCTGGTCCTCCTTTATAATATATGGCAGTACCCTTTCTAGTCTTAGTGCTAACATTTTTGAGAGAATTTTAAAGTCTACATTTAGTAAGGATATTGGTCTGTAAGATGCACAATCTTCTGGGTCTTTTCCTTTTTTGAGGATAAGAGAAATATTTGCTTCTTTCAGCGTGGGCGGGAGACAGACCTGACTATGCGCAAAATTATACATATCCATAAGTGGGTCAACCAATATTCCTGTAAATTCTTTATAGAATTCAGCTTGAAAACCATCCGGGCCCGGTGCTTTTCCGCTCTGAAGTTGCCTAATTGCCTCAAGTATTTCTTGGACTGTTAAAGGGGTATTTAGGGCCGACACCTGTTCCGGAGTCAGGCCCGGGAAGGTCAAATTTTTTTAAAATGACTGCATCCTCCTAATCCTATCTTCACAATCCTGCGATCTATATAGTTCAGAATAAAATTCTTTAAAGGTCGCATTGATCTTTTTATGATCATGAGTCAGGGTACCTGTACTTTCCTTGATGGTCGGAATAGTTTGAGGGGCTTTCTTTTTCTTTGCAAGAAATGCTAAGTATCTACCCGGTTTGTCGCCATATTCATATAATCTTTGTTTCGCAAATAATATTTCCCTTTTAGCCGTTTGAGTAAGCGCGGTGTTTAAAGCTGTCCTAAGAGCTGTAATCCTCTGCAATTTTGTGATAGGAGGTCTATCAGCGTATGCTGTTTCGGCTGCTTTTAGGCGAGCTTCGAGCAGACGCTGTTGCTCTCCCTTCATTTTCCTCTGGGTCGCTGAATAGGAGATGATCAAACCTCGTGCATAAGCTTTGATGGTCTCCCACATCATTGATGGATTGCTAGCCGTACCAGTATTAATTTCTAAAAAAGTTTTAAGTTCTTGGGAGAAGTACTTTAAAAATTTGCTATCTTTTATCAGGAAGGGGTCCATACGCCAATGCCGAGCAGATGTCCCATTGTTCTTTACCTTAGTTTCCATGTATACAGCGGCATGGTCAGAGATTGCTATAGTACCTATTTTACAGGTTGCTATAGAGTTTAGAAAAATCGATGGGGCAAAAAACATATCAATTCTTGTGTGACATTTATATGGATTAGAGTAGAAAGAAAAATCTCTACCCTGTGGATGGAGACATCTCCATACATCTACCAATCCTAATTCTTTATTCAGGTCCGCCAGTTGTCTAGATCTGGGAGATACTCCAGCGGCACTCTTGTGAATCCTGTCTATTTCCGGATCCATAATACAATTAAAGTCTCCCCCTATAATTGTATGGCGGGCACCAAAGGCCATCAGTTTTGAAAAAGCTTCCGTTATGAATTTAAAGGGGTGTGCCGGGGGGCAGTATACATTTAAGATCCCATATTCCTCTCCATTTATGAGGGCTTTAATCAAAATATATCGTCCAGATTCGTCTTTTATCTGATTTAGAATTTTCAAAGGGAAGTTCTTCCGGACAAGGATAACGACTCCCCTGCTTTTTGAATTAAAAGAGGAAAAAAAGGCCTGATCAAATCCGCCCTGTCGTAATTTTAAGTGTTCTTTATCCGACAGGTGTGTCTCCTGTAGGAGAGCTATATCAACTCTCTCCTTCTTAAGATTTGATAATATTTTCTTCCTTTTAACTGGCGAATTACTCCCCCTGACATTCCAGGTGCACCACTTAACCGACTGTTCAGCCATAATCATCTGGACAGATCCGAGACCCCTTGGGAGGGGAAACCCTATCTAGAACATCCCGAGCATGGAGCATACAAGATTTACAAAAGTAAAGACTCTCTGATACACTCAAAACAATATAACAAAAAACTCTTTCTAAGTATAAAAAATATAAAACATTCCGAATTGGAGATTTTCTCCCTTGTTCCCAGGGAGCGTCACTTCCTCTCCCACAGTCCATCTTACCCTCTTCCAACCAGTGCCCCACCCTTGACCCAGGTGTTCCTCAATAAAATGAGGAGAATTCAAATATAATATAAAGCTAGAGTTAACAGTGAACACCCCACCCCCACCCACACCCACATCTAAATATATTTGGGAATATTAATACCATATATAACTATAAGATTACAATCTCAACATGTAATACTTAAATATAATACCACAAAATAACAGGGGAAAGAAAAACAACCCCGCTCCTAAAAACAGAAGTAAAATAGAATAAGGTAACCACCTCTCCCCATCAACATTTACCAAACGCCCCAACATATATATATATATATACATACACACATAGGGGGAAAGATAAGAAAAGATGAAGGGATGTAAACCAAAATAATGGGAAAGGCAGACCAGCGTCCACAATCTCTTACAGTTTATTTAAGAGAGTCCAAGAATTCCTTAGCCTTCTCTGGTGATCCGAAGTTATATATGGATCCTTCGTGGCTAAGGCGTAGCGTCGCTGGATATCGTAACGAGTACTGGATATTTAAGTCCCTTAAACGCTTCTTCGCCTCATCGAATGCCTTCCTCTTTCGGACCAAAGCTGGGGAGAAGTCCTGGAACAGCATGATCCTGGATCCTTTGTGGGTCATAGCTTGGGGATCTTTTCCCAGATTTCTTGAGGCTTCCAGGAGCATCTGCCTCTCCCTATAGCTCTGCAGCTGGAACAGGACCGGGCGTGGGCGCTGGGTTGAGCCGGGCCCACGTACTGTGACCCGGTAGGCCCATTCTACCCTTACCTGGCCTGATCCATTATGCAGATTTAAAAGTTGTGGCAGCCAATGCTCTAAGAATGCTGTCAGCTGACCTCCCTCTTCCTGCTCGGGCAGGCCCAACAACCGAATATTTTTTCTACGACATCGATTTTCGAGGTCATCAATGTGGTTTTCTAGGTTCTGGACTCGATTCTCGAGAAAACGGATGTGGTCGGCTGTTGATTTTATCCCAGTCTCTGAGGCTGCGGCCTTCGACTCCACCTCTCTGACTCGGCACTCCAATTCCTGAATGTCTCTGCCCTGCTTCTGCAGCTCGGCTGATAGTGCTTCTCTGCTCTGCCGAGACTCATCGATAAAAGCATCAATCTTCGCCTCCCACCTGGCAAACATCTCCTCAAAGCTCATCTTCATTGGTAAATCTCCTAAAGTAGCTGAAGACACCTTTGTTGCAGATGAAGAGGGAGAGGGTGGGGGAGGGGTCCCTGCTTTCTTAGAGCCGCCTGTTCCCTTCCCTTTACTCATTTTTCAGCTAGTATTAGACTATTTAAATGTACTAATAGGTAACTATTTAAGGTTAACAACTATTATAAACGGTTTAGTGAGTGTGGTGGGGGTGGATAGCCCACTTTTCCCAAGTTTTGGGTAGAGCACTGTAGACTCAGTCTTGCTGGGTCGCCGCCATCTTGGATCCCCCTTGGGAGCCTTTTGCTATGCTGCAAAACCCTATTAAAATACACTGCTGATAATCACCGAAGTTCAACAACACCTAACTGCTCCAATATCCTCTGCACTATTGTTGATCTTAAATCTGAATATTCACTGGATATATTCAATGACTTATCCTCCATTACCTTCTGCTTGTCTACCCTGTGATATACCCATTGAATCTTAGATGTTTCATGAAGATCACTGTTCATTGTTCTTAATCCCAATAAGTATAAGCCTACCCTGCTCAACCTTTCCTTATAACCCCATTAATTGCAGGAATCAGCTGAGCGTATATTCTCTGAAACTTGCCAATGCAAATATTTACCTCTTTAAATATACAGACCAAAACTGTATAATGTACTTCAGATGTGGCTGAACTAAGGGTTGATACAACTATTGAACACTTCCCCTCTTGTATGCTCCCTTGCATTAAAGTGCAGCATTAAATTAATCATTTTTTAAAATTCTTGTACCATGAAACCCAGATTATTCTGTACCAAAGTATTTCTCCACGTAAATGTTATTCTGCTTTTCTGTTCTTACTGTCAAAATGGACAAACTCACATTTTCCCATTTTAATATCCATACCCCGTCCTGGAATTGGAGACTCATTAAAAATAGGAAAAGAAAGAAAAAGGAAAGCTTGCTCATATTGATGAAGGAAACCATTGTATGTTGGAGAGAATGGATAGCCCAGATGAGCCTAGAGTGGAATCTATTTTTTGTACTTGAACTATTTATTTTTTTAAAGGCAGTCCATTGTTCATTTACAGTTTTGCGGCTAATCTGATTCTAATTTATCTGGGTCTGATTCAATCTTACTCCACTGAAGTTGGCTTTCTCTGAGTGAATTATTCTTCTTCCTTTTCTACGGGCAACCTAAACTTTGTGATACCTCCATGTTCCTATATAGATCCTCTTGGATCATGTAATGCCCAAAGACCAGGTATCTATTCTAATTAAAATGAAAACATACTGTAGTGGAAAAGTTTCCTGAACAAACACTAAGAACTCTGGCCTCTCTCTGCTCTTTACATTACCATTATTGCAGACTATATTTTAAAAAATAAAAGAAGCCCCCCCCCCCAACTCAGATTAGTCTTGCACATCTCTGTAACTGCCTTGCAAATGACTTCCTTTACATTTTTCACAGTAGTTAGTAGCCAACTCGCTATACAGAGCAATATGATTGCACATTTTCTAATTGTGAGCTCAAATTAAACAGGTCCCTCTGGGATACACTTTTTCTCCAGCACCAACATATTTTCCTAAATCAATAGGGCCACGTCATCCTCTTTCGTTCCTTTCCTATTTTTCCTGAAAACCTTGTATCTGGGATTAATTAATACCCACTCCTCTATGCTATAATATACATCTCATTAATGTTCTGTCTGCAATTCACCAAACTTATTAACCTACTCAGCGCATTCACATACATGCATTGTAACCCTAACTTAGGCTTTATTTTCTTCTCTCTCATGCTAAATTCATGTAAAACTTAGTATTTTCTTTTCTAGTAATATTTATCTCTCTCAATATTCTTTACTTATCAAATTCATCTCCAATTTTACTTCCTGGTGTCCACAGTCAAGTTAGTTTAAATCTCCCTAGCAAATTAGAAAATCAAATGAAAACAAAGTACTGCGGGAATCTGAAATAAATTTATTTTAGCACTAGAAAATCACTCTGCAAGAAAACTAGTCTCAGCTTTGTTTCAATGCAATCTGTTTGGCCTGTGTAAGGCCCATCTCCCTCAAAGAAACTAAAGTGCTCCCTCTTGCATCACCTCTCTAACTATGTATTTATCCATGCTGTGCTTAATTTCTATATTCATTTGCATCTAGTCCTGGGAGTAATTTGGAGATTTCTATGTTTGAGGTCCTGCTTGCTAATTTCCTATCTCAGGCCACATACCTCTCTCTACATATATCATTGGTACATGTTTACCTCTCCACTCTGTATGCTGTGCAGCCATTTATTTACATCAATGACCCTGGCAACAAGGAGGAAACATATTAATTATAGGGAAATTACTTGAAATAATTCACATAATTGTTATTATAAAATAATAAGTTTTAAATTTCCAAGTTACTTAGACTAACTTCCTAAGGGGAGAAAGGGAAACAAAGCAGGAGTACCCATCAGTCAATCAGCCCATAGTTTTCATGTGGCATTTTTTTTATGCTTTCTCACTTCACTAATTCCAATCTGCTTCATATTGTTCCCCATGTGCTTCACAGTGAATCTGACCTTAGTTATACTCACCCCAATCTGCTTCACAGTCATCCTTCCAAAGGCTGCCCCCGGTTTCAGAGGACTTCAAATAATGGTCCCACACATCTAAATGTATTGACCTGGAGAGGTACCCAGGGAGAACAGGAACAGAGAAGGTAACAAATGAAGTGGAACCCTTCACCTTCCAGGACACCAGAAACATGACAGCTGATTTATTTTCTGAAAGCCTTGGTTGCACTCTGACCAATATATGACTATCATCTGACAACAAATTGGAAGATTCTTCTTTCCTCGCTTAGTGATAAATGTCATGGCACACGTGTTTATTCACTACTGCAACATTATCACAACATGGTATTATCTGGCTATAAAGAAAGAATTACATCAAATTTGCTGCATGTCTACGGCTAATTCATCACCTGGTGGGTGGTGAGTGAATTAGACAACATTGGTCAGAGTTCATAGTCAAATATTTTAGTGAGTTAGGTGGGATGAGATACTGGAAACCATTCCTGATGAAGGGCTTATACCTGAAATGTCGATTCTCCTGCTCCTTGGATGCTGCCTGACCAGCTGTGCTTTTCCAGTGCCACACTTTTCGACTGGGATGGGATGCTGTAAGCCAGGGAAATAAATATTAATGAGAATCTTTTCATGTCAATTATAGATTATCAAGGTCATTTAGTACATTTAAATCTAGGATGACTATAAGGAACTCCTGTTACAAATGGATCTTCCATTTTTCTTGACTTTTCATTGCCACTTTTTGTAAGCTTATCATTTCTGCGATTTCATTGTTCCTTATGTGAAAATTGTGCTAATACTCGTACCTAAAGACATCTTTTGTTCATAATCTTACTCACAATATAATTAAATCAATGTTTAAAGATTTAATTTTTCCATTCCCTTAACTATTTTGTATAAATCTGTGAGAGCATTTTCCAGTTGCTACCTGTCCAGTCTGAAAGAACAAAATTCCTCCAGCCTTTCTGAATAACTCAACCTGATATTGGAGATCAACCTCCAGGGGATTTCTGCACATTTTGAATGTCTGTTTTAGAACTCAGCAAACAAAACTAAATACAGCATCTGAAGAGCATTCTGCCAAGAGCAATGTAATCATGTCATCCTTTAAATGATATGCTCATGTTTGCCTATAAAGCTCAATACTCATTGGCTGTGTTGTTTTCTGCTCTGAATTGGTTGGGTAAATTGAGTAGAAATTGGTACTACACAGATTACATCCATTCCACGGGGGAAGTCAATAGTGACAGCTTTTAGGCATGTGGCCCCTACAGGATTCTTTAATGATATCCCTGGTGAGCTACGTGCAAGAGGCCTGTCAGTATCTCTTAGTCCCACAGAGAGTTTACCTCTATTAATTTCCAAATTCAGCTAATGTTAAGAAATATAGTTCTGAGTTCAGAGTGACCTTGTACAAAATGCCCAATATACTGAGCCGGCTGCATTTGGTGCAGTCTCTCAGTTTGTCTCAGGATGGGCAAATATGTAAAGTTCAAGTAGCAGATTGGCTCTAAAAGACAGGTTTTCACATGGAACAAAAGCTATGAGAAGCCTAGTTTAAGTTGAAGGCAAAAACGCTGTAATACAACATGGAAGGAGAATATTCAGCCCATTAAATTAACGTCACCTCTCTCCAGAATAATTCAGTCAGATCCATTCTTCCAACGTATTCCCATGGCACTTCAATTTATTTCTTTCACTTCATCCAAATTCTTTGCAAAATCATTGCTGGTCGCTGTTTAAACTAGTATATAGGCAGCGAATTGCATATTATTACCGCTCAATGTGAAGAAAGCTTTTTCCTCACATTACATTCTTGTAGACATCAGTGGACATTCCCAATCTGACCTTATGATGGAGGGAAGGTGATGCAGATTGAGTCTAGGTCAGGATAATGAGGAGGTCCTGCAATAATTTTCTGGAATTGAAATGATTTGCTTCCACGAGTACTTTTACTTGGTATAACTCCGACTACCAGAGTTTTCCCCTAAATTCCCAATGACTTCAATTTTATTGGGGCTCCCTGGTCAAAACAAATACTGCTTCGGTGTGGAGGGTAATCACTCTCGTTTCACCTTTGGTATTCAGGCCTGTGCATGGGCTGTCAATGTCTTTCTGACAGGACAGGGACCGCCCACCCGTGCCTTATCCATCTTGAGAGTTGCCCCTTTTTCTCCACTCGGGATTTTCTGTCTTAGCCTTCCAGTGGGAGCTCCTCTTTCTCACAACTTCTGCAAACCAGCTGCCAGCCTTTTCAAAGCAAAACAATAATAAAGACATTCCCCAGGTGCGGTATCCAGATCTGGGCGTCTACTTGCTGAGGCTGAGCGTTCACTTTCCCCTCAGCTGCTGCTGTTCCTGGCGATGCTCAGTCCACACAGAGCGGGAAATGGGAGGCACGGAGAGCGAGAGCTTCAAGATCCTGATCTTCGTGCTCGGGGTCGTTGTCGGCTGGTTGCTCAACATCCTCCATTGGAGGGTCCGGCACTGGCCGTGGATAAATTTCGCTTTAATCATTTCGATCTGCGTGCTTGTGTTCATTTTCATGCTTTAATCTGACCAGATCCTTCCGAATTCTGCAAAGCAGCCCTTCTCGCCAAACACTTACGGATCTAGCACGGAAGGAACGAAAGTAGAATTTCCCAGACCATACAGTCTTCTAAAATAATTTTGCATGATGAGAAAAGGTACTGTAAGCAATTTGCGATTAAGGTTCTCTTCCAGATGCATTAGTGCATACAATGCATAATTTAGACATTTCGTTGAATAAGTTCATACATTTTGCTATTCTCTTTACATTTAAACCGTTGATTATTCATCGTTCTCCTTTTACAGTCATTCTTAAGCAGAGTTTGACTTTGAAGATACCAAAAGATGCATCCGGGAGCAGCTTTAGGTTTTCACCTTACAGAATTAGACTTTTCCATTTTATACTGGACACCAACTCGATTCAAGGACTGTTAACAAGCAGCTCAAGTGAAATGTATGTACGCTGGATGAAAATGCGTGAATAACTTGGGTTCGGTTGGATTCTTTGTTTAGTATTAACAATTACCTGATATTGGAGATAACTTACTCTAAGGCTCATGAAGAGGGTAAATTGAAATGTACTGTTATGGGGGCGGGTAGAATTGGTTGAAAGGAAGTGACTGACGATTTAGGATTGAAACAGGAAAATGACAGCACCAATCAGGAATGTTTTCTTATTTCCTTGACACGGATAGAACAAAGCAGGCAACAATAAGCCAGACCTCTTTCTGTCAAAAGTACCATTTTCATTTTCATTAAATGCAGATCAATTTCCCTTCTTGACCACCAGAATCTGCAAATAATCAGCTATTTTATCAGTTCCAAAAACAATGCTTCTCGGATATGACCCAAAGCATTGAGACCAAGTTATTAGAATGGTGAATTTCAATTCCAATCATCCCCTGATCCTTTGATAAAAATAATCAGAAAGCCTTGCATCTGAGGACATGTCAGACAGCATATTGAGGTAGCTATGTGCATGTGTAGGTGTAATGCATTGAATTTGGAACAACAAAGGAACTGCATGAAGGTGAAGATCAGATGCTCAGTTACTTTACAAATGCTCAACGTGAAATAGTCAATTGCCTCGGGAGAGTGAGAGTACTTTTAATGAGAATAATGATTTAGTTAAATCAACTCAGTACATAATTACATTGTCAGTATCGATTGGAGGAATTGAAATTAAAGTGAGTCATAGAAATTGGATTTCAAATTTGAGTTGGGTTGCTTTGTCTTAACAATGAAATTGGGACAGTTATCTCTCTGGATTAATAATTCATAGGCCCTGCTTTATGCTGTGGAAATTTGGTTCGCTTTCCACCACAGCAGCCAAGGGTTTTAAACCCAATTAATAAATCAGAATTTTAACCTAAAGTCATTCATTGTGACATGACAACTATCAATGATTGTTGTAAAAAACCCCTCTTCACAATTTTTTTTAGGGAATACAATCTCCCATTCTTACCTAGTCAGGTTTACTAGTGACTCCAAACCCACAGCAATGTGGTTAAACCTTTCTGCTATGGCCTAGCAGCATTCTGTTTAAGGGCAGTTAGAGGTGAACTATAAATGTTGGTGATATCCAGATGAAAGATTTTTTAAAAAGTATGCTAGGGAGGAATGCAATACATAGTGACATTTATCTGCAAGATGGATAAAGGTGATAAGATAAGCTAGAGAATTGATTAATTGCATGATCTCAATAATCAAAATGGCAAATTATAGTTTTCTGTGTCATGTACTATGACTTACTTTGTATCAAAATGTATAGTAAACAAAATTGATCTTAGGATAAAATAACAAATGACTTCAGAGTTATTTGATGTCAATAATTTGAGGACTTTAAATCAGGCTGGGAGGGTATGAGGGTTTGCTGAAGGTTATGATTGGGACTTTATACTAAAAGAAACAACTTTCAAATACTTCTGTAGATTTCAAATGTTGCAAAATGAACATTTTTGTGAAAGAGAACATTAATTGAGAAAATTAAACAAAGAACTGTGGATGCTGGAGATTTGAAACAAACAACAACACCAATTGCTGGAGAAATTCATCAGGTCTGGCAGCATCAGTGGACAGAAAAGTAGAGTTAATGTTTTGAGTCAAGAAGGCACAGCAATGCCTCTTCTTCCTCAGGAGGCTTAGGAAATTCAGCATGTCTGTAAGGATCCCCACCAACCTTTACAGGTACACCTAGAAAACAGAATATACCTAAATGGGTGCGTCACAGCTTGGTATGATAACTGCTCTGCCCAGGACCATAAGAAACTACAGAGTTGTGAACACAGGCCAGACCATCACAGAAGCCAACCTGCCATGCAGTGACCCCATTTACACTTCTGGTTGCTGTGGAAAGGCAGCTAACATCATCAAAAAAAACCCTCCCATTCCAGTTATACTCTCTTCCAACCCCTTCCATCAGGCTGGGATACAGATGCTTAAACACAAGTACCAACCGGTTCAAGAACTGCTTCTTCCCTGCTGTTATTAGACTGCTAAATGGACCTCTCTAATTTTAAATCTAATGTTAATCTTGCTTTTGTACTCCTCCTGTGCAGCCATACCCCTGTATGCCTCGCTCTGTCTAAACACTCCTATGATCTATTTGCCATTGTACGTTGTGATCTGTCTGTACTGCACATAAAGAAAACTCTTCAATCTACTTAGGTACATGTGACAACAATAAATCACATCAAATCAAGAGTCCAGTGATCCTTCTTCAGAACCGCTGAAACATTGATTGCCCATCCCTAGATGCCTTTGAGAAGGCAGCTGCCTTTTTGAACCTCTGCAGTCCATATACTGTAGATGGACACATGGTTACTTCAGGGCATGTTTATGAATTATTGTATTGGACCATAAGAGAGATGATGTCATCAACATCTTTAACATGTGAACTGAGTATTTTAGTGTGCATTATAATCATTTTACTTTTGTCTAATGATAAAAATCTTACCTCAAGGATACCAATAGTCCATAATGTGAATTATTCAGACTATCTGACAGAATCAGGGAGTGATGGAGAAGAGGTAATCACCTGTTTTGGACATTTAAACATTGTGTATTTAAACTGTAAAGATATGGTAATGCAGAGTTCACTCCAGAAATTCTAACGAGGTAAGGAAATTTGTAGTTGAGAAAAAGATTCCTTAGAATTATGTTTAAAAGTAATAAAACCATGTGTGCAAATTCTACAGCTTTAACTCAGATACTTATAAGTTTCCAGATACTGTACGCCTATTATAAAATAATATACTAAGATTCAGAATCTAAGTGAAACTTTGTAATCTTGGCTTGCACATTTGCCTTGAAATGCAAAACTGAGCAGGTATAAACATATGCGATATTCTGGATGGGTGAGAATCATCTCAGAAATATAATAGATTTGCAGCTAACAACCCCAGACACTGAATGCCAATTAAAAGTAATCATGTGAATGGCCAATTGGCTCAGATTGTTTGCAAAGTATGAAAGTAAATAACTGTTTAGAGTGTAAGTTGGAACCATGTTTCTTATAATGAATAAAAACATTGCGAGCAAAGGAACTACCTCTACCCAGTATCCGATGCATGCGAGAGGACTGATTCAGGCATAGATGTCTGAAGAAATGGCAGAGCTTGAGTAAAGGAAGTCTGCAGTAGTGGTAGGATTACAAATGATATCTTAAAACCAGATCATTAAGGGTCAATTGTTAAGAGTTAATTGGACATGACAACTAACGATTGAAATAAAGTGGGATAGTATATGGGAAATAGACCTAATGAAAAAGCAGCTTGTTTTGACTGAGGGATGATCACATGATAATTTTACTGTTGTGAGAACTGTCCTGCTTGACCATCACACCAAGCTACCTGAAGGTGTTTTCCTGTATCATGGAATGTCTGGGCAAGTACTGAAAGTACCGCAGATTGATGATACGGCATGTAATCTTAGATTCAGAATAGTATAAATATCAGAAAGTTTGCCCTATGCAGAGGATTTCACCTTGGACCAGGATTGCGAATTGTGCCAGGAAACCTCAAGTTCTCCAGACCAGCTATCATAAAAAGGGCTCCCTGAGGAGGTAGTGAGACTCACTATTGAACATGCCTAAAGTAGGTTGAGCTAACAGATCCATTCATTAATTTACATGTGTTTCTAATATACCAAATGTGGATTACTGCTCAGTATATATATCAGGTCATTATGGAGTTAAAAGATTGTTACACACAGTAAACCTTTGCTATAAATTCTGTGTCTTATGATCTTATACTCCACAACTACCTGATGAAGGAGCAGTGTTCTGAAAGTTAGTGCTTACACATAAACCTGTTCAGTTATCACCTGGTATTGTGTGATTTTTAACGATGTATTTATCACATATGAAATTTCTTACAAGACTTCTGAGCAAGTAAGGAAACAATTGTTATGCCCAGAAATAAAGACAGAACATGCAGGAAATCTTGGCCATCTCAGCCTGCACCAAAGTCCCCCTGAAGGTACTTGATGTAAGCCAATTCAATTCACTCCTTGTGATTTCAAGACGTAGCCAGAGGAACTGGATAGTGCAAAGGGTACGGGTCTGATAACTTTACTTAATGTAGTGGGAAGTTGCGCGTTGAGTCTTAAGAGGTAGGAGAGGCGCTAAATGAATATTTTTCGTCAGTATTCACACAGGAAAAAGACAATGTTGTCAAAGAGAATATGGAGATACAGGCTATTAGACTAGATGGGGTTGAGATTTATAAGGAGGAGGTGTTAGCAATTCTGGAAAGTGTGAAAATAGGTAAATCCCCTGGGCCAGATGGGATTTATGCTAGGATTCTCTGGGAAGCTAGGGAGGAGTTTCCAGAACCTTTGGCTTTGATCTTTATGTTATCATTGTCTACAGGAATAGTGCCAGAAGACTGGAGGATAGCAAATGTCCCCTTGTTCAAGAAGGGGAGTAGAGACAACCCTGGTAATTATAGACCAGTGAGCCTTACTTCTCTTGTGGGCAAAATTTTGTAATGGATTATAAGAGATAGGATTTATAACTATTGAGAAAAGAATAATTTAGTTAGGGATAGTCAACACGAATATGTAAAGGATAGGTCGTGCCTCACAAACCTTATTGAGTTCTTTGAGAAGGTGACCAAACAAATGGATGAGTTGATGTGGTATGTATGGATTTCAGTAAGGCATTTAATAAGGTTTCCCACAGTAGGCTATTGCAGAAAAAACGGAGGCATGGAATTGAGGGTGACTTAATAGTTTGGATCAGAAATTGGCTCGCTGTAAGAAGACAGAGGGTGACAGTTGATGGAAATGTTCATCCTGGAGTTCAGTTACTAATGCTGTACTGTAAGGATCTGTTTTGGGGCCACTGCTGTTTGTCATTTTTATAAGTGACTTGGATAAGAGTGTAGAAGGATGGGTTAGTAAATTTGTGGATGACACGAAAGTCAGTGAAGTTGTGGACAGCGCAAGAGAATGTCACAGGTTACAGAGGGACATAGATAAACTGCAGGGCTGGACTGAGAAGTGGGAAATGGAGTTTAATGCAGAAACGTGTGAGGTGATTCACTTTGGAAGGAGTAATAGGAATATAGAGTACTGAGCAAATGGTAAGATTGTCATGGTTCTGTTCACCGAGCTGGGAATTTGTGTTGCAGACGTTTCGTCCCCTGTCTAGGTGACATCCTCAGTGCTTGGGAGCCTCCTGTGAAGCACTTCTGTGATCTTTCCTCCGGCATTTGTAATGGTTTGAATCTGCCACTTTTTTTTTAGATTAGACTAGATTAGACTTACAGTGTGGAAACAGGCCCTTCGGCCCAACAAGTCCACACCGACCCGCCGAAGCGCAACCCACCCATACCCCTACATTTACCCCTTACCTAACACTACGGGCAATTTAGCTTGGCCAATTCACCTGACCCGCACATCTTTGGACTGTGGGAGGAAACCGGAGCACCCGGAGGAAACCCACGCAGACACGGGGAGAACGTGCAAACTCCACACAGTCAGTCGCCTGAGTCGGGAATTGAACCCGGGTCTACAGGCGCTGTGAGGCAGCAGTGCTAACCACTGTGCCACCGTGCCGCCCACTTCCGGTTGTCAGTTCCAGCTCTGCGTTGCAGTGGTTGGTAGATTGGGTCCAGATCGATGTGCTTATTGATTGAATCTGTGGATGAGTGCCATGCCTCTAGGAATTCCCTGGCTGTTCTCTGTTTGGCTTGTCCTATAATAGTAGTGTTGTCCCAGTCGAATTCATGTTGCTTGTCATCTACGTATGTGGCTACAAAGGATAGCTGGTTGTGTCACTTCGTGGCTAGTTGGTGTTTATGGATATGGATCGTTAGCTGTCTCATCCACAGCTTCAATCAATAAACACATCAATCTGGACCCAATATACTGACCACTGCAACTGACAGCTGGAACTGACAACCGGAAGCGGCAGATTCAAACCACTACAAATGCTGGAGGAAAGATCACAGGAGGCTCCCAAGCACTGAGGATGTCACCTAGACAGGGGACGAAACGTCTGCAACACACATTCCCAGCTCGGCAAACAGAACCACAACAACGAGCACCCGAACTACAAATCTTTTCACAAACTTTGAAAATGGTAAGATTCGTGGTAGTGCGAATGAGCAGAGGTCTCGGTGTCCATGTGCACAGATCCATGAAAGTTGCCACCCAGGTTGATAGCGTTGTTAAGAAAGCATATGGTGTTTTGGCTTTTATTGCTAGAGGGATTGGGTTTCGGAGCCATGAGGTCACATTGTAGCTGTCAAAACACTGGTGTGACCGCATTTGGAGTAGTACATACAATTCTGGTCTTTGCGTTATTGGAAGAATGTGGAAGCATTGGAAAGGGTTCAGAGGACATTTACCAGGATGTTGCCTGGTATAGAGGGAAGGTCTTATGAGGAAAGGCTGAGGGACTTGAGGCTGTTATTATTACAGAGAAGAAGGTTAAGAGGTGGCTTAATAGAGACAGACAAGATGATCAGAGGGTTGGTCAGTAAGAGCCTTTTTCCTTGGATGGTGATGGTTAGCATGAAGGGACATAGCTTTAAATTGAAAGGTGGTAGATGTAGGACAGATGTCAGAGATAGGTTCTTTACTCAGAAATTAGTAAGGGCATGGAATGCCCTGGCTGCAACAGTGGTGGACTCGCCAACATTATGGGCATTTAAATACTCATTGGATAAACATATGGATGATAATGAAGGAGTGTAGGTTTGGTGGGCTTTAGATTAGTTTCACAGGTCGGTGCAACTTAGAGGGCTGAAGGGCCTGTACTGCGCTGTAATGTTCTATGTTTCATGCAATAGTACTGAAGACTTGTGCTCCAGAAATTGCTGCACCACTAGCCAAGCTGGTTCCAGTACAGTCACAATACTGGCATCCGACATTGTAGAAAATTTCCCAGGTATTCCTGGGAAAAAGCAGGAAATCCAACCTGAACAAAGCTCTGCCCAAATGGTCCACTCTTAATCATCAATAAAGTGATGGAAGGTGTCATCAATAGTGCTATAAAGCAGCACCTGCTCAGCAATAAACTGCTCAGTGACACCCAGTTTGGGTCCCATCAGGGCCACTCAGCTCCTGACCTCATTACAGCCTTGTTTCAAACATGGACAAAAGAGCTGGATTCCAGAGGGGAGGTGACAGTGATTGCCTTAGACATCAAGCTGCATTTGAATGAGCATAGCATGAAGAAGTCCTAATATAAATTGAGTCAATGGGAATCAGGGGAAAAACTCTCTGCTGATTGGTGTCATAACTGGCACATAGGAAGGTGTTGTAGTTATGGGGGTAAGTCACCTCAGCTCCAGCAGCCCTTTGGAGGATTTTCTCAGGGTGGCCTAACCATCTTTAGTTGCTTCATCAATGTCTGTGCTTTCATCATAAAAGCAGATGTGGGGAAGGATGTTCACTGATGATTTCAAGATGTTCAGAACCATTTGAAATTCCTCAGATACTGAAGCAGTTCATATCCAAATGCAGCAAGATCTGGATAATATCCAGCTTCAACTGGCAAATGTCAAGTAACATTTATGTCATAACTGCCAGGCAACGACCATCTCCAGTTAGAGAAAATGTAACCATTGACACTAAATGGCGTTACTATAACGGAATCCCTCACTATCAACATCATCGGCATTACCATTCACTAGAAACTGAACTGGACTAGCCATATAAATACAATGGTGCAAGAGCAGGTCAAAGGCTAGGAAGACAACTGTACATTAGTCACCTCCTGACTCCCCTAATTCTAATGCAAAGTATCAATTAAGAACTGTGCCCACATCTTCACATTTTCCCAATTCCCCAAAGCATCTTCAACATCTACAAGACAGAAGTCAGGAGTGTGATGGAATATTCCCTACTTGCCAGGATGAGCGCATGGTTTTAGTTTTGCAACACTAATACACCTGTAAAATTGTCAAAATTATCCATTGTTTTGCATGTCCCTTCAAAAGAGGACTTTTTTAATCGTAAATGGCTTAAAGTACCGTTTCTCATCCTGCAAGATTATTTTAGTCAAAGACCTGGGAAAATCTTTTTTGATTTTTCCTGTGTTCGATCCACAAGTACTTGCTGACTACAATGTTCCAATATGCTATACCCCAGCTAATAAAGGGAAGGAATCTATGTTTTCTTGATATACCTTATCAACCTGCAGTCTTTGAGAATCTGGGGACATTCACTCCAGGTTTCCTCATGTCTACACCTCTCAGTATTCGCCTGTTACCTGGGAGATGATCAGGAAATTAATTGTTGGTTATTATAGGTTAAAACAGAGCAGGAATAGGCAATTCAGGCCCTTGGGGCTTGCTCAGTTGTAAAAGTGAGTCTGTGTGTGGACAGTATTCTTTCTTGATATTAGTACAAATGCAGTGATTAAGTATTATTTCCAAGTGGATTGAGGGGCTGGATGGCCTACAATTGTTCCTGTTTCTGATAGTCATATGGAATCATAGATCCTGTCTGTAGTCCTTTTTTTGAATGTGCTTGGTAAGCTTCCCTGCAAAAACAGCATTGATACCTATCCAAAAGTGTCCTTGAGAACTGAGGAGTGAGCTGCTTTCTTGCTGCTGTCATTCCCCTGGTGAAAGTATTCCCAATATTGTTCAGGAAGGTATAGCTTTTGAAAACCTCAGGATGCTTGCACAGGACCTGTGCAGAGACCAACAGAGTTAATTACTTAGGTCCAGTTAGTCTGGAAACATCAGGTTTTATTTCTCTCTCCACAGAGGCTGCCAAACCTGCTGAGTTTCTCCACCACTTTCCTGTTTCAATTCCAATTTGCAGCATCCACAATACTTTGATTTTTATTGCGTTCGGTTGGATGTTGTATGATATATTAGCAAGCCAGTATGATGTGTGGCATGGAGTTGGTGCTGTCCTTAGGTGCCTGCACCCATGCCTGCTTCACCTACTGTACTCCAGAAGAGGCCTCAGCAACTTCCTGTAAAATCTCATCATGACTTCCCAACTCCTATACTCAGAGGACTGAACAATGAAGGCAGGAGTGCATCAGGAGACAACCACCTGATGAAGGAGCCGCTCTGAAAGCTAGTGCTTCCAATTAAACCTGTTGGACTATAACCAGCTGTTGTGTGATTTTTAACTAAGGAGTGTTAAAGGCCTTCTTAACCATTCTACCTCCATGTGACACAAACTTTGAAGAATTATGATCTGAACCCCTAGATCTCTCTGCTCGACGACTCTACCAAAGGCCCTCCTGTTGTCTTGCTCTTTTTGTTGTACCAAAGTGCAATACCTAGCACTTACCCTATGCGAAAACAAAACTGCTGCATCCAAAGCAAACAACAAAGGTACTCCCCAGGTATGCAATTTGCAAACATGATGTGTTGAAAATATCAGGTGATCAAACCTCCAGCAATGTGTGCTCGTTTTGGAGTAAGATATATAGGAAAGCTAAAGGAACCTCACACATTGATCTTCATCTGTTGCCGGCTGCTGCCTCCGGCCTTTTCTATCCATATGGAATGGGAATTGGATGAGGACCGGCTTCAGACCAAGTTCCTGGCCTTCATTCTCGGGATCATTGTCGGCTGGCGCGCTGTATGACAGGCACTGGCCAGCGACCCGCTCGTTGTTGTTCATTGGCGTCTGTATTTTTATTTTCACCTATTTGTGACCAAATCCTGCTTGACGTTTCACTCAAACCTTGTCCCCAACCACTCGTGGATCCAGCACGGCAGAAACCAAAGTAGAATTTCCCAGGTGTGGGAGTCTGCTAAGATAATCTTGCAGGATGAGAAAAGGTAGTTTAAGCAATTTGCGATTAAGATCTTATTTTGAAGTCCATGCGATGGATCAGTTTTACATATTTTTGTTTGGGTTCAGAAATGTTATCATTCTCTTTAATAAAATGTTGATTATTTATCGTTCTCCCTCTTTCACTGACATTCTTATGTAGATGTTGTCTTAGAAGATACCAAAAAAGATCACCCGGGAGCAGCCACTTCACTTTACAAGCCCTGGACCTGGAGAGTCACAGAGTCTAACAGCACGGAAGAGACCCTTCAGCGCATCGAGCCTGTGCCGACCCATCTCCGACTGTCTGTTTTACATGAGACAACGCCGTGACTGTTAACCGGTACACTGAGCCGGGGTACGTTAACCAGCCGGTCTAGATATATTTCTGTAGAACGGAGGCAGGGATGCAAATGAATTGGGTTCAGTCGGCATCTTTGTTTACTGATAATAATTCCCTGATATTGGATAGTGAGGTTGCTCCAGAGCTCATGAATTGGGTACGCAGTATGATACAATCACGGGAAGGGTAGAATTGAATTGAAGGAGATGGCTGATGATATGGGATATAAACAGAAAATGACAGCGCCAAAGGGAGTTCTTCATTTCTCGGCCACTCCCAGCACTATATAGTACTTGGGGCAACTGCTTAAATGTTTCTGCCCTAACCTTTGATCAGTGAATTCCAGACTCCAACAACATCCTGAGTGAGAGGAATTTCCTCAGCTCTCCCCTAAGCCTTCTATCGCTTATCTTAAATCTATCCCTAGTTAAAAACAGTGACTGCAGATGCTGGAAACCAGATTCTGGATTAGTGGTGCTGGAAGAGCACAGCAGTTCAGGCAGCATCCGAGGAGCAGTGAAATCGATGTTTTGGGCAAAAGCCCTTCATCAGGAATACAGCTGCTTGACCCCTCTACTAATGGAAAATATGCTTTCCAATTCAGCCCATCTCTGCCGCAGTTAATCAAATCCACTTCATTGGGTTCCCTCTCAAAATTTGCTGTTCTAAGGAAAACAACACAGCCTGTCTACTCCTGCCTCATGGCACAGGTCTTCCAGTCAAGGCAGCATCCTGGGAAATCTCCTCTGCATCTTCTCAAGTCCAGTCACATCCTTCCCATAATGTGGTGGTCAGAACCTTACTAATCAAAAACCTATCCAATTCTGTCTTAAATACACTCAATGTCTTGATCTCCAGAGCCTTCTGTGGCAATGAGTTCCACAGATTCAACACCCTCTGGCTGAAAACATATCCTCCTCATCTCACTTCAAAAGGGTTGTCCCTTCAATTTGAGGATGTGCTCTCCTCTTCTTGTGGTAACATCTTTTACACATCCGCATTATCTGGGCCTCTGAATATTCAATGAGATTCCCTCTTATCCTTTCAAATTCCATTCAGTACAAATCCAGAGTTCTCGAATACTGCTCATATAACAAAGCCGACCACACTCAAGAAGTTTGACACCATCAAGGACCACTTGATTGGCACCACATGCATGATTTTTCAGCCCAAGCACAAGCGCAGTAGTGTGTACTATCTACAAATTGCACTCCACCAATACTCCTTAGACAGCACCTTCCAAACCCATAACACCATTGTGGGTATTAAGGTAACAAATATATGGGAACACCACCAAATGCAAATTCCACTCCAAGTCTTTCAATATTCTGAGATATATCACCATTCTGTCACTGGGTCAAAATGTTGGAATGCCTTACTATTTTGTATTCTTTCTTGTCCATAGCCAAAACAGGGAAGTATAATCTGTCAAACTGTGAACTATTACCTTGTTTACGTAGCCATTTATAATAAATGTTTCTATTTGGCTACAACTAAATGTTCTTGCTGTCAATTTATTTATAATGTCAAAATTCCTGATATCACATATAAGGAAGAAAGGGGGCGAACGCTAAGCCCAGAAATAAAAACAGAAAATGCTGGAAATACTCAGCAGCTCAGACAGAATCTGCGGCATAAAAAAAAATTAACTTTTCAGGCCATGGTGATCCTTCATCAGAAATTAGTCTGCATTGAATCATACAAGAAATATGGTTTTGCTGTTTTTTTGTGCGAGCATTCACAGTGATTGCAGCAAGTTGTTTAAATGGGAGTGGTTGATTGTACTTAGAAAAATCAAATCTTTGCCAAAAAACCCTTGCCCAGCTTTCCAATCAGATATGTCTAATTTGTCTCCCATGTTTGTTGAAAATTTCACGTACTAGGTAGTTTTAACATGTTGCCCCACTTCCTTGAAAATAAATGTGCTGTCAACATCTGCACCATCATGTGGTGATTTTCCACCAACCATAAGTCATGAAGTCTTTTTACAGTTTTGCCACTGATGGAGTTTAGAATTATAAGCTAATGAAGACAGTAATATTCATCTACATTTATATCCATCTACAAAAGATGATTGACAGACAGTGAACAAATCCATTTCAAATCGGGTGTCAAATGTCAATGGCTGAATAGGCCAATGGTTAGGTTGTTCTTTTTGGCAATCTAGATTTGTTCACTTTAATCATTTTAGTTGCATGACACAGTGATCCTTTGCTATAAATTCTGTGTCCTGATGAAGGAGCAGCACTCTGAAACCCACTACTTCCAAATAAATGTGTTGGAGTATAACCTAGTATAACTTACAGAGTCATAGAGATGCACAGCATGGAAACAGACCCTTCAGTACAATCTGTCCATGCCGACCAGCTATCCCACCCCAATCTAGTCCCACCTGCCAGCACCCGACCCATATCCCTCCAAACCCTTCCTATTCATATACCCATCCAAATGCCTCTTAAATGTTGCAATTGTACCAGCCTCCACCACTTCCTCTGGCAGCTCATTCCATACGCATACCACCTTCTGTGTGAAAACGTTGCCCCATAGATCTCTTTTATATCTTTCCCCTCTCACCCTAAACCTATGCCCTCTAGTTCTGGACTCCCCGGCCCCAGGGAAAATACTTTGCCTATTTATCCTGTCTATGCCCCTCATAATTTTGTAAACCTCTATAAGGTCACCCCTCAACCTCTGACGCTCCAGGGAAAGCAGCCCCAGCCTGCTCAGCCACTCCCTATAGTTCAAATCCTCCAACCCTGGCAACATCCTTGTAAATCTTTTCTGAGCTCTTTCAAGTTTCACAAATCTTTCCGATAAGAAGAGCAGAATTGCACGCAATATTCCAACAGTCGCCTAACCAATGTCCTGTACAGCTGCAACATGACCTCCCAACTCCTGTACTCAATACGCTGACCAATAAAGGAAAGCATACCAAATGCCATCTTCACTATCCTATCTACTTGCGACTCCACTTTCAAGGAGCTATGAACCTGCACTCCAAGATCTCTTCGTTCAGCAACACTCCCTAGGACCTTACCATTAAGTGTATAAGTCCTGCTAAGATTTGTTTTCCCAAAATGCAGCACCTTGCATTTATCTGAATTAAACTCTATCTGTCACATCTCAGCCCATTGGCCCATCTGGTCAAGATCTTGTTGTAATCTGAGGTAACCCTATTCGCTGTCCACTACACCTCCATTCTTGGTGTCACCTGCAAACTTACTAACTATTCCTCTTATGCTCGCATCGAAATAATTTATGTAAATGACAGAAAGTAGAGGGCCCAGCACTGATCCTTGTGGCACTTCACTGGTCACAGGCCTCCAGTCTGAAAAGCAACCCTCCACCACCACCCTCTGTCTTCTACCTTTGAGCCAGCTCTGTATCCAAATGGCTAGTTCTCCCTGTATTCTGTGAGATCTAACCTTGCTAATCAGTCTCCCTTGGGAAACCTTGTCAAACGCCTTACTGAAGTCCATAGATCACATCAACCACTCTGCCCTCATCAATCCTCTTTGCTTCCTCAAAAAACTCAATCAAATTTGTGAGACATGATTTCCCACACACAAAGCCATGTTGACTATTCCTAATTAGTTCTTGCCTTTCCAAATACATGTACATCCTGTCCCTCAGGATCCCCTCCAACAACTTACTCACCACCATCGTCAGGCTCACTGGTCTATAATTCCCTGGCTTGTCCTTACCACCCTTCTTAAACAGTGGCACCACGTTAACTAACCTCCAGTCTTCTGGCACCTCATTAGTGACTATCAATGATACAAATATCTCAGGAAGAGGCCCAGAAAACGCTTCTCACAGATTTCTTGGGTACACCTGATCATGGTCCTGGTGATTTATCCACCTTTATCTGTTTCAAGACATCCAGCACTTCCTCCTCTGTAATCTGGACATTTTCCAAGATGTCACCATCTATTTCCCGCCAGTTTATATCTTCCATATCCTTTTCCATAGTAAATACTGATGCAAAATCCTCATTTAGTATCTCCCCCATTTTTTGTGGCTTCACACAAAGGCCGCCTTGCTGATCTTTGAGGGGCCCATTTCTCTCCCTACTTATCCTTTTGTCCTTTATGTATTTGGAAAAACTCTTTAGATTCTCCTTAATTTTATTTGCCAAAGCTATCTCGTCTCCCCTTTTTGCCCTCCTCATTTTCCACTTAAGTATACTCCTACTTCCTTCCTACTCTTCTAAGGATTCACTCGATCTATCCTGTCTATACCTGACATATGCTTCTGTCTTTTTCTTAACCAAATCCTCAATTTCTTTAGTCATCCAGCATTCCCTATACCTACCAGCCTTTCCTTTCACCCTAACAGGAAAATACTTTCTCTGGATTCTTGTTATCTCTTTTCTGAATGTTTCCCATTTTCCAACCGTCCCTTTGCCTGTGAACATCTGCCCCCAATCAGCTTTGGAAAATTATTGCCTAATACCGTCAAAATTGGCCTTTCTCCAATTTAGAACTTCAACCTTCAGATCTGATCTATCCTTTTCCAACATTATTTTGAATCTAATAGAATTATGGTCACTGGCCCCAAAGTGCTCCCCCACTGACACCTCAGTCACTTGCCCTGCCTTATTTCCCAAGAGTAGGTCAAAGTTTGCACCTTCTCTAGTAGGTACATCCACATACTGAATCAGAAAATTGTCTTGTACACACTTAACAAATTCCTCTCCATCTAAATCCTTCACATTATGGCAGTACCAGTCTATGTCTGGAAAGTTAAAACCCCTTACCATAACCACTGTATTATCCTTACAGATAGCTGAGATCTCCTTACAAATTTGTTTCTCAATTTCCCTCTGACTATTAGGTGGTCTATAATACAATCCCAATAAAGTTATCATCCCTTTCTTATTTCTCAGTTCCACCCAAATATCTTCCCTGGATGTATTTCTGGGAATATCCTCCCTCAGCACAGCTGTAATGCTATCCCTTATCAAAAATGCCACTCCCCCTCCTCTCTTGCCTCCCTTTCTATCCTTCCTGTAGCATTTGTATCCTGGAACATTAAGCTGCCAGTCCTGCCCATCCCTGAGCCATGTTTCTGTAATTGCTATGATATTCCAGTTCCATGTTCCAAACCATGCCCTGAGTTCGTCTGCCTTCCCTGTTAGGCCCCTTGATTGAAATAAATGAAGTTTAATTTATTAGTCCTACCTTGTCCCTGCCTACCCTGACTGGTTGACTCACTTCTGTTCTCAACTGTACCAGTCTCAGATTATCTCTTTCCTCACTATCTCCCTGGGTCCCATCCCACCATCTTACTAGTTTAAATCCTCCCTAGCAGCTCGAGCAAATTTCCCTGCCAGTATATTAGTCCCCTTCCAATTTAGGTGCAATCCGTCCTTCTTGTACAGGTCACTTCTATCCCAAAAGAGATTCCAGTAGTCCAAAAATGTGAATCCTTCACCTATACACCAGCTCCTCAGCCATGCATTCATCTGCTCTATCCTCCTATTCATGCCCTCACTAGCTCGTAGCACCTGGAGTATTCCAGATATTACTACTCTCGAGGACCTCCTTTTTAAATTTCTGCCTAACTCTCTGTAATCTCCCTTCAAAATCACAACCTTTTCCCTTCCTATGTCATTGGTTCCACCGTGGACAATGACCTCTTGCTGGCCCTTCTCCTCCTTGACAACATTCTGCACCCTCTCTGAGACATCCTTGATCCTGGCACCAGGGAAACATCTGCTTTTTCACTGCTGGCCACAGAAACATCTGCCTGTACCTCGGACTAGAGAGTCCCCTAACACAACTGATCTCTTTGAACCCGATATACATCTCATTGTATTAGAGCCAGTCTCAATACCAGAAACTTGGCTGTTCGTGCTACGTTCCCCTGAGAATCCATCACCCCATACATTTTCCAAACAGCATACCTGTTTGAAATGGGTATAGCCACAGAAGACTCCTGCACCAGTTGCTTACTTCTCTTACCTTTCCTGGAGTTAACCCATCTATGTGACTGTATCTGAGACTTTCCCCCCTTCCATCACTGCCATCCATCACATACTGTTGCTATTGCAAATTCCTCATTGCTTCTAACTGTGTCTCCAAACGATCCATTCGATCTGATAAGATTCGCAGCCTACAGCATTTATGACAGATATAATCCGCAGTAACCCTTAAACTCTCTTTAAACTCCCACATCTGACAAGAAGTACATATCATTCTATTAAAGGCTATTTTTGCTCCTTCACAATTTACAGACCCAGAAAATAACACTGTCTTATTCCTCTACAAAAACTGCCCCATGTTAAAATATAAGCCATAACTATTAATTTAAGTTTAATCAAGAGACATTTGTGTCAAACCACAGTAGAAACATTGAAACCTACATGTCTTGAAATTTGAACTTCAGTTAACATGACATAAAATACTGAGAGGTACAACCATTAATTGGACAAGTGAAATTTGAGAACTTTATTCTGGGTAAATATTGAAAAATTGCTTCCTCTGGTGGGTGAATGTTATATAGGGGTTTCAGAGTTCTCATTGTACAAAGTTGAAGGGAGAAGGAAGGATGCTCCATTATAAATGGTTAAACAGGAAGTGCTGGTATAATTGTTTGAAAATGAAGAATGGAAGGCAATCTGTTGCAAATGAAATTACAGCAGAGCAGACCAGCACAGTGCCTGACCTCCTCCTGTAATTGTCAAGGAAATAATCTCTTATATTTGGATCCTGCATTTACTGACCTCAGTATTTTGCAGCCAATGAAATGCCATTAAATTGTAACCATTGTTTTAAACATCAGAAAAGCAAATTCAACTTGAACACAGCAAGGTCCCAAAACAGCAATGAGATAATAACCAGCTAATGATGAGTCAACGGGCCTTAATCCATGCTTTAAAAACTCTGTAACTCTATAAACTGTTTTAGTGAGGTTGTTTCAGGGCTAAATATTTTCTAAGACATTTGTGAGAATTCTCCACCCCTTATTTAAACAGTTTCCCAGGACTTTCTGCCTGAATGATAGGACACACTAGGCCAAAGTTCAGTTGCTCATCCAAAAGATAGTAATCTGCTGGCTGGTTTCAATGTGTGAACTCCAAATACAATTTAGCTCTGGCTATGACTCCCATTTCAGAGGTTTCACAAAGAACCCACGTCCAAATTAGGTACAAAGGGTATAGTGAGAAAGGTGATGTCTGTTGAAAATGGCATTGAGTGCATAGCCTGATTCCACTTTGTAGAATATAAAGGGATTCTGGCTAGTGGATTTGAGAATTATAGAAAGGCTGCCTTCTGTACTGTTACCATTCAGACTGTGTGCCTGCGCTAACTCCCTGAAGGTGCAATTCACATGGAACAAGCCCAGTCTTCTCCCTATATTCCTGCAAACGTTTTCTTTCTGACTAACAATCCAATGCCCTTTTAAATACCTCAGGTAAACCTGTCTCTATCAGATGTTCAGATAATGCATTTCAGACCGCACTTCAACATTTCCTCCTTTTATCAACAGCAGCAGTGTGGACCATCTACAAGATACATTATAGAAATTCAAATGCTCTTTAGACAGCATCTACCGAACCCATTCCTCCCTTTATCATTTCACTGTAGAAGATTTTTGGATTCCACTTAGCTGCTAATCTCTTATAATTTGTCTCTGCTTCGCTAATTTGCTTTTCACTTACCCTCTGAACATTCAACACCTGACATCACAAGCACATTTTATCATCTTCGTTTTAATCTTTATATTTCATCTAAGGAACTATTGACTATGCACAAACTATCTGTTTAATTGTAATTTGGTCAGATAGAACATGGGAAGCTTGGAGCCATGCACACTTCTGAACACTCTCGGGGGGCACAGTGGCGAGTACTGCTGCCTCACAGCACCAGGGACCTGGGTTCGATTCCAGCCTTGGGCTACTGTCCCTGTGGAGTTTGCACATTTACCCCCATGTCTGCTTGGGTTTCCTCCCACAATCCAAAGATGTACAGGCTAGGTGAATCGGCTAAGCTAAATTGCCCACAGTGTTCAAGAATGCGAAGATGGGGTAAATGTAGAGTACTAGGGTAGGGAATGGGTCTGGGTGGGTTACTCGACAGAAGGTTAGTGTGGACTTGTTGGGCCAAAGGGCCTGTTTCAACATTGTAGGGATTCTATGATTCATAAGAATATCAATTCAAGGGAAAGCCAATGAGTATATTGATTGATTGATTGATAGGTGGTCTCTTGGAGTATTGGCTTGCAAGTAGAATTGACGTTCCTCTCCCCAACCCTTGAATTGTCCCACTTAAAGTTTGCCTATCCTGAAATCTAGTGAGCCAAGACTAGAAGTGTAATTAAGAGAATTGGTGATTGGGAGTCTAAACAGTCGAGAGTTCAGTGAAATAATTGGTGTTTTGTGTAATAATATGTGGGGCTCAGAGCTTTTCCACACTTCCCCAGCCCACTAAGTATCCTCCTCCGCCTGATTACAGATGGACCTCCTGCTTTGAACAATAGAAGTGATACAGCACAGAAGGGAGCCATTCAGCTGATCTTGTCCATATGAATCAAAGGCACCCAGATGCCTTTTCTAAATAGAACCACTGAAATGATTCTTGAAACCATCGCGCATACATTGTTGAGGACAAATCCCGGCAAATAAAAGAATCAACCAAGGGGGACCCAAACTTGATAAAAGTTGAATAAGCATGAGTTTACAACATTCAGGTGAACAAGCAGGAGGCTGGAAGAACACAGCAAGCCAAGCAGCATCAGGAGGTGAAGAAATCAATGTTTCAGATGTAACCCTTCCTCAGGACTGGGGATGGGTGTAAAGGGAACTGCAGATAAAGGGGAGGGTTGGGGGAGGGTTTTGGCTGCCTCTTTGTCGGCCACATCGAACATTCCCTCTTCAGACCTACACAGGCACTCTGCCCCAAATTTTCCACCATTACATCAATGACTTCATTGGTACTGCATCTTGCATCCAGGCTGAACTTCCACCCCACCCTTAAGTTCAGGTGGTCTATTTCAGACACCGTCTCCCCACCTCCTCTTTTCTTGAGGTCTTAGTTTACACCTCCGGCAATAGTCTGCAGCTGGACATTTACTATAAACACACAGACTCCCATAACTAACCTCCTCCCACCTCGTATCTTACAAGAACTCTGTCCCATTTTTCCAATTCCTCTGCCTCCGTTGCAGCAGAAAAGGAGACATTCCACTCCAAACATCCCAGATGTCCACCTATTTTGAACAAAGTTAAAAATCACACAACACCAGGTTATAGTCCAACAGGTTTAATTGGAAGCGCACTAGCTTTCGGAGTGACGCTCCTTCATCGTCGCTCCGAAGGCTAGCGTGCTTCCAATTAAATTTGTTGGACTATAACCTGGTGTTGTGTGATTTTTAACTTTGTACAACCCAGTCCAACACCGGCATCTCCAAATCATATTTTGAACAACGTGGCTTTCTCCCCTCTGTCATCCAGACACCCTCCACAGCACATCCTCCATTCCCTGCTCCAATGCTCTAAATCCCCTCCCAAGTGCAATAAAGACAGAGTGCCCATTCTTTTCTTCACCTACCACCCCACCTGGCTCCACACCCAAAATATCATCCTTAAACACTTTAGCCAACTCCAAATAGACCCACCACCAAGAACATCTTCCTCTCCCCACCCCTCCCCATCCCCATTGCCTTCCGTAAGGACCGTCCCTTTGCCAATCTTTAGTTCACATCAATCACTCCACCAACTCTCCATCCCACCCCCCAAATTGCTGGTACCTTGCCCTGGTGACCATGCAAAACCTGCTAGCACACCATTCCCCTCAACTCCATCCAGGACCCCTAATAGTCTTTCCAGGTAAGGCAGAGGTTCACTTGCCTCTCCAACCTAGTTTACTATATCCGGTGGTCCCAATGTGGTCTTCTCTATATTCATGAAACCAAACCTAAACTAAGGGCACAGTTCATGGAGCATCTCAGCTGGGTCCACAGGGGCCGAACTGACCTCCCAGTCACTGCCCATTTCAATTCCCCTTTGCATTCCCTCTCCAACATGAGTTATCCTCAGCCTACTCCACTGCCATAGTGAATCAAACAGCCAATTGGAGGAACAACACCTCATCTACCGCCTGGACAGCATTAAGTTCTCCAATTTCAAACAACCTCCCTTTCCATCCCCAACCGCTTTTCCAGCACACCCCCCCCCCTTCCATTCCTCTGACCGACCCTTCCTTCCAGCTACCAACTGGATTCATTCCTCCCATCGACAAACCAGGCTCTAACCTCTTCCTGTGATCACCTTCTCCTACACCTCCCCCCCCCCCCTTAATCTGCTGCTCCCCTTCCACCACCCCGAGTCCTGAGGAAGTATTAGACCTGAAACATTTGACTTCCCCATCTCCTGATGCTGCCTGTGTTCTTCCAGCCTCCTGCTTGTTTACCTCGGATTCCAGCATCTGCAGGTTTTTTTTGTTTCTAAACATTCAGATTGCCATTTGTTGCTGGGGCTGAGTGTAACTTTTTCTTATTGTTCCGGCTCTCAGCTGATCTGGAACGTGGCCCGGATCGCGCATGCGCTTCTCCTCCGTCGCCGCACTGACATACGCTCGGGTGAACATGGCTGAAGTATCCGAGAGGACTTTGCAACTCGCCGTTGTTTTGTCCTTCACTTCGGGGGTCATTATCGGCTGGCAGGCAAATATCCTGCGGAGGAGGTTCCTGGATTGGAGGAAGAGGCGGCTACAATCGAAACTGGTTGAGACGCAGAAGAAATTGGACTTGGCTTGAGTAAGGGATAGTGAAAGGCGCCTCAGTCCGCAGGGACTTAGAAGCAGAATTCTCCTTTTACCGTTGTCATGTGAGCAGATCCTGTTGGTGTACTTACATAATGAGGAAGTGCTGGTGTTGGACTGAGGTGGTCAAAGTTAAACCTGATGTGTGATTTTTAACGTCGTATTTGTGGACCTACAGTCATAAACATAAACTTGTTTAATTTAAGTTGCCGTAATGCTATTGAAAACAGGCCCATTGCACTTGAATATTTGTGAAAGGAAGATATACATACAATGATACCAACTGATGCAATTTATATTGCATTGTAAAAGCAGTTAAGGAAATACAATATTGCTGGAGCAATTCTTTGTTGAGTTGAACCCCTATTTTCCATGTATTCAAAAGGCACCAAGGCCGTTCAGTATTTTGTAGTGGAAGAACTGGAAAATACACACTGGAGTTTTTAGTTTGAGTTCAGTGATGGCCATAAGTACCTAACCTGGATCGAAAGTTGGGGGAAGTGCAGCATTGAAGGAGTGGCCTGTTAAAAATGAAATGTTTGAATGTGATGTTAAATGAGTACTTGCCAAATTATCTACGCACACCCTAACCACTGAGCTGTAAACATTGCTTTTGATGGGGCTGAGAATGGCAGAGGGAAGAGGTTTTCCTATATCAGGTTAATATATCTTAATTCTACCAAGAATTGATACATTCTGCTTGTGGGGCCTTTGTGGTACAAATTAGCTGTCATGTTTTTCTGTAATGAATGATTTACTATAACTCAATTTATTGATTGTGTGTGATGCCTTGGATGGTATTCTATGTTTGTGGATAGCATCAGAAATCTGACTGGTGTGAACCAGATGGATTTTTACATTAATGTCCTCAAGGAAATCAAGCTGATACACCAAATTCCATTGGAAAGGCTGCAGAAAATATTTACTAGGATGTTATTCAAACTGGAGGGTTTGAGTTATAAGGAGAGACTGGATAGGCAGGAACTTTTTCGCTAGAGTGTATGAGGTTGAGGGTTGACCTTTATAGAGACTTTTAAAATCATTAGAGACATAGATAGGGTGAATAGCAAAAGTCTTTCCCCCAGAGTAGTAGAGTTCAAAACTAGAGGGCATAGTTTTAAGGTGAGAGGGGAAAAATTTTAAGGGTCTTGAGGGGTAACTTTTTCCATAGTGGTCTGTGTATGGAGTGAACTGCCAAATGAATTGGTGGAGGTGAGCACAATTACAATATTTAAAAGACATTTGAACAGGTACATGAATAGGAAAGGTTTAGAGGGATATGGATCAAAAGTGGGCAAATGGGACTCGTTTAATTTTGGGAAACCTGGTCAGCATGGATGAGTTGGACTGAAGGGTCTGCTTCCATGTGTAATCGTCTGACTCTATATATTAATGAGTCCCATTTGCCCACTTTTGATCCATATCCCTCTAAACCTTTCCTATTCATATATCTGTTCAAATGTCTTTTAAATATTGTAATTGTGTATGTATGGGGGAATGGACAAAATGTCACTTTGTTTACCTAAGGACAGATTTTCAAAAAAATATAAGTTATTCTCTTTCCCTAAAGCCCCACAGAATGAAGTTGTAGGTTTTAACTCTTCTTTGGAAGAAATTTACATCAGGAGTAGTTCGTCCGTAACTGTCTACTGAGTTCAAGGTAGTCAACCCCCAGAATGGTGTAGTCTAAGATCTGTAGTATTATCGTAACCATCCTACAAGGGAAGAAATTGCCCAAGAATGCTACCTTCCTCCAGAGAACCTGTTTAGTTTAATAATCCTTAGCTATGCTGTAAATGTCCCAGATATTTTAAAGGTTCAGAATTTCTCTTCAGAATATATTTCCCCGCTTAAGGAGTGTACGAGAATGGAATTAGTTTCATGGGGAAAAAAAAATTGAGATTTATTTTACAATTTTATTCACAGATTAACCAATTTAAGTAGGTAAGTTGATGACTGTGCCCAAAAGTCTGTTAAACAATGTAATGCCAAATCCAGTACAATCCAGTTTAATATCATTGATAACTATTAAAGATTTTAACAATCTAAGAATAAAATATCCATCAACACTTAACTTTATCTCAAAGCCCTCAGCAAGTAAGAGGTATTATTCCGGTGGGGGAAAATATCTTCTGAGATTGATCAGACTACGTTTGGAATATTGCATGCATTTCTGGTCTCCTTCCTATCAGAAGAGTGTTGTGAAACTTGAAAGGGTTTGAAAAAGGTTGACAAGGACGTTGCTGTGGTTGGAGGATTTGAGATATAGGAAGAAGCTGAATAGACTAGGGCTGTTTTCCCTGGAGCATTGGAGGCTGAGGGGTGACCTTAAAGAGGTTTACAAAATGGATAGGATAAATAGATAAGGCCTTTTCCCTGGGGTGGGAGAGTCCAGAACAAGAGGGTATAGGTTTTGGGTTAGAGGGGAAAGATATAAAAAGGAC
Organism: Hemiscyllium ocellatum; assembly: GCF_020745735.1. Lineage (NCBI taxonomy): Eukaryota > Metazoa > Chordata > Chondrichthyes > Orectolobiformes > Hemiscylliidae > Hemiscyllium > Hemiscyllium ocellatum. The sequence goes on along the minus strand of NC_083403.1, from coordinate 19,667,850 downwards.
CTAAGGGTCAACTTTTTCATGCAGAGGATGGCGTGTGTATGGAACGAGCTGCCAGAGGAAATGGTGGAGGCTGGTACAAATGCAGTATTTAAAAGGCATCTGCATGAGCAAATGATAAGGAAGGGTTTGGAGGGATATGGGCCTAGTGCTGGCAAATGGGACTAGTTTAGGTTAGAATATCTCATCAGCATGGATGAGTTGGACCAAAGGGTCTGTTCTGTATTGTACATCTCTATGACTCTAGAGTCTAATTATTATTTGAGGGTTCCAGATACTTCTGAAATTTAATAACTACAAAGATGTAGTAGGTCTTAAGACCCATTGTTCCACCATTCATTATGATCATGGCTGATCATTGAGCTCAGTAACCTAATCCCTCCCTCCCAGTATTTCTTTAGCCACAACAGCTATACATACCTTCATGAAAACACCATGTTTTGGCCTCAATCACTTTCTGTCATAGTGAATTCCACATGCTCACCACTCTGGGTGAAAAAAATTCTCCTTACCTCAGTCCTAAAAGGTTTACCTCTTATCCTTAAACTGCAGTCCTAGTTCTGGACTCTTCCACCGTAGAATCCTTACAGTGCAGAAAGAGGCCATTAGGCCCATCAAGTCTGCACTGATCGTCCGAACAGCATCCCACTCCGATCCAGTCCCGCCACTACACTTCTTAATCTATATAATACACCTAATCTTTATTTGGCAGAACAGAGTTCATAATACTGAAGTTTGCATGTTTATTTAATTATATTGCTAATTGTAATTCTCTTTTACAGTTACTTTTTTTCTCCAGACAAACAGGCCAATAACATGCAGAAGGAAGGACCTGGAATGCCAACAGTGACTGTGAAGATACTAATAGAGTCAGTTTTCCGGAGCAATTAAGGGAAACAGCAACAGCCATAGAAAAGACTCTTCTGTTTTGAACTCTGATTCAGGAATTGTTTACACAGAAAGCTGTTGTTTTGAACGTCTTTGACTATGCCCAGGAAGCCACTTTGCTGCTCATGTTGTTCTTTAATGTGCAAAATATGTATTGATTTAAGGGTAATTTGTATCCATGTTTTAAATGAGATACTATTTCTAGTACAAAAGCTTTAGGGATAGGAACAAGTCACGGCAAGCTATTGTTTGAAATGTTTCAAAATATATTTCCCTTTTTATAACATTGTGCTCTTCGTCAATTTAAAATTGATCAAGACAAAAGAGCCTTGTGTGTGAAACTTAATTCTAACTGGCATATATTTGAAAATAAAAACTTTGGAATTTATAGGATAAATACCGCTCTTCTTGCACAGCATCTGCAGTTGATACTGTAGAGCTTTTCAAGGATGAATATTGGAACGTTTTGAAGGGGAATATTTGTTTTTCCTTACATTATGAATTTGATGAGATCTTCAGATTGTCCTAAACTAACAGCGTTCAAGTTCAGGTGAATTTTGAAAGTCTGTTTACTTTTGGGAAAGATTCTGGCTTTTTGAACATTTTTTTGGAAGGAGAGGGTAAATAAATGTTTAATTTGGTAGTATTTTAGTAGCACGGGCGTGTAAACATAGAATTAGCTCCATGAAGTGTAAAGTGGGTTTTAGGGGTTAAGTCAACCACACTTTTTAAAGAAGAAATTAAATGTGCACTGAAAAATAAAAAATCTAAAAGTTATACACAGGGAAAGCATAAAATGAGATTGGAGAAGATGACTCCATATGGAGCTAGAGTCAGCATTTGTCATGATGGAGTGAAATGTCTACAATATTGTCTTGCATAAGTGGGAAATAATGCAGGCACTACTGCTGGCCTAATTCTAGCCATACCAAGAATTTGACCGTAAATGTGGAGTGATGAGCTTCAGGTTTTTCTTTGCATGATTTGCACTGGTTCCTTTTATATCTTTAAGCAAATTTACACAGGTATCGATGTTTCATTGCCATAAGCGATGAGTACGTGTGGAATTTGGATTCTGAATTTTCATTGCAAAGTGTTATTGGGACTGTGCTTTTTACTGCAGAGAATACTAACCAATGTGAAGAAATGGCACCTGTTTATTATCAATACGATGCCTGTGTATTTTTCTCACAATACCTGTTTTAATAAAGGCTGATTATTTGTACCAGCTGCCGTTTTATTTTGCAGATGCACTTTTTCTCTTTCAGATCTAAGTTCTGATCTGTTGTTTTGTTGACATTGCTCAAGATCTTGGCTACTTTTAATTTTTAACAGGATTTTGTATCTTTTACTCTATCAAGCTCTTCATTTGCAGACATCTTAACCTTGAAGACCCAGTTAAAATATTAAAAGTGGAAAGTAAATCTTGTGGAAACACGATCTTAGTGGGCGGCACGGTGGCACAGTGGTTAGTACTGCTGTCTCACAGTGCCTGAGACCTGGGTTCAATTCCCGACTCAGGCGACTGTGTGGAGTTTGCACGTTCTCCCCGTGTCTGCGTGGGTTTCCTCCGGGTGCTCCGGTTTCCTCCCACAGTCCAAAGATGTGCCGGTCAGGTGAATTGGCCATGCTAAATTGCCCGTAGTGTTAGGTAAGGGGTAAATGTAGGTGTATGGGTGGGTTGCGCTACGGCGGGTCGGTGTGGACTTGTTGGGCTGAAGGATCTGTTTCCACACTAAGTAATCTAATCTAATCTAATTACATTTATGTATGATAAATCTAACATGATTATAAATGTGCACGAATTAGAAGTTGAAGTAGGCCATCCGGCAATTCAATGAAATCATGGCTGATCGTGTATGTTCCAAATTCCACATTTCCATCTTCTCCTGATAGCCTTCAATTTCTTTGTCTAAAAAGAAAAATGTTCAGTGACCCCACCTCCACTGTCTTCTGAGGTTGTAAATAGCAACAATCAAATTTCCTTTGTCATCCAGAAAGACCTCTGAGATACTTGTGAAGATTCTATAAAGAAAGTACATGCACTATTTCGAAGACCAGTTGAGAACAATAAGCAGAATGCTGCACATTGAGTTTGAGAATGTGTCCACATGACATGCTTCCCAAGAACAGAGCGATCTTGGAAATGCACAACATTTATGGGGAGAAAGTGGCTTTCCAGTCTTCTGGAATGCTGCCACTGGGAGATTGATACTATGTTGTGGTTCTTTTCGCCAAGCTGGGAATTTGTTGCAGACATTTCGTCCCCTGTCTAGGTGACATCCTCAGTGCTTGGGAGCCTCCTGTGAAGCGCTTCTGTGATCTTTCCTCCGGCATTTGTAGTGGTTTGAATCTGTCGCTTCCGGTTGTCAGTTCCAGCTGTCCGTTGCAGTGGCCGTTATATTGGGTCCAGGTCGATGTGCTTATTGATTGAATTTGTGGATGAGTGCCGTGCCACAGATTCAATCAATAAGCACATCGACCTGGACCCAATATAACGGCCACAGCAACGGACAGCTGGAACTGACAACCGGAAGCGACAGATTCAAACCACTACAAATGCCGGAGGAAAGATCACAGAAGCGCTTCACAGGAGGCTCCCAAGCACTAAGGATGTCACCTAGACAGGGGCCGAAATGTCTGCAACACAAATTCCCAGCTTGGCAAACAGAACCACAACAATGAGCACCTGTGCTACAAATCTTTTCACAAACTTTGAAGATTGATTACTATTTTTGGATGGCAAATCTTTTGATGCAGAGTGATGCTGGTAGTATGGGTTCACTTCCTGCACCAGCTGAAGTTACCATGAAGGAATCAGGCCTATGGTTTGGTAAGACTATGGTGACTTCACCTTCTATTGACATTATCATGTTGATCCAGATCCACAGCAATATGGTTGATTCTTAACTGCCCTCTGAAATGACCGAGACCAAAGCAGAGATGGACAAGAAACGCTGGACTTGTCATAGCTGGTCCTTGCCATCTAGCTACAGATTCTTCAGTACAAGCTCTTAGGAAAAAACAATCAGAAATATAAAGTCCAGCATTACAGCTCATAGGAATAAATTTGACAAATAGAGAAATATGATGAAGGGCTTATGCTCGAAACGTCGAATTCTCTATTCCTGAGATGCTGCCTAACCTGCTGTGCTTTGACCAGCAACACATTTGCAGCTGTGATCTCCAGCATCTGCAGACCTCATTTTTTACTTACAAATAGAGAAATACAAAGTTCAGAACAGCAGTCCTTCCAACCCAGTCCACACCAGCACCTAACCTCCAGTCTGCAGTGGGTCTTGACAACAGAATGTGCTGCGCTTTAGCTCAAGGCTGGGAGACCATGCTGAATCTGGAAATCCGTGCTGAGGCCACACAGAGATTGCTACGTCAGGCTGAGAGAATGCCTCACTCAACTTTTTTTTATGTTGATTAGATTCCCCACTGTATGGAAACATGCCATTCGGCCCAAGAAGCCTACACTGACCTTCCTGAGAGCAACTCACCTAGACCCATCCCCCCATCCTATAATATACCTCTGACTAATGCAACTAAAAATATGGGCAATTTAGCATGACCAGTTCACCTAACTTGCACATCTTTGCACTGTGGGAGGAAACCCATGCAGACATGGGGTAGAATGCAAACTCCGCACAGACAGTCACCTGAGGTGGGAAGTGAACCCGAGTCCCTGGTACTGTGAGGCATCAGTGCTAGCCACTGAGCCATCATGCCGCCCCACCCTGTCCAATATCGGCATTTGAGTTCAGGACGTAGTTGGGATGAAAGAAGAGAAATTAGAAATGAGAGAAAAAAGGAAGAATAAGAATTGGACAGAATTGTTTCGGCTGAAGTGTCCTACTCCGCTTCTGTCTTGGTGATGCTACTGGTGGCCACTTGTAAACTTATCACTGTGCTCATTTGAGTAGTGTTTAGAGTCAAAAATAAGCTAGGTGAAACTGAAGACTGCAGATGCTGGAGATTAGAGTCAAGAGTGTGGTGCTGGAAAAGCACAGCAGGTCAGGCAGCATCCGAGGAGCAGGGAAAACAACAAAATGTCGATTTTCCTGCTCCCAAGACAAAAACACTGCAGATGCTGGAATCCAAAATGGACAGCCAGGAGGCTGGAAGAACACAGCAAGCCAGCAACACCAGGAGATGATCCTGATGAAGGGTTTATGCCCGAAACGTCGATTCTCCTGCTCCTCGGATGCTGCCTGACCTGCTGCGCTTTTCTAGCACCACACTCTGATCTCCAGCATCTGCACTCCTCTCTTTCACCTCCCAATGCTTGCTGTGTCTTCCTGCCTGTCCATTTGAGTACGTGTGACAATGAAGCTCACTCAATTCAATAACCCTACTTCCCCTGCCCCATCTCCTACACGAATGAAGAAACACCCGACTCGAGTTGGGAAGGAGCTGGGTCCAACGCCGCTGTGTGACAACGCACAGGGCAGACAGGTATTCCTGATGAAGGGCTTATGCTCGAAACGTCGAATTCTCTATTCCTGAGATGCTGCCTGGCCTGCTGTGCTTTGACCAGCAACACATTTGCAGGGCAGGCAGGGGCCAAGTGGCGCCCCGCGCGTGCGCATAGGGGCGCGCTGCGCCGTTGTTGGCCGGAGTGGGGGGGTGGATGTGAGGCCACGCGCGGGCGCGAGCACCGCTGCCATGGCAACGGCCGGGTCCGCGAGGGGAAGGAGCGGCGGTTAAACGGCCGCCTGGCGCTGGGGTTCCGCAGTTGACCCTCCGTCCCTTCAGCCATGGCCTTACGGAAGGGGCCCCTGCTGTTGGTGCAGCTGACCGCCAACAAACTCCAGAGCCAGGTAGCCGCAACTGGCCGCCGGGGTGGGGAGATCGGTTCCCCCCCCCCCTTTGGTCTCTGCAGGCGGGTGTCGGTGATTGAGGTGGCTGTCTCTTGTACATTGTTACAGCGGTCTGTCATGTTGGGAAGGCCATCTCGATTGACTTTGCGGTTCCAAACAGCACGAATAACATACCTCTTCCATCATTACTGGTGAAGACAGTGAGATGTAGGCGCAGATTGAGTAGGCCATTGAGTATGCTCTGCACCGCCATTCAATGAAATCGTGGCTGAGCAGATAATCCTCAACTCCCTTTACCCCCAGTTATCCCCTTACTGGTCTTTAGATTAGATTAGATTCCCTACAGTATGGGAACAAGCCCTTCGGCCCAACAAGTCCACACTGACCCTCCAAAGAGGAGCCCACCCAGACCCATTCCCCTATATTTCCTTCTAACTAATGCACCTCACACTATGGGCAATTTAGCATGGCCAGTTCACCTGACCTGTGCATCTTTGGACTGTGGGAGGAAACTGGAGGATACCAACGAAGACACAGGGGGCCACACAGACTGTCGCCCACGGTGGGAATCGAACCCGGATCCCTGTGAGGCAGTAGTGTTAACCACTGAACCACCGTACTGCCCTCAGTCCTGATGAGGAGAAAGTGAAGGCTACAGATATTGGAGATCAGTGTCGAAAAGTGTGGTGCTGGAAAAGCACAGCATGTCAAGTGGCATCCGAGGAGCAGGAAAGTCAACATTTTGGGTATAAGCCAGTCATCAGGAATTCCTCGGATGCTGCCTGACTTGCTGTGCTTTTCCCGTGCCACACTTTTCAACTGTACCTCAGTTGTGAGTATACTTTTAACAACTCAGCTTTGATAGACCTCTGCAGTAAAGAATTCCACAGATTCACCACCCAAATCACAGTCAGATAGCTGGTGCAGACACGGACGGACTGAATGGCTTCCATCTGTACCCTAACAAATCGACGATTCAATGGGGGATAAAATCCACAAAGACAAACTTGGGCATTGTATAACTATTGTAGGGCTTTTGCAGTGTGCAGTGATAGCGTCCCTGCCTCTGAGCCAGTTGGACTGGATCATGTCCTTGCTCCAGAGGTGTGCCACAGCATGTCTGAACATGCTGATCAAAATATCTATCATCAAAAACTTGGTAAAATGGTGTCAGGCAGTGGTTATTTGTATCTGAATTACAAATTTACTGGATGCCAATAGACTCATCACTGTACAGTGGAAAAAAGAATTGATAAGTTAAGTTTGCCAAAGACTAATCTTGCACTTCTGCTGTGAAAAACCAACTGGATTAGTATTTTCCTTCACAGAAGAGTGCTTGCCACCAGCATTCCTGTTCAAGAGCGCATATGTGGATATCCTGAAATGTACTGAGAAATTAAATAAATGGGCTCTTCAAATCAGTTGTCAGTTTGGAGAAATTTCCAGTGTAAGTCATGACTGTGTAAATATAAATTGCCAATGTGCAGAATTACTATTGCTCATTAGAGTTTGTTGCTTGCCCAATACAAAAATGTTTAACAGGAAATTTGCCTACCATCCTGTACCTTTGTCAGCCTTGCAAATAACTCTTAGTATCTTCTGAATTGGTTTAATACCATTCATTGTAAAGAATGATCAGTAAGTCCAGCATAATTCTGTTTAGGGGAGTTGGGTTGGGAATAACAAAACTAAGGTAGAGGCTTTGTTCATTTCACTAAAATCGCAAAAATCATTGAATTGTTCCATGTCCAAAGAAATAAACAGGTTTAATTGAAGATTAATCATATCCCAGATTTCTATTATCTATGGCAAAAAAGTGGCTTCACTGTTTTCAACTGTGTATTCTTTTATATGAAATGTAAGATCACATTGAACTTGCTAGTAAGGTTTAGTATTTGAATCATAAGGCTAATTAATGCCAACTGATCTGTTAGGAAGTATAGTACCTTGAAGGTAGGAGACAGAAGATGCTGGTGGACAAGTTGGACTGAAGAGTTTGTTTCTGTGTGTACAACTCTATAACTGCAGGTGCTACTCTTCCCCCATCATTGGCATTCCTAGATATGAACAAAAATATCAATGGCGGTTTTTGAATTTTCTCTGCTGAATTCATTTAGGATTATATAACTTATAATACTCAAAGTCATCTATGATATCTCACAGAACATACTTAATCTATGCACAAGTATCCTGGCTTTCATTAAAATTTGATAATGATTCGGAATTCAAACAAGTTAGTGTTCTGCTATCATGGAAAATGTTCAACATTTATATGTTCACTGACCTACAAATATATTAAGCTGTGACACAACATGCGCAAATTATGTTTTTGTTTTATCTTCAGGTTGATACCTTGTTGAAGGACGTTAAGCAGCCTGATAAAAGAGAGAAAGTTTATGAGAGGTAAGTTGCTTGCTTGCTGATCTCTAAATTGTTTTCACAGTTGTACAGTAGTCGGCCAGATTTTTGACTGGCAACTTAACATTTCTTTCACTGATATCAACAATGATTACTTGCATGTTAGGATAATGGGCAGTCACAGTTCCTGCTAATACTGCACTACGCTTCTTATCTCATTGCAATACTGAAAGTTTTAAAGGCTTTCATTGCCCTGCCATTTGCTACGTGTGCCCTACTTTACACCACCTTCTATCTCCTGCATCCCTGTGTTTGATGATCTACATCGGCTCCTGAGTAACAGCCAAAATTTAAAATCCTTATCCTTGCCTACAAATCCCTCCATAGCTTCACCGTTTCTTTGTTATATTCTCCAGCCCTATTCCTTTATTTCTGCACTCCTCTAATTATGACCTCTTCATTTAATTGCTCCACCATTGATAATCAAGTCTTTAACTGTCAAGGTCTTAAGCTCTAACTTTCTCTGCTTAAAACTCTTGCATCCTTGAACCTCCTCTTTAAAATCTACTTTGATGAACCTTTTACACATCTGCCCTAATATTTCTTTATTTGGCTCATGTGTCAAACTTTGTTTGATTGAACAGAGGTAAACCATTTGGTCCCTTGAGCCTGCTCTACCATTCAATAGCTAATCTGTTTATGTTACAAATTCCACATTCATATACTCAATAATCCTTGACTCCTTTGCCTAACAATAATCTATCCACCCCTATCATAAAAACATTCAATGACCTTGCCCAGTGCATTGAGGCAGAGAATCCTAAAGTTGTACAGCCTCTGAGAAATGAAATTGCTCCTCATTTCTGTTGTGAAAGGCGAACCCCTAACTTTAAAATAGTGCTCCCTTGTTCTGGACCGATCTACAATCCTTCCATGTCCACTCATCAAGGTCATTCAGAATCTTATCAATTCAGTCAAGTCATATCTTACTTTTCTAAACTCCAATGGAAAGAAGCCCAGCCCATCCAAACTATTCTCATGAGACAATCTGCTTATTTCTGATATCAATCTCGGTGTCAGTGATGCTGTGAAGTGCCTTTGAAATAAATCTTAAGTCTGTGTAGTTCTGCATCGTCTTTCCCTTTACTGTTTATTGGTCTTAACCATTCCTTTGCAAGTCTTCAAAGATTTTTCTTGCCCTTTTAATGGTTTAACAATATAGAGACCATGATGCCTACTTTATAATTGTGTGTTTAAATAACTAGATTGTTGAACAAGGATGCTTTCACACTAGCTTGACTTTTCCCAACAGTTTTGTTGTAAAAAGAAAACTTTGATGAATGCACATAGCATATCACAGCAATCTCCACCTCTTTTCAACACAGCAGGGGACAATCGACTTGAATGTGTTTAATGTGCCAACTTTGACATTGAACATCTCCAATTTTTTAAAATCACCCCACCAATGGTAGTCATGCCTTCAAGTATCAAAGTCTTAAAGCTCAGGGATTCCTAATTCTCTGGATTTCTGTTTTCCTTCAAGACATCCTTAAAATATCTCTCCTTGACTAATCTTTAGGGGCTGTGTATTCTGTTTATTTGAGCAAAACTACATGCGTTAAACCACCTTCACATCTCTGTTGTCCATCTCAGTTATAGTATTGGAAATCTGACCTCATTACTGTAGCTTTTTATTTCTTGTATCAGCTAGATGTATTTACATCTGTAGAGTTAAATCGTCTTTTAATGTTCGTCTTTCACAGGGACTGGACTTTTCATATCTACTAATTTACCAAGTAAATAATAATTGGAGTCAAAATTGTGGAATTTATTTAATACATAACTACACAATTTGCTATGTCTTTTGCCTAAAACAATGTTCAGATTATTGTGACCATTGGAATGTATAGTATCCTTTCAGTTGATTGCACTTTGGAGAGCAAGAACAACAAGTTAAAGCATGCTACCACCATCACCGTTTGCCTGTGCATCAAAACGTGTTTGAGGTCATTAGCTTTATAGTTTGTATATTCCTGCTTTTTTATGGTTCTGTAAACAACTTTGTTTTACAATACATTTTGGGGTTTACAGATGCATCCTACTAAAGAAATCAGTGGATGAAACCTTGCAGACACTACGCAAGTTGAAGAAAGTAAGTTTAAAATTTAATAAGCTTGTTGCCTTTATCTCTTAATGGTTGAAGAATTTCAGTTTTTCACCTTGTAGAAATCTCATTAGGATTTGGTCTGAAAGCTTTTAAAAAAAATGTTCCTTCATGTATCCTGTTGGGCAGTTGTACCATAGTGGAGTCTTTTTTTTAAAGTAGGTCCAAAAAAGTCCCATATGACAAAGCAATGTCACACACAGCAACAAATTTCATTCAATAGTTTCTGGTCATCTGGCAGGCACAACAGTCTCTTATTTCATGTAGGATTATCTTTAAAGGGGAAAATTTTAATGGGGCCAACTCTTATTCTGTAAAAAGAGCTTATGGCCAACATATTGATTGAGTCATCCAATACACATGTACCCCTTCTTCCAGTCGAGGAGCATTGGTGATTGCATCCTGCTTTTTGAAACAATAGAGTGGAATCAAAAATTCAATTTCCCGTTGTACAAAACAGGCTTGCTCTTCTGAAATTTCTGCAATTTGGTGGAATTATGATATTTGAATTAGAGTCATAGAGATGTACAGCACAGAAACAGACCCTTCGGTCCAACCCATCCATGCTGACCAGATATCCCAAGCCAATCTAGTCCCACTTGCCAGCACCTGGCCCATATCCTTCTCTATATTCCTATTCATATACCCATCCAAAAGCCTTTTAAATGTTGCAATTGTACTAGTGAAATTTTATCCTTTAATTCTTTTTCCGTCTAACCTCCACCCTTCTCCAAATCTCTGAAAACTCAGACAAAAGTTGCCATTAATGATGCCAGGAGTAGACTGAGGGAGTTGTTGCTCATCACCTAAGGAGGACAAGCTTTTACTGCTGACCACTTGTTGGGACTACTGGTTTCAGAGGTCCTGTGGATGGGGAAGGGGAGCAGCAGAGATGAAGTCTTTCCTTCCGTATGGCAGACTTGATCACCAGTGTCAGTGTTGTTGATATCGACCACTCATCAAGGATTGATTAAGTGTATGGCTTAGTTTATTTAAAATCATAAAACATGTTTGAAGTTGTAAAACAGATTTAGAACAGAACACTGGAGTTCATTGTGTTCTGTATGCACATTCATTCAGATTGCCTTTTGTGGCGCAGTGGCAGTGTTCCTACCCCTGAACCAGAAGGCACGGAGTTCAAGTCCCACCTGCTGCAGAAGTGTGTAATAGCATCTATAAACAAGTTGATTATAAAAATATGTTTAAAAAGCCTCTTAAAGGTACAGTGTACTCCTGCATTCCAAAAGTTATTTGCAATAACTGGTAATCCTATTTTTCATGTGTATGTAGTTTACTGAAAAATCTGGGTCACGTGGTGGTGATTTTGTCTGAATTTCCACAATCAGTGATACTGGCTATTGTTCTGACTTGTCAACTTTTTCCCCCTATATTCTTGGAGAACTTGACCTCAGAGGTTCTTTGTTTTCTTCTGTAACCTGCTTGGATTCTGTCACTAAAGTGTCAATTTTGACATTAGTTTCTGACCATGACAGTTTTCTGAGCGGTTGGTCATAGATGGCCATATTTGCTATCCATCTACACTTCGTTTTTGCCATTTCCTTAAGCAGTACTTTTTGTACATAAGCCAGTGTTTCTGAGGTTGCTCCTGTGGAGCGTGTTAGCACCTCTGTGTCTTCCTATAAATTGGGAAGTTTTTTATTGGATTGTGATTCACAACCTGTAGTTCACCTTGCTTACTTTTTTCCCCCTCTTTCAGCTCTTTGTTTAGCTTTATGAGTGTAAAGGCTTCACTGTCTCCAATATGATATTCTAAGTTTTGGCTTTATCTTGAAATGGTTGTTTAATCATTTACACTTGGGTTTTCAGCTTTCTATGGACAGCAGATTTGCTGGTTCTTAAGAGAGTGAGGTTTCTATTTTTCTTTCATATTCAGTTCAGTATGTATTTCTTGAGTAGCCTGCAGTGGTTTCTGTTGTGGCTCTGACATTTGACTGATTCCATGTATTATGACTACTCCAAAATTGCAACTTGCTGGTATACCTGCAGCTGCCTATGATGTAACACATCTGCAACATCAAAAACATAGAACAGTACAGCACAATTCAGGCTCTTCTGCCCTCAATGTTGTGCCAGTCTTTTATCCTACTCTAAGATCAGACTAACCTACATACTCTTCATTGTACTAACTTCCATGTAACTATCTAAGAGTCTTTTAAATGTCCCAAATGTATCTGATTCTACTACCACTGCTGGCAGTGCATTCCACACATCTACCACTCTCTGAGTAAAGAACTTAACTCTGACATCTCTCCTAAATTATCCACGAATTTCTTTAAAATTATCCCCCCTCGTGATAGACATTTCTGCCATGGAAAAATGTCTCTGTCTATGCTCTCTATCTATGCCTTTCAACATCTTGTACACCTCTATCAAGTCACCTCTCATCTTTCTCCGTTTCACTGAGAAAAAAACTTAGATCCCTCAACCTTTTTTCATAAGACATGCTCTCCAGTCCAGGCAGGATCCTGATAAATCTCCTTTGCACCCTTTAAAACTTTCCTATAACGAGGCAAACAGAACTGAACACAATATTCCAAGTATGGTGTAACCAGGACTCTGTAGAGCAGCAGCATGACCTCATGGCTCTTAAATTCAATCCCTCTGCTATTGAAGGCCAACACACTATAAGCCTTTTTAACAACCCTAACAACTTGGGTGGCAACTTTGAGGGATCTACAAACATGGACTCCAAAATCCCTCTGTTCCTGCACTGCCAAGAATCCTGCCTTTAACCCTGTATTCTGCATTTAAATTCAACCATCCAAAGTGAATCACTTCACTTTTTTTCCAGGTTGAACATCATCTGCCACTTATCAGCCCAGTTCTGCATCCTGTCAATGACTTGTTGCAACCTACAACAGCCCTCCACATTATCCACCACTCCACTAACCTTCACATCATTGGCAAACCTACTAACCCACCCTTCCACTTTCTCATCCAAGGAGAAAGTGAGATCTGCAGATGCTGGAGATCAGAGCTGAAAATGTGTTGCTGGAAAAGCGCAGCAGGTCAGGCAGCATCCAAGGAACAGGAGATTCGACGTTTCGGGCATAAACCCTTCTTCTTTCCTGAAAAAGATCATCGCCAATGGTGCAAAAATCTCTTCCCTCACTTACTGTAGTAACCTAGAGTATATCCCACCCAGACCAGGGGATTTATCTATTCTTACGATTTTCAAATTTTTCAGCATATCCTCTTTCCTGACATCAACCTATTCTAGCAATTTGTCTTTTTCTTGTTGACCTCAGAAACATCAAGGTCTCTCTCATTGGTTAATATTGAAGCAAAGTCTTCATTAGGGACCTCCCCTATCCCCTCTGACTCTAGTTGTAACTTCCCTCCGCTATCCTCGATTGGCCCTACCTTCACTCTGGCCATCCTCTTATACCTCACATAAGTGAAAAATGCCATAGCATTTTCCCTAATCCTACTTGCTAAAACTTCTTCATATCCCTTTCTAGCTCTCCTAAGTCCATTCTTCAGTTCCTTCCTGGCTACCTTGTAACCTTGTAAAGCCCTGTCTGATCCTCGCTTCTTCAACCTTAAGTAAGCGTACTTCTTCCTCTTGACTAAATGTTCCACATGCCTTGTCAACCGAGGTTCTCTTCAACTTAGAATCTCTTCTTTCCCTTATGGGTCAAACCTGTTCAGCACTATCAACAGGTGCTTCCTAAACATCCTTCACATTTCTATTGTGCATTTACCTGAGAACATCTGTTCCCAGTTTAGGTCCCCCAGTTCCTACATAATAGCATTTTGATTCCCCCTCACCCAATTAAGTACTTTCCCCATCCTATCTGCTCATATACTTCTCCATGACTGTAGTAAAGGTCATGGAGTCGTGATCACTGAAATGCTCCCCCATCAAGAGATCTGACACCTGACCTGGTTCATGCCAAGCACCAAATCCAATATGGCTTCCCCTCTAGTTGACCTATCTACATTTTGAGTCAGTAACCCTTCCTGGACACACACCAGCAAAAACTGCTCCACCCAAACTATTTGAACTAAGTAGGTTCCATCAATATTAGAGAAGTTAAAACACCCATGACAACAATCCTGTTAGTTTTGCACCTTTGCAAAATCTGCTTCCCAGTCTGCTCCTCGGTGTCTCTTTTGCTACTGGGGGGCCTGTAGAAAACTCCCAATAAAGTGACTGTTCCTTTCCTGTTTCTGACTCCACCCATACTGACTCTGTGGACAAACTCTCCTTGACGATCTCTCTTTCTGTGATACTGTCCCTGATTTGCAATTCCAATCCTCCACTTCTTTTATCTCCCCCCTCTATTCCTTTAGAAACATCTAAACCCTGGAGCATCCATTCCTGCCAGTATGGTATCCAAGTCTCTGCAATGGCCACAACATCATAATTCCAAGAAGTACTGATCCATGCTCTGAGTTCATCACCCTTATTCCTGATACTTCTTGTATTAAAATAGACACACTTCAACCCATCACACTGACTGCATCTTTGCCCTGTCAAATGCCTATCCCTCCTCATTGACTGTCTGCACGCTGTATTTGGCTGTCCATTATGATCCATAGCTCAGGTTCCCACCCCCTGACAACCCTCTCAAAGAGGTAAAACTAGGTAAATTCAGGATCAGTGGTGCTGGAAGAGCACAGCAGTTCAGGCAGCATCCAACGAGCAGCAAAATTGACGTTTTGGGCAAAAGCCCTTCATCAGGAGCTCTAGCAAACCTCCCACTTAGAATATTAATGCCCCTCTAGTTCAGTTACAACCCATCCTCCTTACACAGGTCTCACCTTCCCCAAAACTTATCTGAAGTCTTCTCTCTTACACCAGCCCTGTAGCCTCGTGTTCATTGCACTCGCTGTCTATTCGTAGCCTCACTAGCGCATGGCACCGGTTGCAATCCTGAGGTTATTACTCTACTCATCCTGCCTTCTAGCTTCCAACCTAACGCCAACCTAAATAGATTGTTTATACTTGCATTCCAGCCTGATCAATTCCATATGTGGGATCAATGTATTGCTATATATATTGAGGATTTTACATTAATAGATTTCATTAAACCTTCTCATATATGTGAGTACATTTTTTTGTTTGATGTTTGATACTGGCTTCAGTACTCATCTTTACTATAACGGATAATTACAAATATTCTGAGGACGGTTCACTTGAAACTTTGCGAACACTTTGACAGCGTTTAATGACATTGATGTTTTCTATGAGATTGATAGTGCTAAACTACTCATTATCTCATTTTGTATTTGGTCTGATAATTCGATCATTTTGCATATACTCCTCTGGTGGGATATCAGGAGGTATGTTTTGGAGCTTGAAAGTACTGAACTCTTTGGGTTCCTCATTTAATTACCTTTTTCTGCCACATGACTTGTAAAATTGATTGAAAGCTATGTATTTCTTTGGTGTGTGCGTAAGACCATATATTGTGCTTTTGCAAGTAGTTGGGAAAGGTGTAATAAGGGATCCAGCATTGAACCCTGTAATATGCCACTGGACACAGGCTTCCAGATCATAAGCTATAGGAGTGGAATTAGGCCAGTCGGCCAATGAGTCTAATCTGCCATTCACCTGTTCTCTCCTTGTAACCTGCAATCCCCTTCCTACTCAGAAATCTATCTATCTCTTTCTTAAATGCACTCAAATCACTTGGCTTCCACAGCTTTCTGCAGTAATGATTTCCCTGGGTTAACTACTCTCTGGCTGAAGAAATTCCTTTTCATCTCAGTTCTAATTGGTCCCTTCACTCTGAGCCTCTGCCCTCTGGTCCGAGTTTTGTCTTCTAGGGGTAACATCTTATCCATGTCTAACCTATCCAAGCATCTCAGTATTCTTTAAATTTCAACGAAATCCCCCCCCCCCCCATCCTTCTAAACTCCATCGAGTCCAGACTCAGACTCTTCATATCGCAAACCCTTCTTCCCAGAATCATTTTGTAAATGCATGACAGAAATATGGAGGTTGTTTAGGAAGTACTTGCTGATAATGCTGTTCCACTGAGGCAAGGAAGGGATGATAGATTGAAAGAACCTTGGGTGATGAGGGATGTGGAACAACTAGTGAAGAGGAAGAAGGGACCTTACTTAAGGTTGAGGAGGCAAGGATCAAACAGGGCTGTAGAGAGTTACAAGGTAGCCAGGAAGGAACTGAAGAATGGACTTAGGAGAGCTAGAAAGGAACATAGAAAAGCTATAGCAGGTATGATTAAGGAAAACCCCAAGGCATTCTTCACTTCTGTGAGGAACAGTAGGACGGCCAGAGTGAGGGTAGGGCCGATCAGGGATGGTGGAGGGAAGTTACGACTGGAGCCTGAGGAGGTAGTGAAGGTCCTTAATGAATACTTGGCTTCAGTATTGACGTTTCTGAGGACATCGTGAAACAGACTGGTACACTTGAACAGGTTAAGAATGAGGATGTACTGAAAATTTTGAAAATCGTAAGGATAGATAAATCCCCTGGGCTAGACAGGATATACCCTGGGTTACTACAGGAAGCGAGGGAAGAGATTGCTGTACCATTGGTGATGATCTTTGCGTCCTCGCTGTCCACTGGAGTAGTGCCAGATGAGTGGTGGGTGGCAAATGTTATTCCCTTGTTCAAGAAAGGGAATAGGTAAAATCCTGGGAATTACAGAGCAGTCAGTCTCATGTCTGTAGAGACAGGATTTATGATCATTTGGAAAACCATTGTTTGATTAAAGATAGTCAGCATAGCTTTGTGAGGGGCAGGTCCTGCCTCACTAATGTTATTGAATTCTTTGAGGATGTGACAAAACATATTGATGAAGGTAGAGCAGTGAATGTGGTGTACATGGATTTTAGCAAGGCATTTGATAAGCTTCCCCATGGTAGGATCATTCAGAAAGTAAGAAATCATGGGATATAGAGAAACCTGTCTGTCTGGATACAGAATTGGCTGGCCGATAGAAGACAGAGGTTAGTGATGAAGAAAGTGAGAACTGCAGGTGTTGGAGATCAGAGTCGAGAGTGTGATGCTGGAAAAGCACAGCAGGTCAGGCAGCTTCCGAGGAATAGGAGAATCAAGGTTTCAAGCATAAGCCCTTCATCTGGAATGGTCATCAGGACAGAGGGTGAGGGTAGATGGAAAGTATTCAGCCTGGAGCTTGGTGACCAGTGTTGTTCTACAGGGATCGGTTCTGGGACCTCTTCTCTTTGTGATTTTTATAAATGTCTTGGATGAGGAGGTGTGAGGGTGGGTTAGTAAGTTTGCTGATGACACAAAGGTTGGTGGAGTGATAGATAGCATGGAGGGTTGTAGGTTGCAATGGGATATTGACAGGATGCAGAACCGGGCTTGTAAGTGGCACATGGAGTTCAACCTGGAAAAGTGTGAAGTGATTCACTTTGGAAGGTTAAATTTGAATGCAGAACACAAGGCTAAAAGCAGGAATCTTGACAGTGTGGAGGAACAGAGAGATCTTGGGGTCCATGTTCATAGATCCCTCAAAGTTGCCACCCAAGTTGATAGGGTTGTCAAGAAGGCGTATGTTGTGTTGGCTTTCATGAACAGGGGGATTGAGTTAAAGAGCCACATGGTTATGCTCTGTAGACCCCTGGTTAGACCACACTTGGAATATTGTATTCAGTTCTGTTTGCCTCATTATAGGAAGAATGTGGAAGCGTTGGAGAGGGGGCAGAGGAGATTTATCAGGATGCTGCTTGGATTGGAGGGCCTGTCTTATGAAGAAACGTTGAGGGAGCTAGGTTTTTTTCTCATTGAAGCGAAGAAGGATGAGAGGTGACTTGATAGATGATGAGGGGCATAGATAAAGTGGATAGCCAGTGTGGAAATGGCTATCATGAAGGGACATAATTTTAATGTGTTTGGAAGAAAGTTTAGGGGAGATGTCAGCGATAGGCTCTTTACTGAGAGAATGATAGGTGCATGAAAAGCACTACCAGCAGTGCTGGTAGAGTTAGATACATTAGGGACATTCAAGTGATGCCTGGCTCGGATCATGGAAGATAGTACAATGAAGGGTACATATATTAGTCTGATCTTAGAGGAGGATAAAAGGTCGGCACTACATTAAGGGCTGAAGGACCTGTACTGTGCTGTACTGTTCTACTTTCTAAACCTCCTTTGGATCCCTTCCAAAGCCACTACATCCTTTCTTGGATACAGGGTCAAAAACTGCTCACAATATTCCAGATGCAATCTAACCAGATCTTTATACAGCTTCAGCAGTACATTTTTATTAAGCAAAAGTGAGGACTACAGATGCTAGAAACCAGAGTTTAGATTAGAGTGGTGCTGGAAAAGCACAACAGGTCAGGCAGCATCCGAGGAGTAGGAAAATCGACGTTTCGGACAAAAGCCCTTCATCAGGAATAGAATACATTTCTATTGTTGTACTCAAGCCCTCTTGAAATGAATACTAACATTGCATTTGCCTTCCCAAATGTCAACTGAACCTGCATGCTAATTTGATACATTATCTACAAATATAGTGCCTTTTCCAAGTTTTAATGTCATTCATCAACACTTAAATCATCTCTATAAAACTGCTCACTGCTAGGTGGAGTAGAGACAGGGAAGACACACCGGAGTTAAAGTGGCTCACCAAGCATGGATGGGTGGAACAGTAGAGCTGTGTAGCACTATTCATTTAGTTAATAGACCCTTAGCATTGACATCATCCGATGTGTTTGTGGTATTTTACAATTATTGCCTCACATTACCCGCCACTCTTGTGCTGTCTAAAATTAAAGCTAAATTTTAATGATCAAATGAACACGTAGTAAAATATTAAACTAAAACTACAAAATATTTAAAACTAATCTTAAAACGCTAATATACTTTAAAATACTAAACACAAATAAAATATTGATATTATAAAATGTCCAATATCAAAATAATACCCAAAGAACATTTTTTGGGTGGCACGGTGGCTCAGTGGTTAGCACTGCTGCCTCACAGCGCCAGGCTCCCAGGTTCAATTCCAGCTTCAGTTGACTGTCTGTGTGGAGTTTTCACATCTCTCCATGTCTGCATGCGTTTCCTCTGGGTGCTCCGGTTTCCTCCCACAGTCCAAAGATGTGCCGGTGAATTGGCCATGGTAAATTGCCCATGTTAGGTGCATTAGTCAGAGAGAAATGGGTCTGGGTGGGTTACTCTTCGGAGGGTCGGTGTGGACTGGTTGGGCCGAAGGGCCTGATTCCACACTGTAGGGAATCTAATCTAAACATCATAAAAGCTTCACTGATAAAGTCTTTTAGTTGTCACTAAATATTAAACAAACTAGAGGACAGAGTGTGCCCTGTTTGACCACTTTGGCATTTTCTAATAAAACCTGCCTTCAATTACAATGGTATTATTCGTATATAGATTATCAATTAATTAGATGAATTCTTTTGGGAGGGCCACACTTTGTAATGCTTTAGGAAGCAGCTTATGCCCAGTCAAGTCAAATGATTTGATCCAATTGATAAAGACAACTGAGAGTTTTTTTTTATATATTCCTTTTTGCTCCTTTGACAATGTTATCTACAATAGCAATGTTTTCATTGCATCCAGAGGGTATAGCAAGGAACCCCTTTTGTCTAAAATTCAACTCAACTGCCTCACTTAGTCTCTTAATGAATATCTTATTAAATAAGCAAAAGAGAATGGGACCTATAGTAATTACCCTCCAATTATCTGTATCTTTTAGGCTGTCCTCATCTTCTGGTTTTAGGATTAAAACTGTTCCATTATTGGAACTCTGGAACAACACCTGACTTTAACCATAAAGAAGAGTTAAAAATCACACAACAACAGGTTATATTCCAACAGGTTTATTTGGAAGCACTAGCTTTTTGTGTTCAAAGTTTGTGAGAAGATTTGTAGCTCGGGTGCTCGTTGTTGTGGTTCTGTTCGCCGAGCTGGGAGTTTTTGTTGCAAATGTTTCATCCCCTTTCTAGGTGACATCTTCAGTGCTTGGGATCCTCCTGTGAAGCGCTTCTGTGCTGATTCCTCCGGCATTTATACTGGTTTGAATCTGCCGCTTCCGGTTGTCAGTTGCTGTCCGCTGCAGTGGCTGGTATATAGGGTCTAGGTCGATGTGTCTGTTGATAGAATTCATGGATGAGTGCCATGCTTCTAGGAATTCCCTGGCTGTTCTCTTTTTGGCCTGCCCTATAATAGTGGTGTTGTCCCAATCGAATTCATGTTGTTTGTCATCTGAGTGTATGGCTACTAGGGATAGCTGGTCGTGTTGTTTCGTGGCTAGTTGATGTTCGTGGATGTGGGCTGTTAGCTGTCTTCCTGTTTGTCCTATGTAGTGTTTTGTGCAGTCCTTGCATGGGATTTTGTACACTACATTGGTTTTGCTTATGCTGGGTATCGGGTCCTTTGTCCTGGTGAGTTGTTGTCTGAGGGTGGCTGTTGGTTTGTGTGCTGTTATGAGTCCTAGTGGTCGCAGCAGTCTGGCTGTCAGTTCAGAAATGCTCCTGATTTACGGGAGTGTGGCCAGTCCTTTGGGTTGTGGCATGTCCTCATTTCGTTGTCTTTCCCTGAGGCATCTGTTGATAAAATTGCGCGGGTATCCGTTTTTGTTGAATACCTTGTATAGGTGTTCTTCTTCCTCTTTTTGTAGTTCAGGTGTGCTGCAGTGTGTTGTGGCCCTTTTGAATAATGTCCTGATGCAACTTCGTTTGTGTGTGTTGGGGTGGTTGCTTTCATAGTTCAGGACTTGGTCTGTGTGTGTGGCTTTCCTGTATACCTTCGTGGTGAATTCTCCGTTTGGTGTTCTTTGTACCATCACGTCCAGGAATGGTAGCTGGTTGTCCTTTTCTTCCTCTCTTGTGAATCGGATTCCTGTGAGTGTGGCGTTGATGATCCAGTGTGTGTTCTCTATTTCTGTGTTTTTAATGATTACAAAGGTGTCGTCCACGTATCTGACCCATAGTTTGGGTTGTAATTGCGTTAAAACTGTTTTTTCTAACCTTTGCATTACTGCTTCTGCTATGAGTCCGGAGATCGGTGAGCCCATGGGTGTTCCGTTGATTTGTTCATATATCTGGTTGTTGAATGTGAAGTGTGTTGTGAGGCACAGGTACAGTAGTTTAAGTATGCCGTCTTTGTTAATAGGTTCAGCGTCCTGTTGTCTGTTATGTATGTCCAGCAGGTTGGATATTGTTTCTCTGGCTAGGGTTTTGTCAATAGAAGTGAACAGTGCCGTTACATCGAATGAGACCATGGTTTCTTCCTTGTCTATGTGTATATTTCTAATGATGCCCAAAAATTCTTGTGTTGATTATATAGAGTGTCTGGATCCGCTAATCAGGTGTTTCAGTTTCTGTTGTAGCTCTTTAGCCAGTTTGTGTGATGGTGTTCCTGGTAGTGATACTATGGGTCTGAGTGGGATGTCTGGTTTGTGTACTTTAGGTAGTCCATAGAATCTGGGGGTGTTGTTGCTTTCCGGTTTCATTCTTTGGTGTGCTGCTCCTTTATTGGTTAGCTACCTGATGAAGGAGCAGCACTCTGAATACTGATGCTTCCAAATAAACCTTAAGAGTGGGGTGCTGAAAAAGCACAGTAGGTCAGGCATCATCCAAGGAGCAGGAGAATTGCAGTTTTGGGCATAAGTCTTTCATCACAAATCCTGATAGATTCCAAATAAAGTTGTTGGACTATAACCTGGTGTTGTGTGATTTTTAACTTTGTTCAACCCAGTCCAACACTAGCACCTCCACATCATGAAGAAGAGAGTTTAGGGAGACATGATGTGTTGCTGTTATGAATCGCTAATATATCCTTTCATTTCAAACCATTTATTATAATTTTATCGCATTTACATTCTGCATGCAAAGAAAGACCCTGAACTTCCAGTTGCCTGCCACTTTAACACACCACCTTGTTCCCTGGCCAACATCTGTCTCAGGCTTGCTGCAGTGCTTCAGCAAAGCTCAGTGCAAGCTGGAATAACAACACCTTATTTTCCACATGGGGACCCTGCAGCTCTCCTGGAGTCAATACTGAGTTCAATAATTTTAAGACCTGAACTGTCCCATGTCCTAGCCCCCAACCCCACTCACCAGGCCTCGTTATCACATGGACTCTGATTATACACTATCTGTTATTAGCCATTAACAATCTCCATTAACAGCTATTCACTCTCCCAGCCAGATCGTCATCCACTCCTTTGTTTGTCCAACTGTGTCATCTTGCTGCGCTCTATCTCCACTCCCTTACCCCTCACACGGGCAATTTAGAATAGCCAATTCACCTAACCTGCACATTTTTGGATTGCGGGAGGAAACCGGAGCAGTCGGAGGAAATTCACGCAGACACGGGGATAATGTGCAAACTCCACACAGGGAGTCACCTGAGGCAGGAATTGAACCCAGGTCTCTGGCGCTGAGGCAGCAGTGCTAACCACTGTGCCACCGTGGTGCCCACATCTACTTTGATCATCATAGTCTTAGAGTCATAGAGATGTACAGCATAGATACAGACCTTTCGGTCCAACCCATACATGCCGACCAGATATCCCAACCCAATCTAGTCCCACCTGCCAGCACCTGGCCCATATCCCTCCAAACCCTTCCTAATCATATACCCATCCAAATGCCTCTTAAATGTTGCAATTGTACCAGCCTCCACCACAAACTGTGGCAAATCATTCCATGCACGTACCACCCCCTGCGTGAAAAAGTTGCCCCTTAGGTCTCTTTTATATCTTTCCCCTCACCCTAAATCTATGCCCTCTAGTTCTGGACTCTAACATATTCCTTTTAACTATCACTCTTTATGGTTTTCCTAGTCAATCCATATTCTAAATTCCTTGATTTTACTTTATCTACAATATTTTAGAACATGGAAAAGTACAGCACAAAACAGGCCCTTCGGCCCACAGTGTTGTGCCGAGGATTATTCCTCATCTAAACTAAAATAACCTAACTAACACACACCTCAATTCATTGCTGTCCATGTGAATGTGCAGCAGTTGCTTAAATGTCCTGAATGACTCTGCATCCACCACCACCACTGGCAATACATTCCATGCATTCACAACTTTCTGCATAAAGAATGTACCTCAGACGTCTCCTCTATACCTTCCTCCTAATATCTTAAAACGATGACCCCTCGTGCCAGTCAGTCCTGCCCTGGTGACAAGTCTCTGGCTACTGACTCTATCCAAGTCTCTCATTACCTTGTATACCTCGACCTGGTCACCTCTCTTCCTCCTTCTCTCCAGAGAGAAAAGTCCAAGCTTAGTCAACCTCTCTTCATAAGACAAGCCCTTCAGTTCAGGCAGAACCTGGTAAACCTTCTACAAAGCCTCCATATCTTTCCTATAATAGGGCGACTAGAATTGGACACAATATTCCAAATGTGGTCTCACCAGAGTCTTATAGAGCTGCAGCAAAACCTCGCGGCTCTTGAACTCAATCCCCCTGTTAATGAAGGCCAAAACACCATAAGCTTTCTTAACAACCCTATCCACTTGGGTAGCAATTTTGTGGGATCCAAGCATTTGAACACCAAGATCCCTCTTTTCCTTCACACTGCCAAGAATCCTGTTTTTAATCCGATATTCAGTATTTTGGAAGGTCGAACTTGAATGCATCACTTCGCATTTACCCAGGTCGAACTCCATCTGCCATTTCTCAGCCCAGTTCTGCATCCTGTTTATGTAGCGCTGCAGCCTGCAATATCCCTCAATACTATCAACGGCATCGCCAACCTTTGTGTCATAGGCCCTCAACCTCCTCATCCAAGTCAATTATAAAAACTACAAAGAGTAGAGGCCCAAGAACAGAGCCCTGTGGAACATCACTTACCACTGACCTCTAGGCAGAATACTTTCCATCTACAACAACTCTCTGCCTTCTGTCAGCTAACCAATTCTGAATCCAGACAGCCAAATCTTCCTGTATCCCATACCTCCTTACTTTATGAATGAGCCTACCATGGGGAACCTTATCAAATGCCCTGCTGAAGTCCATATGCACCACATCCACTGCTCAACCTTCGTCGACCTATCTTGTCAACTCCTCAAAGAACTCAATAAAATTTGTGAGGCAAGACTTGCCCCTTACAAAGACACGCTGATTGCATTTAATCACTCTATGCTTTTCCAAATAGTCATAAATCCTATCCCTCAGAATTCTTTCCAAAACCTTACTGACCACAGATGTAAGATTGACTGGTCTGTAATTGCCAGGGATTTCCCTATTGCCCTTCTTGAAAAGAGAAACAACATTCGCTTCCCTCCAATCCTCCGATACGACTCCTGTGGAGAGTGTGGAAGCAAAGATCTTCGCCACTGGCTTAGCAACCTTCTTTCTCGCTTCCTGGAGCAACCTAGAATAAATCTGGTCTGGCCCTGGGGACTTGTCAATCTTAATGTTTGCCACAATTTCCAGTCCATGAACTACATCAATCTTGATCTGTTCAAGCCTGTTTCCCAGCTCCTCGAAGTTCTCATTCACAACAAGGTCCCTTTCCTTAGTGAAAACCGAACCAAAAAACTCATTTAGGGCTTCCCGTATCTGCTCAGACTCCACGGACAAGTTCCCTATGTTATCTCTGACCGGCCTTACCTTCTCCCTGGTCATTCTCTTATTCCTTACATATGACTAAAATGCCTTTGGGCTCTCCCTAATCCTTCCCGCCAAGCCTTTTTCGTGCCTCCTCCTGGCTCTCCTCAGTCCATTTCTGAGCTCCTTTCTAGTAGGCCTGTAATCCTCTAAAGGTAAAAACAATCACTGCAGATGCTGGAAACCAGATTCTGGATTAGTGGTGCTGGAAGAGCACAGCAGTTCAGGCAGCATCTGAGGAGCAGTTATTCCTGATGAAGGGCTTTTGCCCGAAACGTCGATTTTACTGCGCCTCGGATGCTTCCTGAACTGCTGTGCTCTTCCAGTATCACTAATCCAGAATCTGTAATTCTCTAAAGCTGTGCTAGATCCTTGCTTCCTCCACCTTATATAAGCTGCCTTCTTCCTTTTGACGAGAAACTTCTTGCCATCCAAGGCTCCTTAATCTTACCCCTCCTTGCCTGTCTCAGTGGAACAAATTTGTGCATCACTCACAACAATTGCTTCTTAAACAGTCTCCACATGTCTGTTGTGCCCTTTCTGTGGAGCAATTGCTCCCAATCTGTACTTCCCAACTCCTGTCTGTTAGCGTTATAATTTCCTTTTCTCCAGTTAAATATTTTCCCTTGGTAACTGCTCCTTTCCCTCTACAAGCCTGTGGTAAATGTGAGGCAGATGTGGTCACTGTCACCAAAGTGTTCACCCACTGTGAGATCTGACATTGCTCCTGGCTCATTGCCGAGCACCAAATCCAAAATGGCCTCTCCCCTCGTCGGCCTGTCTCCATACTGAGTAAGGAAGCCCTCCTGACCACACCTGACAAAGTGGCTCCATCCAAACCATCTGCACTAAGGAAAGCTGAAATCACCCGTAACATCAACTCTGGTTCATCTGTGTTTTTGACCAGCAACACATTTTCAGCTTTTTCCAAAATCTGCCCACCTATGAGTTCTTCAATCTCCCTACTGCTATTAGGTGGTCTGTAGAAAACCCCCAATGAGGTGGCTGCTCCCTTGCTGTTTCTAACTTCCACTATCCTGACTCAGTAGACAAACCTTCCTCAACAACCTTCATTTCTGTAGCTGTGGTGCACTCCCTGATTAGCAATGCTACACTCCATCCACTTTCTCCACCCTCCCTGTTCTAAACCCTGGAACATCTCGCAACCATTCCTGTCCATGTGAAATTCACGTCTCTGTTATGGCCACAACATCATACTCCCAAGTACTGATCCATGCTCTAAGTTCATCACTCTTATTTCTGACACTCCTTGCGTTAAATCAGACACAGTTTAACCGATCCCTTTGTTTCACCATGTGAAAAACCTTCCTGATAGATTCACTACATCCTGTCACTGCCCCATCTACAACTACGCCCCCCCCTCAGATATGTAACTCTGGTTCCCACCCCCATGCCAAACTATTTTCTAAAACATCTTCAGATTTTGCAAGTATTTTTTGTGTAACCCAAGCTTGGTATGTTCTCATCTCCAATTTTCACCCCTGAAAGAACATCTGATTTTCTGTATATTTGGTCTGTGTATTGATTGAAGAATGCTTGTGACAGTATGCAGCCTTGTTGTACTTCAGTTGGAAACAAAATGTGATTGCCTTTTTTGAGCTTGATCCTCACTGTATGGTCCCCAGATAGGTTTTGGATAAACCTCATATCTTGACTGTCAATGTCGCATTTCAGCAACGTATCTATTAATAATTAAGATAATGCAACTGCAACTGTTATCTGCTAACCTATTTTACTGATATTATTTGAAGAATGAATATTAGCTCACATACTAGAATAATTCTCTCTTCCTGTTCAGGTAGTATTATGTTTTACACCCACTTAAGAGAGTGATTAACATTTGAAAAATGGCAGCAGTTACTAGTGATTGTCCTAAAGCCCCAGCTTATATTGTATCTTTAAGTCTGTGGAATAGGATATGAATCTATAATCTTTTGACTCAAAGATAGTACTGTGGACCCAAAGTTAACACTTTAAACATAACAACAATTATTTAAATCTTCTGGTATACTCTGACAAGATGTCATCTTTTTCAGTCAAATGAACTTTCTCTTGTGAGTAACTATGATCAACGGAAGCGAAATGAAGAGAGACGGCTGAAAGGCATGTCGGAATTACTTCAGGAAGTTGCTCGGAGACTAAATAAAGAGCTTACCAAACAGAAAATGGATGAAACTGACGACAAGTAAGATAAAGTGATTGTTGAATTTAGAGCTAAAATTTGTTGTAGCTCCAGCTGAATAAATGGCCTGTTCAGTCACCTGATTCTGTTATTCAGCTTGGCACAAGTCATATGGTGTGTTGCCTTCCTGGTGCCAGGATCAAGGATATCTCAAAAAGTGAAGAATACTCTCAAAAGGAAGAGGAACCAGCAGGAGGTTGTTGGAAGGGAAAATGATGAGATTCTGAAGGGGTATGGAAAGTTAGGCAGGAATTTCGAAAGGAAGGTCTCAAGGGTAGTAATACCTGAATCCCTCCCAGTGGTGCGATCTAGTGAGGGTAGAAAAAGAAGGATGGAGTAGATGAATGCGTGACTGAGGAGCTGGTGCAGGGGAGAAGGGTTCACATTTTTGGATCATTGGTATTTCTTCTGCGGTAAAAGTGGTCTGTAGAAGAAGGAGGGATTGGACCTGAGTTGGAAGGAGACTAATATACTGGCAGGGAGATTTGTCAGAGCTGCTTCGGAGGATTTAAACTAGTAAGGTGGGGGGTGGGACCCGGGGAGATAATGAGGAAAGAGATTAGATTAGATTAGATTACTTACAATGTGGAAACAGGCCCTTCGGCCCAACAAGTCCACCCCGACCCGCCGAAGCGCAACCCACCCAGACCCATTCCCCTACATTTACCCCTGCACCTAACACTATGGGCAATTTAGCATTGCCAATTCAAGTAACCTGCACATTTTTGGACTGTGGGAGGAAACTGGAGCACCCGGAGGAAACCCACGCAGACACGGGGAGAATGTGCAAACTCCACACAGTCAGTCACCTGAGTTGGGAATTGAACCTGGGTCTCTGGCGCTGTGAGGCAGCAGTCTGAGACTGGTACAATTGAGAAAAGGAGCAAGTGAAACAGTCAGGGCATAGAGGAACTAGGCAGAGAATGAGGTAGGACTGATAAAGTGCATTTATTTCAATGCGAGTGGCCTGAAAGGTAAAGCAGATGAACTGAGGAGAAAGTGAGGACTGCAGATGCTGGAGATCAGAGTCGAAAAGTGTGGCACTAGAAATGCATAGCAGGTCAGGTGGCATCTGAGGAGCAGGAGAATCAATGTTTTGGGCATAAGCCCTCCATCAGGAATGTGGGGGTGGAAGGGGGTTGACAGATAAATAGGAGGGTTGGGGTGAGGCAGCTGGGAAGGCGATAGATAGATACAAGTGGGGCATGATGGTGATAGGTCGGAGGGGAGAGTGGAGTGGAAAGGTGGGAAAAAAAATGGACAATTTGAGAGGGTGGTGCCGAGTTGGAGGGTTGCATCTGGGATGAGGTAGGGGGACAGGAGATGAGGAAACCGGTGGTCAACTATGATGATATATGGTTGGAGGGTCCCAAGACGGAAGATGAGTATTCTCCCTCCAGGTAGCAGGTGGCTTGGATTTATTAGTGGAGGAGGTTCAGGACTTGCATTTCCTTGGTCGAGTGTGAGGGGGAGTTGAAGTGGTCAGCCACAGGGACGTGGGGTTGTTTGGTGCATGTGTCCCAGAGTTGTTCCTGAACCGTTCCGTGAGTTGGCATCCCATCTGCCCAATGTAGAGGAGACTACATTGAGAGCAATAGACAGAGTAGATGAGGTGTTTGGATGTGCAGGAAAATCTCTGCGAGATGTAGAAGGATCCATTGTGGCATTGGACGGTGGTGAGGGAGGAGGTGTGGGCACAGGTTTTGCATCTCTTGCGGCATCAAGGGAAGAAGCTGGGAGTGGAAGGTGGGTTGGTAGGGGACATGAACCTAATGAGGGAATTGTGGAAGGAATGCTCTCCACGAAATGCCGATAGAGATGGGGAAGGAAATAGTCTCTTGGTGGTGGGGTTGACTGTAGGTTGCGGAAATGGTGGAGGATGATGTGCTGTATCCAGAGTTTAGTGGGGTGGAAGGTGAGGACCAGGAGGCTTCTATCCTTATTGTTGTTGGAGGGATGGAGTTCAAGGGCAGAGGTGCAGGAAGTGGAGGAGATGCGATGTAGGGCATTGTTGATCATGTGGGTGGGAAATTGCGGTCCTTGAAGATGAGATAAGGGTAGGGCAGTTGACGTGGTGTACATGGACTTCAGTAAAGCCTTTGAAAAGGTTCCACTTGGTAGGCTGTTTGAGAAATTGCAGAGGCATGGGATTGAAGGTGATTTAGCAGTTGGATTAGAAACTGGCTTTCTGAAAGAAGGCAGAGAGTGGTGATTGATGGAAAATATTCAGCCTGGAGTCCGGTTTTTAATGGTGTGCCACAAGGATCTGTTTTGGGACCACTGCTGTTTGTCATTTTTATAAATGACTTAGATGCAGGCATAGGTGGATAGATTAGTAAATTTGCAGGTGACACTAAAGTTGGTGGAGTAGTGGACAGTTTGGAAGAGTGTTACAGGTTGCAGGGGGATTTGGATAAACTGCAGAATTGGGCTGAGAGGTGGCAAATGGAGTTCAATGCAGCTAAATGTGAGGTGATGCACTTTGGGAAGAATAACAGGAAGGCAGAGTATTGAGTCAATGGAAAGATTCTTGGTAGTGTGGATATGCAGAGGGATCTTGGAGTCCATGTACATAGATCCCTGAAAGTTGCCACCCAAGTGGATAGTGCTGTTAAGAAGGCATACAGTGTGTTAGGTTTCATTCATAGAGGTGTTGATGTCTGGAGCTGCTATATCATGCTGCAACTATACAAAACACTAGTGCGGCCACACTTGGAATATTGTATACAGTTCTGGTCGCCATATTTCGGGAAGGATTGGATGTTGCCCGGTTTGGAGGCCAGGTCTTATGAGGAAAGGCTGAGAGACTTAGGTCTGTTCTCAATTGGAAAGAAGGTTAAGAGGGCATTTGATAGACTAATTTGCCCTTAAAGCCTGCTCTGCCATTCAGTATGAACTTGGCTGATCATCCAACCCAACACAATGGGCGGCATGGTGGCACAGCAGTTAGCACTGCTGCCTCGCAGCGCCAGAGACCCGGGTTCAATTCCTGCCTTAGGCGACTGACTGTGTGGAGTTTGCACATTCTCCCCTTGTCTGCGTGGGTTTCCTCCGGGTGCTCCGGTTTCCTCCCACAGTCCAAAAATGTGCAGGTTGGCCATGCTAAATTGCCCATAGTGTTAGGTGAAGAGGTAAAATGTAGGGGTTGAGCTTTGGTGGGTCGGTGTGGACTTGTTGGGCCGAAGGGCTTGTTTCCACATTGTAAGTAATCTAATCTAAGATTACAGTGTTCCTGCTTTCTCCCCAGATCCTTTGATCTTGTTATCCCAAGAATGGTAGCTACACCTTTCATGAAAGTTTTCAATGTTTTGGCCTCAACCATTTTGTGGCAGAAAATTTCACTTTCCGGGTGAATAAATTTCTCCTCATTTCTGTCATAAAATGCCTACCCTTATCCATAGACTATGGCCTTTAGTTCTGGACAGCTAGGACATTGAGAACTTCCTTCCTCGATCTAAACTGTCTAACTCTGTTAA
The DNA here is from genome assembly GCF_020745735.1 of Hemiscyllium ocellatum. Classification (NCBI taxonomy): domain Eukaryota; kingdom Metazoa; phylum Chordata; class Chondrichthyes; order Orectolobiformes; family Hemiscylliidae; genus Hemiscyllium; species Hemiscyllium ocellatum. The sequence continues at coordinate 19,637,382 of NC_083403.1, read as the reverse complement.
AATGCTATAGGTTTGTATGAACTTCCCCCTCATTCTTCTGAACTCTTGTGAATGTAGTCCTAGGAGAAAGTGAGGACTGCAGATGCTGGAGATCAGAGCTGAAAATGTGTTGCTGGAAAAGCGCAGCAGGTCAGGCAGCATCCAAGGAGCAGGAGAATCGACGTTTCGGGCATGAGCCCTTCTTCAGGAATTCCTGCGCTTTTCCAGCAACACATTTTCAGCTCTGAATGTAGTCCTAACTGATCCAAGTTAAAAATCACACAACACCAGGTTATAGTCCAACAGGTTTAATTGGAAGCACGCGAGCTTTTGGAGCGGCACTCCTTCATCAGGTGATAGATGAAGGAATGACGCTCCAAAAGCTCGCGTGCTTCCAATTAAACCTGTTGGACTATAACCTGGTGTTGTGTGATTTTTAACTTTGTACACCCTAGTCCAACACCGGCATCTCCAAATCATGACTAACTGATCTAGTCTCTGTGTGTCAATCCCACCATTCCAGGGACCAGTCTGGTAAACTTTCTTTGCACACTCTCTCTAGATAGAATATCGTTCCTCAGCTGAGGAGACCAAAACTGTACTCCAGGTGTGGCTATACCAAGGTCTTGTATATTTGCAGCAAAGAATCCTTACTTCTGTACTCAAATTCTCTTGTTATGAAGGTCAGCATACCATTTATCTGTGCACCTGCATGCTTACTTTCAGTGACTGGTAGACAAGGACACCCAGGTCTTGTTGCACCACCCCCTCTCACAATCTGTCGCTATTCAGATAATTTGCCTGCCTGTTTTTGCCACCAAAGTGGATAGCTTGATATTTATCTGCATGATGCTTCATCTGCTATGCACTTTGTCCAAATTGCACAACTTCTCTGCATCCTCCTTTCAGTTCACTCTCCCACCCAGTTTTGTGTCATCTGCAATCTTGGCAATATGACATGATGTTTTCTCATCTAAGTCATTAACTTATGAAATGCTGGGGTCGAAACACTAATCCCATGTGCTATCACACCAGTTACTGCCTGCCACTCAATGACTATTTATTCCGATTCTCTCTCTCCTGTTTCTCCATCCACATCCTTGTTTCCCATGTTCTTCAATTTTTCTTTCTTAGGACTTTAAAATCCAAATATACCAAATTCACTGGCTTTCCTTATCCACTTTACCAGTTACATCCTCAAAGAAATTCTAGATTTGTCAAGCATAATGTTCCCTTCATAAATAAGAGGAGCTGATGCTCTAGTGGTGTTATCATTGGACTAGTAATCCAGAGATAAACCAGAGAGCCATTGTCCTGGGGACCTGAGTTTAAATCCTGCCATAACATATGGTGGAGTTTGAATTCAAAAGAAATTTGGAGTTGAAATTCTAATTGAGGACAATCATCCAGAACCAGGGAAGAAAGAGATGGCAGACCAATTAAATACATGCTTTAGACCTATCTTGACAAGACGCAAATAATGTCCCAAAAACCTGGGGACCTAGGGTCTAATGGGATGGAGGAATTGAAAGAAATTGATAGAGAAATGGCATTGGGGAAACTATAAGGAATAAAGACAGATAATCCCCAAATCTTGATAACTTTCATCTCCGAATACTTAAGAAAGTGACCCTACCAATAGCAGCTGCATTAGTGGTAATTTTCCAACATTCTATACACTCTGGTACCGTTTCAATGGATTAGAGGGTAGCTTACTTAACACCCCACTATTTGAAAAAGGAGGCTGAGTTAATATAGCAAATTACAGACTGGCTAACTTGTTATCAGTAGTGGGAAAAATGCTAGATAGAGTCCATCATAAAAGTATTCCATTATCATCTATATATTTATCCAATGACCATTTAAATGCCCTTAAAATTGGCGAGTCTAATATTGTTGCAGGAAGGACGTTCCATGCCCTTATTACTCTCTAAGTAAAGAACCTACCTCTGACATCTGTCCTATGTCTATCACACATCAATATAAAGCTATGTCCCCTCATACGAGCCATCACCATCCGATAAAAAAGGCTCTCACTGTCCACCCTATCTAATCTGCTGATCATTTTGTATGTCTCTATTAAGTCATCTCTCAACCTTGAAGAACTGTTCAACGTCCTCATGATATGGAGGGGCTGGTTTTGGACTGGGGTGGACAAAGTTAAATATCACACAACACCAGGTTATACTCCATCTACGTGACACTCACTTCACTAAGCACGCACACGCAAACACATACTCTCTCACACGCACACTCTGTCTCTCTCTCTCTCTCACTCTCACATGCATATGTGCACATATAAGTCTGTGGGGTGAATTTGCATTTGCAGAATTGTATTTGCAGATACATTTTATTTTAATCAAAAAATACAACCTGCAGGCAGTCAATTCACATAGCATCTTATAAATTCCCACTTTGGAAATAGAACCAATCTGACTCAATATTGGGATACAAACAGACTGTAACCTCACACTTTTAATGCATTGTCTGAACTGAGACGTCACCTTATTTTATGTTAAAAAATTCACACAACACCAGGTTGTAGTCCCAACAGGTTTATTTGGAAGTACTAGTTTTCATCCGGTAACTAGTGGAGCAGAATCATAAGACACAGAATTTATAGGAAAAACCATAGTGTCATGTAATTAAAACAATATATTAAACAAACCTAGATTGCTTTTAGAATGGGTTGCAGGTTTTGGGTCATTAATATGTCAATCTCAGAACTTCTTTTAAGTCACATTCTCAAGATAACTAAGGTTTTATAACGAAAAAGGTGACATCTCACCTCAGACAGTGTATTAAAGGTGTGAGGTCAGAGTCTGTTTGTATACCAATCTTGAGTCAGACTGGTTCTGTGACTTACCAAAAGTTAAAAGAAGATTTTTAACTTTGTTCAACCTCCTCATGGGAGCTTGAAGTAGCATCGATACAGTCATCAGTGTAGGAGAGGAAAAGGTGGGGGTGGTGCCAGTGTAGCTGCCAAAGATGGACTGTTCCACATATCCAATGAAGAGGCAGGCATAACTGGGGCACGTGCGGGTGCCCATGGCTACCCCTTTTGTCTGTAGGAAGTAGGGTGAATCACCAATGATACCATAACAACCCCCAATTCAGGAACAATCTCCACATCCCACTCCCAACTCCATTTCTATACCAGGTCCTAGCCTCCAGCCCTGCTGAGTTTATACCATGCCCACAGCCCTCCCCCTCACCGAGGATGAACGATTAGTCCTCAGTAAAGGTCTCACCTTCTTCCCACTATGCTCCCGGGTCAACGAATTCCATGTGTGTGGCGACATCAAACTCTTCTTCCACCGCCTCCGCCTCTGTGCTTTTTCATCAGGATTCCCATCCATCTTCTGAGGACCCTCTTCTCCCTCCTCCAACATACTCTATCCACTTGGAGATCCCATGCTGGTCTGTTACCCACCCCTGATGCCTTTGTCTCCAACCTGTTCTCCTCACCCACTCCCAGCTCTCACTCTCACAAAACACACCTTTCTGCTCTAATCCCATCCTCACCATTAAACACAGTGGTAGTTTGGCATACCAAACTTTACACCTGTGAAGCCAAGCGTCAACTCACGACACCTCCTCCTGCTGCCTTTTGACCATGACCTGACCTCCCATCACCAAACCATGATCTCCCAGACCATCCACAATCTCATCACCTCGGGGATGTCCCATCCACAGCCTCTAACCTCACTGTCCCAGAACCCGGACTGCCCGGTTCTACCTCTAACCCAAAATTCACAATCTCGACTGACCCGGTTGACCCATTCCTGTTCCTGCCCACCAAACTGATCTCTTCATATCTTGACATCATCCTGTCCCCTTGGTCCAGGAACTTCCCACATCTATTCAGGACACCAACCACGGCCTCCACCTCCTTCATGGCTTTTGTTTCCCCAGCCCTCCAATGCCTCATCTTCACCATGAACATCCAGTCCCTCTACATGTCCATACGCCATGGCTAAGGTCTCCAAACCTTTCATTTCTTCCTCTCCTGTCGGCCCAACAGTTCCCCTCCACTGACACACTCATTCGATGGATGGAACTGAGATCCTTGCCCTTAACAACTTCTCCATTAGATCCTCCCACTTCCTTCAGACCAAAGGGGTAGCGATAGGCACCTGTATTGGCTCCAGCTATGCATGCCGCTTCGTTGGCTATGTGGCACAGTCCATCTTCCAAAGCTGTACGGGTACCATTGCCCACCTTTTCCTCCACTACGTTGATGACTGTATCTGCATCACTTTGTGCTCCCACGAGAAGGTTGAACAGTTCATCATCTTCATGAACACCTCCCACCCAGACCTCACATTTGCCTAGACCACCTTGCATATCTCCCTTCCCTTCCTGGACCTCTGCGTCTCCGTCTCCAGTGACCAACTCAATACAGACGTCTAATTCAAATCCACTGACTCCCACAGCTACGTGACTACATCTCCTCTCACCCCCGCTTGTGTAAAAACGCTATCACTTACTCCCAATTCCTCTGCCTCTGCTGTATCTGCTCCCAAAAGAAGCATTTCCACTCCAGGACATTCCAAATGGCCCCCTATTTCAAGGACCGCAATTTCTCTTACCATGTGATCAACAGTGCCCTCCAGCGCATCTCTTCAACATCCCACAACTCCGCTTTTGAACCCCACCCTTCCAACTGCAACAAGGTTAGAAGCCTGGTCGTCAACTTCCACCTCACTAATCTCTGGGTACAATGCATCAACCTCCACTATTTCCGCCACCTACAATCAGACCTCACCACCAGAGACATACTTCTACCCACTTCTAGCAGCATTCCATAGAGACCATTTCCTCTGCGACTCCCTCGTTGGGTTTACGCTTCCCCCTCCACCCTCACCACCACCACCAACGCACCTTCCATTCGCAGCATCTTCCCTTGCAGACACAAGAAATGCAAAACCTGCACCTACACTTCTGACACCCATACAGGATTCTCAGCATAATGTTCCAGGATACAAATGCTATAAGAAGGATAGAAAGGGGTGAAACAGAGGATGGGGAGTGGCGTTTTTATAAGGAATAACATTACGGCTGTACTTAGGGAGAATAACCCTGGGAATACATCCAGGAAATTATTTGGGTGGAACTGAAAGTAAGAAAGGGATTATCATCTTATTTGGATTGTACTATAGACTCCTCAATAGTCAGCAGGAAATTGAGAAACAAATTTGTAAGGAGATCTCAGTTATCTGTAAGAATAATAGGTTGCTTATGGTAAGGGATTTTAACTTTCCAGACATAGACTGGGACTACAACAGTGTTAATGGTTTAGATGGAGAGGAATTTGTTAAGTGTTTGCAAGAAAATTTTCTTATTCAGTATGTGGATGTACCTACTAAAGAAGGTGCTAAACTTGACCATTCTTGGGAAATAAGGCAGGGCAGGTGACTAAGATGTCAGTGGAGGAACACTTTGGGGCTAGCAACCATATTCCAATAATTTTAAAATAGTGATGGAAAAGGATAGACCTGGTTTAAAAGTTAAAATTCTAAATTGGAGGAAGGCTAATTTTGGCAGTATTAGACAAGAACTTTCAAAAGTTGACTTTGCTTGGGGAGTGGGGTGCAGGTGTTCACAAGTAAAGGGACGGCTGGAAAATGGCAAGCTTTCAAAAGTGAGATAATGAGAGTCCTGTTAGGTTAAAATGCAAGGCTGGTAGATGTAGGTAATGCTGAATGACTGGAGAAATTGAGGTAAAAACAATGACTGCTGATGCTGGAAACCAGATTCTGGATCAGTGGTGCTGGACGAGCACAGCAGTTCAGGCAGCATCCAAAGTGCAGCGAAATCGACGTTTTGGGCAAAAGCCCTTCATCAGGAATAAAGGCAGTCAGCCTGAAGCATGGAGAGATAAGCTAGAGGAGGGTGGGGGAATTAAGGATCTGGTCAAGAAAATGAAGGAAGTATACGTCAGGTATAGACAGCAGAGATCAAGTGAATCCTTAGAAGAGTATGAAGGTGACAGAGTATAATTAAGAAGGAAATCAGGAGGGCAGGTGGGATTGCTTTGGGAAATAAGGTGAAGGAGAATCCAAAGTGATTTTATAAATACATTAAGGACAAAAGGGGAACTAGGGAGAGAATACGGCCTCTCAGAGATCAGCAAAACAGCCGATGTGTGGTGATACTAAACAAGTATTTAACATCAATATTTACTTTGGAGAAGGATGTGGAAGATACAGAATGTGGGGAGATAGATGGTGACATCTTGAAAGACATCCATGTTATAGAGGTGGAGGTGCTGGATGTCTTAAAACACAAAAATGGATAAATCCCCAGGAGCTGATCAGGTGTATCCTAAAACTCCGTGGGAAGCTAGTCTCTCCAACCGATCCATTTGACCTGATAGGATTCCCAACCAACGGCATTTATTGCAGATATAATCCTCAGTAACACGTAAATTCTCCCTAAACTCCCATATCCGACCAGAAGAGTATCTCACTCTGCTAAAGGCCATTTTTGCTTCTTTCAATCTACAGACCCAGGAAATAGCACAGTCTTATTCCTCTACAAAACACTACTCCAGGCTAACTTAATACTTATGGCTTATATTTTTAAGTTTCATCAAGAGACATATCTCAATAAAGCATATAATCAAGAAAGACCCCATCTACTCAACACTGAAGACTTACTGTAAGGCCACACTGAAAAAAGTATTCACTTATCTGTTACTGTGCTGTGACCTCTCCAAGATCAGTTGTGACTTCCACTGTTTGTTAATTTTCCCAGAGGCATTCCAATGTCCAGCATAAATTCAAACAGCAAAGGCAGTAACTGCACAGTTTCACTGCTGTGTCAGGGAGCAGTGTGGATCTCTTTCTCTATCTCTATATTTCTCTCTCGCACTGCCTGCCCATGTGCTGCCTTTGTCTGTTCCTCTCCCTTTTAAAAGTGCTGTTGTTTTGCCTTTTTTTTTCTCCGAAGTTCCAAAACAATGCAACAACAATTAAAACAGTAATTGTGGTTAAAAAAAAATGAGGGACTTGACCTGAAAAGGAAAGAGTCCAAGAAGTGATGTTATAGACATACAACAGATAGTAACTGGTGTGGAATGGTTAATCCTAAACCTCAAAATTTGGTGGTATAAATTAAAATATGTTTTACTCTTGTTATTGTTGGTGAACCATGGTTGATGGAGATCTGTTCCGACCGCAGCAAAACCGAATCAAAAATTAAATCTGGAAGCAAGTATTATAGGTTGATATTTTGGCTCCTGGAGCGTAAAAAGTTTGTGAAGAAGCATTTTCCAGGGAACTTCTTAGTTAAAATCTGTGACCTGTAAAGGCACCCACTATTGGTCTGCTTCTACATGACAGCAACAAGGTTAATGTATTACTGTGCAGTAAAACTCTGGCTAAATTTTGAAATGGAATGATATTTATGATTGTGTGACTCAGAATTCATAGAAGTAACTAATACAAGATATTCGTTACTATAGCAATGACTATATACAATTGATTTTGACAGGAAGATAAAGACCCAGGCTACTGCTGTGAAACGAGAAACTGTGGAAGGTGATGATGATGGGGATGTGGAAGATGAGGAAAGTGATGATGGAGAGGAATTTGATAAACAAGACGGTGTTCAACTATTCATTACAATCTGTGACTTTGAAGCTCAGGAGGAAAATGATCTGGCATTTAAGGTAACTATTCAGGTTTTGAAGACATATTTCATTATTCTGTTTTATTTGAATTTTAAAAAAAATTTTTATTGGAAAATGTTTGTTTACAAAATTAGAAAGTTACAGAAATATTAAAATATAGCATCATGACATCAAAAACAACGATAAGCAATAAACCAACTTCAATACTACTCTATAAAAGAAATCAAAACTACACTTATTACACATCAGTAAATAAATAAATAAATAATACTGCTCAATGCAACAAGACATACCTCTCAACCTTTGAGAGCATCAATTATTAAACCCACATTTATTTGAAATTCTTCCTCTCTTGGCCTTAGGTTTATCAGACCAAACCATCATGACTAGACAAAAGCCCTAATCGAAATGGCGGACAAATCTGCTTCCAAGTAATTCAAAAAGGGCTGCCACATCTTGTGAAAATTGTCCATTTTCTGGTGCACCATATTTGTAAGAAAGTCTAAAGGAATGTGTAGCATAATTAACTTACACCACCCTGACCGACCCGGGCTGGGTTCTCAGACACCCAAAACATCAGAATGTTCTCCCTCGCACAAAAAGTGGGAATGTTAAAAAGTGTTTTCCCATGTACATCTGTTTATTTGAATTTAACTTGATTGCATTGGAAACTTGGGAAAACTTTGCAGTTTGGAGCTGTCTGTCTACCCCTTGATACCAAATCTCACTGCATTACTTCTGAAATAAAGAGGATGCTGATTTTCAGCCATAGTTTAACAAAGGATCATTATTCCTCTGTATTATTTGACAACAGCTAAATAGTCTTGCTTGTCGAGATCTTTTACAAATTAGCCGGCTGTCTGAGATATCGTATGGTAGGTCTCTTTACTAACCCACTCATAAGCATTTTACATTTACTCATTCATAACTCTTTACTAACCCACTCTCAAGCACCTATATTTAATAACACCATGATCCCATTTCATTCATTCATAACTCCTTTCTACAACATGGTTACATTCATTCATAAAACCGCAGTTTTACACTATGTTTTACAATTACAATATGGACTAAAATGAAAACATCCCTTTCAACCAATTGCTGCTTCATTGCACCTTTAACCCTTATTAGGACTGTTTCTACATCAAAAGCTACAAAGTCTGAATAAGTGCCAATATCGTAAACAATACCACCCCCATCAAGTCTCAATGAAACATTATAATATTAAGCAATGGACCTGAATAGATAATAGAACACCAAACAGTTTATGTATATGTTGAATACCTTTTAACAGGGTTATTATCCCCTTAATTTGGCAAACAGCGCTTATGCGAAATTGCAATAATGAATGAAACTCGTATCAGATTAGATTTGTTACAGTGTGGAAACAGACCCTTCGGCCCAACAAGTCTACACTGACCATCCGAAGAGCAACCCACCCAGACCCAATCCCCTACATTTATCCCTTCACCTAACACTACGGGCAATTTAGCATGGCCAATTCACCTAACCTGCACTTTTTTAGGACTGTGGGAGGAGCACCCGGAGGAAACCCACGCAGACACGGAGAGAATGTGCAAACTCCACACAGACAGTTGCCTGAAGCGGGAATTGAACCTGGGTCTCTGGTGCTGTGAGGCAGCAGTGCTAACCACTGTGCCACCCAATAGTAAACAAATTTCACAACCTAGCTGCAATAATCAGTTTAATATCCTTCATTCTTCTATTAAGTACAGGTAGAATTTCTAACTTAGAGCATATAGGCCTAGTATTTTTGCTAACATTTATTAACTTAAAAGATGAAAGGACTAACATGTCATAATTATGCAAGCAGACTGGACAGACACTCTTCATCCTATCAGGCGTAGCAGCCAGCACTTAGTAAATGTTTAGGCCACCTCACGTTTCCTCAAACCTTTGTTTTATCTATAGTACACAATGTAACACTATAATGATATTTTAATATATGTAAGAACTGTGTATAAAGAGGCTACTGTAAGAATTGTATGTTGGGACCCTACTGCTGCCTCGAACTTGTGCTACCGAGGTTGCTGAGTAAAAATGCTATTCTCACCACTCGCCATTTCAGTCGTTATTTGAACAAGATCCACAGCTGTAAAGAATTAATTTTAGCAGCTCTGATTATTCAAAAGTTTGTTTAAGGTTTACATAAGTCAGCATAGAGGGTTATCTGTGGTCAACAGTGACTGAAACTATTTGATTAGAAACAACAGACTGAAATTTAACCAAAATAAGGTCTGTTTATTAAAGGTGCAGACAATGCTGTGGAGTAGTGATTAAGGACAAAATATAAGAACATTAGAATTAGGAGTAGGACTAGGCCATCCGGCCCTTCGAGCCTGCTCCACCATTCAATAAGATCTTGGCTGATCTTCTCATGGACTCGCGCTGTCACCATATCCCTTAATTCCTTTATTGTTCAAAACAAAATCTACGTTAGTTTTAAAAACGTTTACTGAAGTAGTGTCAGCTACTTCACTGGGCAAGAAATTCCCGAGATTAACAACCCTCTAAGTGAAGAAGTTACTTCTTAATTCAGTCCTAGATTTGCTCCCTCTAATCTTGAGGCTATGCCCTCTTGCCATAGCTTCACCTGCACGGTGGCTCAGTGGTTAGCACTGTTGCCTCACAGTACCAGGGACCTGGGTTTGATTCCGGCCTTGGGTGACTGTCGGTGTGGAGTTTGGGATTTACATTTTAATAAATCAAAACCTGCATCCTCATTCTAAGTGATTAAAGACTTAAGAGCAATTTCAGTTTGTTCAATACATTGCATCAATTGTATGATACTTTGATCTTTTCCTATAAATCCTGTGTCTTATGATCCTGTCCCACTAGCTACCAGATGAAGGAGCAGCGATCTGAAAGTTGTACTTCCAATAAACCTGTTGGACCATAATATGGTGTTGTATGAGTTTTAAATTTGCCCACCCCAGTCCAACATCGGCAGCTCCACATTATCTCTCTGTATAATGTGGGGTTATCCACTTTGGTCGCAAAAACAGAATGGCAGATTATAATCTGAATCGGAATGGGGGTCGATACAATGAGTCGACAATATGGTGTTGGAAAGGCACAGCAGGTCAGGCAGCATCCGAGGTGCAGGAAAATCGACGTTTCGTGCAAAAGCCCTTCATCAGGAATGAGGCTGGGAGCCTCGAGGGTGGAGAGATAAATGAGAGGGAAGTGGGACTGGGGAGAAGGTATCTGACAGTGCAATAGGTGAATGGAGGTGGGGATATTGATGATAGGTCAGAGGGGAGGGTGGAGTGGATAGGTGGGAAGGAAGATGGACAGGTACTGTAACTCAGTACAAGTGACAACAATAAATCAAACTCATGAGTTAACTCTTGAATTCGAGGTATCATTCTTATAAACCTATGTTGCAGTCCCCCAAAGCCAATTTGCCCTTCCTAAGTTGTGATGCCCAGATCTGCAATTACTCTGCCTCTGCAGCATCTGCTCCCAGGAGGACCAGTTTTACCACAGTGTACACCGGATGGCCTTTTTCTTTAAAGACCACAATTTCTCCTCCGACAATGTTGATGATGCCCTCTAGCGTATCTCATCTACTTCTCGCACCTTTGCCTTCGAACCCCACCCTTCCAACTGCAACAAGGACAGAACCACCACCCAGCCTCACCCTCATCTTCCATCCCACCAACCTCCATATACATTGCATAATCCTCCACCATTTCCGCCACCTACAAATGGACCCCACCACTAGAGATATATTTCCCTCTGTATCCCTATCCGCTTTCTGTAAAGACCGTTCTCTCCCTGACTACCTCGTCACGTCCATGCTCTGCCTCCCCTCCCACCTTTTAAATGTTGCAATTGTACCAGCTTCCACCACTTCCTCTGGCAGCTCATTCCTATATGTATCACACTCTGAGTGAAAAGGTTGCCCCTTAGGTCTCTTCTTTATCTTTCGCCTCTCACCCTATATGATCTCTAGTTCTGGATTGCACCACCCTGCCTAGTTATGCTGTCCTGGCCCCTCATGATTTTATAAACCTCTATAAGGTCACCCCTCAGCCTCCGATGCTGCACGGAATACCGACCTAGCCTATTCAACCTCTCCCTATAGCTCATATCCTCCAACTCTGGCAACATCCTTGTAAATCTTTTCTGAACCCTTTCAAGTTTCACAACATCTTTCCGATAGGAAGGAGACCAGAATTGCACGCAATATTCCAACAGTGGCCTAACCAACGTCCTGTACAGCTGCAACATGACCTCCCAATTCCTGTACTCAGTACTCTGACCAACGAAGGAGACCATACCAAACGACTTCTTCACTATCCTATCTACCTGGGACTCCACTTTCAAGGAGCTATGAACCTGCACTCCCAGGTCTCTTTGTTCAGTAACTATCCCTGGGACCTTACCATTAAGTGTATAAGACCTGCTAAGATTTGCTTTCCCAAAGTGTAGCACCTCGCATTTATCTAAATTAGACTCCATCTGCCACTACTCAGCCCATTGACCCATCTGATCAAGATCCCGTTGTTCACCTCCAATTTTGATGTCATCGGCAAACTTACCAACTACCTCTTATGCTCACATCCAAATCATTTATATAAATGACAAAAAGTAGAGGACCCAGCACTGATCCTAGTGGCACTCCACTGGTTACAGGCCTCCAGTCTGAAAAACAACCCTCCACCACCACCCTCTGTCTTCTACCTTTGAGCCAGTTCTGTATCCAAATAGCTAGTTCTCTCTGTATTCCATGCGATCTAACCTTGCTCACCAGTCTCCCATGGGGAACCTTATCGAATGCCTTACTGCAGTCCATATAGATCACATCTACCGCTCTGCCCTCATCGATCCTCTTTGTTACTTCTTCGAAAAAATGTTTATGAGACCTGATTTCCCATGCACAAAGCCATGCTGACTATCCCTAATCAGTCCTTGCATTTCCAAATACATGCACATCCTGTACCTCAGAATTCCCTCCAACAACTTGCCCACCACTGACGCCATTGGTGGTTCAGTTAGAGATTACTTTTTTTCAGGGGTTTATCTGTAACCTAAACTGAACCATTTTCAGCTGCTTCATCAATGACCTTCCATCCATCATAAGGTCAGAAGTGGTATGTTTGCTGATAATTAATGTTCATTCATTCATGGCTGCTTGAATACTGAAGCTGTCTGTGTAAATATGCGATAAACTCTGGACAATTTCCAGATATGGCCTGATAAATGGCAATTACTTGCATGCGCCACAAATACTAGGCAATGATCATCCACTTGGCACTTGTGGTTGAAGATTGCTGTGAATGCTTTAGCTTTATCTTTTACATTGATGTGTTGGTCTCTTCCACCAATGAGAGTGTGATATTTGTGGAGTCTCCTTCTCCCGTGAGTTGTTTAATTTCTAACCACCGTTCATGACAAGATGTGGCAGGACTGCAGAGCTTAGATCTGATCTGTTGGTTATGGGATCACTTAGCTTAGTCAATCAGTGCTGCTTATGCTGTTTGGTATTGAAGTAGTCCTGTTTGGTAGCTTCACCAAGTTGACACCTTATTTTTAGGTATGCCTGGTGCTGTTCTTGGCATGCCCTCCTGCAATTTTGATTGACTGGACTGATTTCTGGCTTGATGGTAATAGTTGACTGAGGAATATGCAGGGCTGTGAGGTTACAGATTGTGTTGGAGTACAGTTCTGCTGCTGTTGATGACCCACAGCACCTCATGAATGCCCCAGCCTTCAGTTGCTAGATCTTTTCAAGGACTGTCCCATTTAACAGGGTGAGAGTGATGGTGGGTGTTCTCAGTGTGAAGGTGTGACTGTCACTCCTACCAAAACTGTCATGGGCAGATACATCTGCAGCATCACTTGCAATTCTTCTCCTGGCTACTAAACATCCTGACTTGAAAACAAATTGCCATTACTTCTCTGTTGCTGGATCAAATTCCTGGAATTGCCTCCAGAAGACCATTGTGGATGAACCCACTGCAGCAGTTCAAGAAAGCAGCTCACCACCACCTTCTTAAGGTCAACTATGCCAACAATTAAATGCTGACTAGCCAGCAGCACTTATGTCCCATGAATGAACAAAAAACAGTAAGGATGAAGTGAAACATGCTTTTATAAGTTATAAATTGCTTCATCAGCTGATCCAGTACAGCAGCTATGTTCTTTAGGCCCCAAGCAGCTCGATCAGTAGTGCTGCTGCCAAGATGTTGGTGGTGGTGGACATTGAAATCCCTCACCCAATGTAAACTTTGCCTCCTTGCCATCATCTGTGTTTCCTCCAAGTGTTGAATATTGTCATTGGGTGATTGACATTGTGTCATGGAATATTTTTAGTGCTCAGATATATAGATTATTGTTAGACATGGCAGTTAAAGCTCATCGGGGTAGTTGGAAATAGGTAATTCAAAACACAAACAGTTCAGCCATGATCCTGTTGCATGGTGGAGTAGTCTTGAAGGCCTACCTCTACTAATTTGTACAGTTGTATCTACAAAGTATGGCCATTTCAGTCAGACAAAAAAGATGGACAACGAAGAATCAAGTTATGAAATGGGAAAGAAAGATCTGTGAAGTGGAAGATTTATGATAAATGGGCTTGAAAGTAATTTTAATATTGCCACGTTTCTAATGGGTTGGTTGCATATGTCCTGCATTATATTTGAAAACAATTAATGCATCAAGCATTGAACCAAATAAAGTTCATAAAAGCCTTAAAATGGGATGTTCATGTGACTTTATCCCTGCACCAACAGTGAAATGATATTAGTTGCTTGAAATAACATCTCATTATTTAAACTGCAACAGAAACAATTTGCTTATTGTATAATTTATTTTTTCTTTTTTTGTTCCAACGGTGCAGAAAGGTGAAGTTTTAAGAATCCTCAATCAAAAACCTGATGGTTGGTGGCTAGCAGAAAATGCTCAAGGGGAGGAAGGCTTGGTCCCTAAAACTTACTTGCAGGTAGATTTTTTTTCTTTATTTGTTGGGATGTGGATATCACTGGTACGATCAGCATTTGGTGCCTATTCATCACTGCTCATGAGCTGAGGGGCTTGCCTGGCGCATTTCAGAAGCCAGTTAAAAATCAACCAGATTGTTGTGGGTCTGGAGTCACCAGTAGGCCATACTGGGTAAGGATGGCAGACTTCCTTTCCTGAAGGCATTAGTGAATCATATTGAGTTTGACGATGTGGTTGTCATGGTCACCACCACCCTGCGATTAAATTTCATTTCCAAATTTATTTGTTTTAAAATTCTACCAGCTGCTATGGTGGGATCTGAATTTGCATGCCCACATCATTAACCTGGAATCTCTGAATTACTCTGCCACCAAATAGTAAATTGTTTCTTTAAATACTATTGAAATTTATAACATTTAATGTATAGAATGTAGCTCATTTCTTTATTTTCCTACTCTTTACCTAAGATTTTGTACCTACGTATCTTGCACCTAATATGGCACCATTGTAAACTTTTCACTGTACTCCTGTATCCCTGTACTTGAGTACATGTGACAAAGAGTTTCTCAGAATAATCCATTTTTCAGCAAAACAACTTTGTCCTCTGGATACAACAGTTGAACATCATCAAAACATTTTGCATTATGATTACATTTTTAAGTGGACTGAATTTGATGCTGGTAATTTGTAGCAAGACCATCTTATTAATATCAGTTTGATTAATCCATCATTTGCCTCTGCTTGCTGATGGAGAATATGAACCAGGAAAGTAGGAGAACACTGCTCTTCTTTTGGATCATATTATGGATTCATAGAATCCCTACAGTGCAGATAGAGGCCTATTGAATCTGCACCAACCATCTGAAAAGTATTCCACCCAGATCCGTATTCCTATAGCCCCACATTTATCGTGGCTAATCCACTTAGCCTGCGTATCCCTGGACATTTCAGGGCGATTTAACATGGCTAATCCACCTAACTGCATATCTTTGGATTGTGGGAGGAAACTGGAGTACCTAGAGGAAACCCAAGCACACACGGGAGAATGTGCAAACTCCACACAGACAGTCACCAAGGCTGGAATTGAACCTGGGTGCTAACCACTGTGCCACTGTGCTGCCTTGGATAGTATTATGGGATCTCTATCTTGCACAAGAATAAGCAAAGCTGGTTTATTGTCGCACCTACTTAAGGGGGAACAGAGTCAGAGATATACCTTGTTGGAGGATAAGCATTCAGCAGTAAATATATAAATTTGCAGACAAGGATTTGGAGGTTTGCTTAGTTATTAGAGGAGTCTGTGGTGGAGGAGCGTGGAGCAGTGGGTATATAAACTTACAGATGAAGATTCAGAGGCCTGCTTACTGGAGAGTGGAGTCAGCTACCTGTGACATACCCTTTTCAATCACTCAGATGCTCACAACTGAATTGCTAAAAACAAAATTGGAGTGATGTCACAAGAAAGTTAGTTAGCTGGGATGGAGCTGAAAATGCGTTGCTGGAAAAGCGCAGCAGGTCAGGCAGCATCCAAGGAACAGGAAACTCGACGTTTCGGGCATAAGCCCTTCATCAGGAATGAGGAAAGTGTGTCCAGCAGGCTAAGATAAAAGGTAGGGAGGAGGGACTTGGGGGAGGGGCGATGGAGATGTGATAGGTGGAAGGAGGTCAAGGTGAGGGTGATAGGCCGGAGTGGGGTGGGGGTAGAGAGGTCAGGAAGAAGATTGCAGGTTAGGAAGGTGGTGCTGAGTTCGAGGGATTCGACTGAGACAAGGTGGGGGAAGGGAAATGAGGAAACGAGAAATCTGAGTTCATGAGGAAGAGAGCTTCTTCAAGGAAGGCATCCTTGCAAGAGGATTCGCAGTAGGTCAAAATCTTTGAGGAGAAAGTGAGGTCGTGAGGAGAAAGTGAGGAAAGTTGAACTCAGGTTTCTCCAGTTTCCTCATTTCCCCTCCCCCCACCTTGTCTCAGTCAAATCCCTCGAACTCAGCACCACCTTCCTAACCTGCAATCTACTTCCTGACCTCTCCGCCCCCACCCCACTCCGGCCTATCACCCTCACCTTGACCTCCTTCCACCTATCACATCTCCATCGCCCCTCCCCCAAGTCCCTCCTCCCTACCTTTTATCTTAGCCTACTGGACACACTTTCCTCATTCCTGATGAAGGGCTTATGCCCGAAATGTCGTGTTTCCTGTTCCTTGGATGCTGCCTGATGTGCTGCGCTTTTCCAGCAACACATTTTCAGCTCTGATACTCCAGCATCTGCAGACCTCACTTTCTCCTCCTAGCTGGGAAGGAGCTCAGGGACTGACCTAAAAAATAGCAATTTTGAAAAGTGCAAATGAGAAGCACCTAGTCATAAATAAATGTCAGAGAACAAGAGAAGGAGACTACAGTTAAGGTAATGGGAATATCTTTAAGATTAAGTAATTAGAAAGGTTAAAATCTTCGAGTAAAAAATGAGGTCTGCAGATGCTGGAGATCACAGCTGCAAATGTGTTGCTGGTCAAAGCACAGCAGGTTAGGCAGCATCTCAGGAATAGAGAATTCGACGTTTCGAGCATAAGCCCTTCATCAGGAATAAGAGAGAGAGAGCCAAGCCGGCTGAGATAAAAGGTAGGGAGGAGGGACTAGGGGGAGGGGCGATGGAGGTGGGATAGGTGGAAGGAGGTCAAGGTGAGGGTGATAGGCCGGAGTGGGGTGGGGGCGGAGAGGTCAGGAAGAGGATTGCAGGTTAGGAGGGCGGTGCTGAGTTGAGGGAACCGACTGAGACAAGGTGGGGGGAGGGGAAATGAGGAAGCTGGAGAAATCTGAATTCATACCTTGTGGTTGGAGGGTTCCCAGGCGGAAGATGAGGCGCTCCTCCTCCAGCCGTCGTGTAGTTGTGTTCTGCCGGTGGAGGAGTCCAAGGACCTGCATGTCCTCGGTGGAGTGGGAGGGGGAGTTAAAGTGTTGAGCCACGGGGTGATTGGGTTGGTTGGTTCGGGCGGCCCAGAGGTGTTCTCTGAAGCGTTCCGCAAGTAAGCGGCCTGTCTCACCAATATAGAGGAGGCCACATCGGGTGCAGCGGATGCAATAGATGATGTGTGTGGAGGTACAGGTGAACTTGTGGCGGATATGGAAGGATCCCTTGGGGCCTTGGAGGGAAGTGAGTGTGGAGGTGTGGGCGCAAGTTTTACATTTCCTGCGGTTGCAGGGGAAGGTGCCGGGGGTGGAGGTTGGGTTGGTGGGGGGTGTGGATCTGACAAGGGAGTCACGAAGGGAGTGGTCCTTGCGGAACGCTGATAGGGGAGGGGAGGGAAATATATCCTTGGTGGTGGGGTCCGTTTGGAGGTGGCGGAAATGGCGGCGGATGATACGTTGTATGCGCAGGTTGGTGGGGTGGTAGGTGAGAACCAGTGGGGTTCTGTCTTGGTGGCGGTTGGAGGAGCGGGGCTCAAGGGCGGAGGAGCGGGAAGTGGAGGAGATGCGGTGGAGGGCATCGTCGATCACGTCTGGGGGGAATCTGCGGTCCTTGAAGAAGGAGGCCATCTGGGTTGTGCGGTGTTGGAATTGGTCCTCCTGGGAGCAGATGCGGCGGAGACGAAGGAATTGGGAATATGGGATGGCGTTTTTACAGGGGGCAGGGTGGGAGGAGGTGTAGTCCAGGTAGCTGTGGGAGTCAGTCGGTTTATAATAGATGTCTGTGTTGAGTCGGTCGCCCGAGATAGAAATGGAAAGGTCTAGGAAGGGGAGGGAGGAGTCTGAGACAGTCCAGGTGAATTTCAGGTCGGGATGGAAGGTGTTAGTAAAGTTGATGAACTGTTCAACCTCCTCGTGGGAGCACGAGGCAGCGCCGATACAGTCATCGATGTAGCGGAGGAAAAGGTGGGGGGTGGTGCCAGTGTAGTTGCGGAAGATGGACTGTTCCACATATCCTACGAAGAGGCAGGCATAGCTGGGGCCCATGCGGGTGCCCATGGCAACTCCTTTAGTTTGGAGGAAGTGGGAGGATTGAAAAGAGAAGTTATTCAGGGTGAGGACCAGTTCAGTCAGTCGAAGGAGAGTGTCAGTGGAAGGGTACTGGTTAGTGCGGCGGGAAAGGAAGAAGCGGAGGGCTTTGAGTCCTTCGTGATGGGGGATGGAGGTGTACAGGGACTGGATGTCCATAGTGAAAATAAGGCGTTGGGGACCGGGGAAGCGAAAATCCTGGAGGAGGTGGAGGGCGTGGGTGGTGTCCCGAACGTAGGTGGGGAGTTCTTGGACTAAAGGGGACAGGACCGTGTCGAGGTATTGGGAGATGAGTTCGGTGGGGCAGGAGCAGGCTGAGACAATGGGTCGGCCGGGGCAGGCAGGTTTGTGGATTTTGGGCAGGAGGTAGAAACGGGCGGTGCGGGGTTGTGGGACTATGAGGTTGGAGGCGGTGGATGGGAGATCCCCTGAGGTGATGAGGTCCTGGATGGTCTGGGAGATGATGGTTTGGTGGTGGGAGGTGGGGTCGTGGTCAAGGGGGCGATAAGAGGAGGCGTCCGCGAGCTGGCGTTTGGCTTCAGCGGTGTACAGGTCAGTGCGCCAAACTACCACCGCGCCTCCCTTGTCTGCGGGTTTGATGGTGAGGTTGGGATTGGAGCGGAGGGAGTGGAGGGCTGCACGTTCTGAGGGTGAGAGGTTGGAGTGGGTGAGAGGGGTGGACAGGTTGAGTCGGTTGATGTCACGGCGGCAGTTGGCTATAAAGAGGTCGAGGGCGGGTAGGAGGCCTGCACGGGGTGTCCAGGTGGATGGGGTGTGTTGGAGGCGGGAGAAGGGGTCGTCAGAGGGTGGGCGGGAGTCTTGGTTGTGAAAGTAGGCACGGAGGCGAAGGCGGCGGAAGAATTGTTCAATATCTCGCCGCGTGTTGAACTCATTAATCCGAGGGCGTAGGGGAACGAAGGTGAGGCCCCTGCTGAGGACTGATCTCTCATCCTCAGAGAGGGGGAGATCTGGAGGGATGGTGAAAATACGGCAGGGCTGGGAGCTAGGACCTGGTGTGGGACTGGAGCTGGAGCTGGAGCTGGGGGCGGGGTTAGGGGCGGGGACAGAGATAGGCGGGGTTAGGGGCGGGGACAGAGATGGCGGGGTTAGGGGCGGGGACAGAGATAGGCGGGGTTAGGGGCGGGGACAGAGATGGCGGGGTTAGGGGCGGGGACAGAGGTTGACAAGTAACACCAGCTTACTTGGTTGGTGAGGTCTGCCAAGTGGGTTGTGCCTCCTATCTTATGTGGGAAGTCATGAACCTAATGGTGTCCTAGATAACAACACATGCAAGAAGTACCCCCAACTGCACAAAGCTGAGCTCCGCTTGTGTGGCACATCCACAAGGCTGACGTAACATGTTTATAGAAGTGGTCACTTTGCAGGTGGAGTGACTGGAGAAAATAAGGCAATGGATGACCACCAAGCTGTCAAAGAGAAGCAGGCAGGTAGTGCAAGAATCCGCTATGGTTCCACTCATAAAATATGTTTTCCATTTTAGAAGCTGATGGTGGGCACTGGTTCCGCAAGGGATTGTAGACAAGTCAAGCTTCTGTCAGCAAAAGCAGCGTTACTGTACAGGAGAGGGAGAAAGAAGAAAGAGAAGCAACAGTGAGAGGAATTTATTAGTTAAGTGAACAGACAGGCATTTGTACAGCTGCATTCATGACCCCAGGAATAGTGTCCAGCTTTCATGGTACCAGACTTGGGGGTGTCACTTGGGGGCTGCAGGGCATCCTGAAGAGGGAGGGTAATAAGTCAGAAATTTGTTGTGCACATTGGCACCAATGATATAGGTAAAATGAGGGGATGAGAACTTGCTTCAAGAGTTAAGAGAGTTAGGCAGTAGATTAAAAAGCAAAACTTTAAAAGTTGGGATCTCTATTCTGGTGCCTCATGCTAGTGAGTATAGAAGTAAAGAATAAGGCAGATGAATGGTGGCTCAAGAGTTGGTGCAGAAGGGAGGATTTTAGATTCCTGGATCACTGGGGCCATTTCTGGGGAAAGTGGGACCTGCACAAGTGGGACCAGAACCAGAAGAGACCAACATCCTTTGCAGGAGAGTTGGCTCATGCTGTTGCAAGGAGTGTAGTTTGACAGGGCAAGGAGACACAGGGTTTTCGTACAATAAGGACGTTGCATAATTTATTAAAGGAGCCAAAGGTGAGGGAGTTCAACCATGTTGCCTTTCAAAAAAGTAAGAGACAAAAAAACCCCACATGCTGGAATCCGAGGTGATCAAGCAGGAGACTGGAAGATCACAGCAAGCCAGGCAGCATCAGGAGGTGGAGAAGTTAACCCTTCAGGTGTTACCCTTCTTCAGGACTTGGGGTGGGTGTAAGGGGAGCTGCAGATAAAGAGTAAGGCAAGGCTGGATGGTCTCTAATGCTCGGAGTAAATGTCTTACCAGACATAGGGTGTATTTTTTATATTCATTCACAGGTTGTGGAAATTGTTGGCAAGACCATCATGTGTTGCCCATTCCTAATTGCCTAGAGGGCACTTAAGAGTCAACCCCATTGATGTTTAGAGTCACTTATAGGTTGCAGATTTCCTTCCTGAAAGGACATTAGTGAACCATTTGGGCTTTTCCTGACAGTTGGCAATGGTTTCATGGGCATCATTAGATTCTTAATTTCTGATTTTTACTGGATGCAAACCTCACCATTTGTCATGATGGGATTTGAACCTTGGTCATCAGAACATTACCTGTGTCTCTGCATTAATAAACTTGGCCATCATCTCTGTTTAGAGAATGGCAACTGGAAGTGGTTTAATCTCAAATCGTCGTGTCTCAGGACTAATAGAGGTAAAACAGATGAGGTGAAGGCGTGGATTGATGTGTTGAATTGTGATGTTGTTACTGTCAGAGATATGCTGCAAATGTGTTGCTGGTCAAAGCACAGCAGGTTAGGCAGCATCTCAGGAATAGAGAATTCGACGTTTCGAGCATAAGCCCTTCATCAGGAATAAGAGAGAGAGAGCCAAGCCGGCTGAGATAAAAGGTAGGGAGGAGGGACTAGGGGGAGGGGCGATGGAGGTGGGATAGGTGGAAGGAGGTCAAGGTGAGGGTGATAGGCCGGAGTGGGGTGGGGGCGGAGAGGTCAGGAAGAGGATTGCAGGTTAGGAGGGCGGTGCTGAGTTGAGGGAACCGACTGAGACAAGGTGGGGGGATTCCTCATTTCCCCTCCCCCCACCTTGTCTCAGTTCCTCATTTCCCCTCCCCCCACCTTGTCTCAGTTCCTCATTTCCCCTCCCCCCACCTTGTCTCAGTCGGTTCCCTCAACTCAGCACCGCCCTCCTAACCTGCAATCCTCTTCCTGACCTCTCCGCCCCCACCCCACTCCGGCCTATCACCCTCACCTTGACCTCCTTCCACCTATCCCACCTCCATCGCCCCTCCCCCTAGTCCCTCCTCCCTACCTTTTATCTCAGCCGGCTTGGCTCTCTCTCTCTTATTCCTGATGAAGGGCTTATGCTCGAAACGTCGAATTCTCTATTCCTGAGATGCTGCCTAACCTGCTGTGCTTTGACCAGCAACACATTTGCAGCTGTGATCTCCAGCATCTGCAGACCTCATTTTTTACTGTCAGAGATATGGATGATAGAGAAGCCTGATTGGCAAGTCAGTATTCCGGAGTATAGGATCTTAAGGCAGAGCAGAGCAGGGTGTAAAAGAGGAAGTGGTGTCACATTATTAATTAAGGAGTCGGTTATTGCTGTAAGTGGGGGATGATATTTTGGAAGGATCTTCAAATTAGACTTTGTAGGTAGAACTTGGGAACAAAATTAAGGCAGTCATGTTGTTGGCAGTGTATTATAGCCTGTCAAACAGTCAGCAGACAATAGAGGAGCAAATATGTAGTCAATGCATTGAGGTTTGTAAAAATATTAATAGGGTAATAACATTAAGGGATTTCACCTTCCCCAATGTTATTTGGGATAGTCTTAGTGTAAAGATTTTAGAGGAAGGCAGATTTCTTGAAATATATTCAGAAGAACTTTTGAGCCCAACATGTAGAAGGGATGATGCAGTGCTCGACCTAATCCTGGGGAATTAAGTCGGACAGGGTTTGAGATGGTAGTAGTGGAGTATTTTAGTGATACTGATTACAACACTAGGCTTTAAGTAGGTAAGTAGGAAGCAAAGATGGTTTGCAAAAAGGAATTTTGGATTGGGGAAGGAAAATATAATAATAAAATATAATAAGGGAGGATCTGGCCAAAGTGGTCTTGGAACAGCTTCTTGTAGGTAAATCTAGGCGGAAGTGTAGGGGGGTTTATTCTGGATTGTCATTATAAAATGTTCCCTTTAGGTTGAAATGTAGAAGCAACAAGCTGTACATTTTGGGGCTTGAGAACACTGGATGTCTTGGAATATTCAAGACTGGATAAGAGAAGTTCTTAACAGGTATATAGGGAGCAAATCGATGGTGACCCTTGTGAAATATAGAAAGTGTAGGGTGATCTTAAGAAGGCAATGAGGTGCACATAGAGGGGGCATGCACAAAACACTGGGGGGTAGTACTGGGGAGAATCCCAAGATATTCTACAAGTATAGCAAGGGGAATAGGAAAACTATGTACTTGTGGCATTAAATCTTAAGAACAGGGAGACTATCTCGGAGCTGTAGAAAACTTTGGTTGGGTCTTAGTTGTAACACTGCGTGCAGTTCTGGTCACCACACTATAGGAAGGAGGTGATTCCATTGGAGGGGATTCAGAAAGATTCACCAGGATGTTGCTGGTTTGGTGCAGATCAGCCATGAAGAGAGGCTGGATAAACTTGGGTTGTTTCCTGATGCAGTTTATAAGATTATGAGGGACTTGGACAGAATGGATAGAAAGCAATTGTATTCCATGGTTGAAGGGCCAATAACAAGGTACAATGCAGGTGGTAAAATTGTGGGAATCTGGAATGAAATACATGTGAAGGTAGTTGAGGCAGAAAACCTCACAATTTTTAAAAAATTATTTGGATGAATACATGAAGGGTCAATTTTCATTGAAACATCGAGTATTTGAGGGACTTGAGTTGAAAAATGTGATGCTGGAAAAACAGCATCACATTTTTCAACTCTGGTCTCCAGCATCTGCAGTCCTCACTTTCTCCTATTTGGGGAACTTGTCAGGATACATGTAGAAAGATTGTTTTCTCTTGTGCGTGAGTTCAGGACCAGCAGGCACCATCTCACAGTAAAAGGTAGCCCTTAGGACAGAGATAGTGAGGAATTTCCTCTTTGAGGATAGTGAATCTGTGGAATTCACTGCTACACAGGGCTGTAGCGAGTCAGTCATTAAGTATATTCAAAGTCAAGGTAGACAGATTTTTAATCAGTAAGGAACTCCAGGGTTTGTGGAAAAAACGAGAAAGAGTAGTTGAGGATTATCAGAACAGCCATAATCTTATTAAGTGGCAGAGGAGACTTGATGGGTCAAATTACAGTTTTGCCTGCATTTTAGTTCCTATCATTTTATGATGCTTCTTTTCCTTCTACTACCACTCATTCACATCAGCACTACAAGCACACGTCTATGAAACCTCACATGAAATATCCTTTGCCAACATTGAACAAATTAGAGCTTCACAGTAAACAACTTGAGAAAAGTTCAAATAAATGATTCTGTAGGTTGTCAGAGAGCCAATCTAAATATAGCTTCAGCCAGTGGATCCTGTGTGTCAACCCCTGTGAAGACTGTATAGCTGCTGTTGAAATAGGTTGAGTCTAATGCCAGTCAAGCAGGACGGTGAGGAGAGTGAGGCGCCACTGAGTAAGTCCTGCACAGGAACACTCATTGACAGCTTTCCTGCTCCGTTGCTAATTAATTCTCACTTGGTCATAGAGATGTAAAGCATGGAAACAGATGTTCGGTCCAACTTGTCCAAGCCAGATGTCTTAAATAAACCTAGTCTCACTTGCCAGCATTTGGCCCATATCCCTGTAAACCCTTCTTATTCATTTACCCATTTTGATGGGTTTTAAATGTTGTAATTGTACCAGCCTCCAACTCTTCCTCTAGCAGCTCATTCCATACATGCACCACCCTCTGTGTGAAAGAGTAGTCCCTTAGGTCCCTTTTAAATCTTTCCCCTTTCACCGTAAACCTATGCCCTCTAGTTCTGGACTCCCCCACCTCAGGGAAAAGACCTTGTCTATTTACCCTATTCATGCCTCTCTTGATTTTATAAACCTCTATAAGGTCACCCCTCACCCCAGTGTTCCGGGGAAAATAGCCCCAGTCTATTCAGTCTCAAACTCTCCAACCTTGCAAATATCCTTGTAAATCTTTTCTGAACCCTTTCAATTTTCATAACATCCTTGTTATAGCAGGGAGACCAGGATTGAATGCAGTATTCCAAAAGTGGCCTTGCCAATGTCCTGTGCAGCTGCATCATGACTTCCCAATTCCTATTTTCAATGCACTGACCGATAAAGGCAAGCATGCTAAACACCTTTTTCACTATCCTGTCTACCTGCGACTCCACTTTCAAGAAACCATCAACCTGCACTCCAAGGTCTCTGTTCAGCAACACTCCACACAACCTTACTGCTAAGTGTATAAGTCCTGCCCTGATTTGCCTTTCCAAAATGAAGCACCTCACATTTATCTAAATTAAACTCCATTTGCCCATTGGTCCACCTCATCAAGATCCCGGTGTACTCTCAGGTAACCTTCTTTGCTGTCCACTACACCTTCAAATTTGGTGTCATCTGCAAACTTATTAACCGTACCTCCTATGTTCACATCTAAATCGTTTATAGATATGATGAAAAGCAGGCCCTATTTCTACCACTGTCAGTATTCAACAGGTATTTTCAATTTCAAGTACAAATATATTAAATCTTACTGCTCAGAAGATGATCTGAAGGTATTTTCTCCCAATACCTGAACTTTAGGTTTACCTGAACCACAATCCATGTCATTATCACTCCCTGCTGCATAGTTAGATTACCTTGCTGGGTGTGTAAGGTGACTCTAAGTTAGCTGCAAGGCAAGTTAAAACAGATAGCAAATCTGTGTCTTTCAGTCCTGCTGGCAGATTAGCTGTTTCTAATACTGAGTTTTTTGGGGAATTCATTTTTAACCTAGAATTGCTCCTTGGGCTGTTTGAAGTAGGACAGCTTTGAACCTGGACTCAGTGTTAAACAACATTTCTCCCTTTCCTCAAGTTCCATCCTGCTGTGGATGTTATTATAACAGTAGAGAAATTTTAATTCATCACTCAAAAGCCTTCCCAGTTTTTATGTTTGACATTTTATAAAATTAGATTATTGCATATATGTTTCTGTTGGCAGTTCCTCAGAATTCCCCTGGATGTCCCAGAGTAAGGAGGAGGAGAGAATGGGTGACAGATGGAGAGAGAGAAAAACGGAAAAGAAAGGAGAACAGGTTATCGGTGAAGTCAGTGAAAGGCAAAGGAGGTGGAAAAGGGCATTTAAATGGCTATTGTGGACCAGGCCAGACTCCCTCAAAATAGTTTAAGAAAGTAGCCTAGACTGTAACTTTTTCTTATTTTAAAGGCAAATGTGAAGTGAATATTCTAGCTGTGATGCAACTGATCAAACCACTCGGCTTTAAGCAAAACGGAATTTATTTAAACGTTACAGTTGAACCATGAACAAACGATAGCAAAATTTAGAATAAGTTAACTATTGTAAAACTTAACTGACCTGATATAGCAACTATTACTGATTAATTCTTCCAATACAGTAACATCCCATAAACACACCCTTGGCAGAAAGGTAAATTCAAATACAGACTCTTACAGTCAGGAGGGAATGACATCCAGAGAAAGATTTCAGAGAAAGTCAGAGGAATCCTTTCCTGAAGCTTGTAACTCTGCCGGACTCCAACATGTTGTGACTGCTACAGCAAAAAAAACTAGAAAAAAACCTGACCTGGGAGAACTGGCCTCTCCCCTTCCATTGTTTAGCTATTAATCCCTAGACACTTCAGCACCACTGCCTTTATGACCTGTCTTCAAAAAATTAAGGACAAAATTACCTTTTTAAAGTGGTAGCAACGTCACGTGGCTAATAGTATTTAAAAACAAATCCAAAATTCACATTCCACATTGAAACTCAGCCTGTTGGTCAGGTCATGGTTGATTTTTTGAGTTATTGGCATGCACTTGAGTCTTCAGACTTTGTCATCTGCATTGCTTCACAGCCCACTACTCTTGGAGAAGTGGGGCCCTCCACTGTGAGCAGTCCCGTGCACTTTTCTCATCTGTTGAAGTCAGAATCACTATTCAACATTTTTGATCGCTGCTTTGTTAACTTTGACCTGTTACAATCTGGAGTGGAGTGTGCACTTTGAAAATCAGATTTTTAGCATTCTGGTGTTGTGACCTATGCAATGCCATTGCCACATATCTTCAGGTTGCTTAGAGGATGGTCATGTCATTTGGCAATGGATCCAGGTGATGTATAAAAGATCATATGTAGGTGACACTGATGGTATTATTCAAGCTTTCTCAGCTCTATGCAATACATTGGCCAGGATTCACAACTGTATGGGAACATTGGAAATTTGATGGGGTCTTATTAATAGTGATTTCCAACCTCATGTAATTCATCTGTAAAAGTCTTGAAATATTTACTAGAAACTCCATAAGACCATAAGGAAGACCATAAATAGGCCACTCAGCCCATTGAGTCTGCTCTGCCATTCAATTAAATTATGCTTGCCATCATCCTTAAACTTCATTTTCCTGCCTTTTTCCATAACGCCTCCTTGATGAAATACCCACTTACCTCAGCATGTATGTATTTAATGACTCAGCCTCTACAGTTCTGCAGTAAAGAATTCCAGAGATGCAATATCCTCAGAGAAGGAATTGCTCCTCATCTCTGTCCTCAATTTGTGACCCCTTATTCTGAGATTATATCCTCTGTCCTAGACTATTTTACAAGGGGAAAGAACCTCTCCACGTCTACTCTGTCATGTCTTCTAAAAACCTTGTATGTTTTTGAAAGGTAGCCTCACATTCTTCTAAAATCTAATGTGTACAGCCCAACCAACTTACCTTTTCATGTGAAAATTCAGCAATTCCCAAGCTCAACCTTCTCTGAATTGCTTCCAATGTCAGTGTATATTTCCTTTAATAAGAGGACCACATCTGTTCATATTGTTCCAACTATCATCTGACTAATGTCGAGAGTGTGGTGCTGGAAAAGCACAGCAGGTCAGGCAGCATCTGAGGAGCAGGATGCTGCCTGACCTGCTGTGCTTTTGCAGCACCACACTCTCAACTCTGATCTCCCGCATCCGCAGTCCTCACTTTCTCCCAGTTGATCATCTGACTAGTGCCTTGTATTGTTTTAGCAAGACTTACTTATTTTTATAAATCCCTAGTAGCACGAATTGTTTTGTCATGAAAATCAAACATTAGTGAATTAATGCTATTCATCTTTTGATTTCACTCACACATAACATTGATCACATACATAAAAGTCCATTTGTGATGTTGTAATAATTTGCTGTGTTATAAAATCAGTTTGTATTGAAAATCTGTTGGAAGTCTGTTTTAGGCATATATCACGTGAAAAAAACTGAATATCACTTTTAATTTCTTTATTCCTGTAGGTGCACAAACAGAGTAGTAAGGATATCACAACTGAGGGCGGTGATGAAGAAGAAGATGATGATGACGATGACTATGACGATGATGAAGATGACGATGATGAAGAAAGTGAAGACGAATTGGAAGATGAGCTGCAAAATGTTAAACAAGTACCTGAAGCACCCAGGTATCTAATTGCATTGGTAGATTATTTTTAAACTGGTGTATAGATTAGGATAGTCATTACAATATGCAATAGAAAATCCCTTGAAATGAAGACAATTACTTGAGAAATTTGAGAAACAACCCAGTCCTGGAAATCAAGAATCAGGTAATTGCTGTTTTCTGATTCTGCATTAAAATGATTCAGTCTAATTACTTTGCCAAAGTGAAATTAATCATCAAGTTGTGGCAGGTCAGTTCAGGGAAAGGAAAGGATGTAGATGATTTACAGAGGAACTTTGATTATCCGAACGAGATGGGCGGGCAGTATTTCGTTCAGGTAATTGGTTATTTGGATAATCGATTTGACCATAAACAA
The DNA here is from genome assembly GCF_020745735.1 of Hemiscyllium ocellatum. Lineage (NCBI taxonomy): Eukaryota > Metazoa > Chordata > Chondrichthyes > Orectolobiformes > Hemiscylliidae > Hemiscyllium > Hemiscyllium ocellatum. The sequence continues at coordinate 19,608,700 of NC_083403.1, read as the reverse complement.
GGGAAGCCATACTGATCTAACACTGTACTCTACCTGAGAGTTTTTTAAAAATCTGTAATTTTAGACTAGATTAGATTCCCTACAGTGTGGAAACAGGCCCTTTGGCCCAACAAGTCCACACCGACCCTCTGAAGAGTAACCCACCCAGACCCATTTCCCTTTGACTAATGCACCTAACACTATGGGCAATTTAGCATGGCCAATTCACCTGACCTGCACATCTTTGGACTGTGGGAGGAAATCGGAGCATCCAGAGGAAACCTACGCAGACACGGGGAGAATGTACAAACTCCACACACTCTTGATCAGTGGTGCTGGAAGAGCACAGCAGTTCAGGCAGCATCCACCCAAGGCTGGAATTGAACCTGGGTTCCTGCTAACCACTGAACCACCATGCTGCCCAACAATTTTGATGAGTCTGCGATTTAAACAAACTAATCTTTGCTTTCTGCAAATAGCAGGTTAAACTGAGAAGGACCAAACCCTTACCAGCACATAAATATATGAAATCCCAGCATTAAACAAGGTCCCGAACAGCTTCTACAATCACAAGAACAATTGTCAGTTTCCGCTGAACTCATAACATTGATCACATACATAAAAGTCTATTTGTGATGTTGTAATAATTTGCTGTGTTAGAAAATCAGTTTGTATTGAAAATCTGTTGTGATAGAAAGACAGAAGCACCGGCTCGCGTATGTGTTTACTTTCTCTGCCATTTTTTTCATGAACTGCTCGGTAAAGTGACAGGAATAAAGCACTTGCTTTTACAAAGGGCTGTGTAACTAACCGTTATATAAAATAATCCAGTGCTTTGGTGTTTGACACGCTTGTTTTGAAATTCTTAAATGTACTTAAAACATTTTCAAATCAGACTTACTGAGATATAGAAAAATCACAGTCCATGTTTTTAAAATGGAAAAAGCTGTGTCTTCAAGGTGGAGGACGGGAAAATATCGTGGCTGTAAGAGCTGTTCCTTTTTTTGAGGCATCTTCAGTGTTGGAGCTGATTTTCCAGAATTTTTGGGCCAGTAACTACTATCTTATAAGCTGTTGCATTGTTTTAGAACTTAAAAACAGATCAGAACAACAGCACGTTAAAAAAAGGAGAAAGAGAGACAAAACAGGTAGCAAATGGGAGGTGAAAAAATGGAGAAATAAACCTGCACAGCCATATGACCCAGCAGTCAGCCTTCACTGCTGATTGCCTCTGCTGTTTAGTTTCAAGTATCTCCTGACATTGGAGTTCATTCGAAGAAAAATAAACTAACAGTGAAATTCTTAGCTGACCTTGGAGAAATCAATGTGGGCAGCTCACAACAGGGAAGCAGCAAGGTGGCATATTTTTTAAAGCGTGACTTTACTTTTTTTGGTAAATTGACAATAGTGAATAGACTATTATTTTATTAGAAAGTGATTTAAAGATTTACTTAGACTGTGCTATCGTTTGTATTAAGCTAACTGCTATTTTTGTTTTTATTTTTACTGGTATTTTTGGTGGTTCACCCCCAACCCTGTTTTTCCCATTGGCCCCATTATTTATATTGCATGATTTTCTATAACACCGTGTCACATGGGAGCATAGCTAATATGACATAAGAGAACTACCTGCATTTAAGAGAGAAATCGGAAGGATAAAAAGGGGACATAGGATTAAGGAGAATCTAAAGGGATTCCACATGTACATTAAGGACAAAAGGGTAACTAGGGAGAGAATAGGGCCCCTTAAAGATCAGCAAGGTCTCTTATGTGTGGAACTGCAGGAAATGGGGGAGATGTTAAATGAGTACTTTACATCAGTGTTCACTGTGGAGAAGGATATGGAAGATAGAGAATTTGGGGAAATAGATGATGACATCTTGAAAAATGTCCATATTTCAGAAGGGGAGGAGCTGGACATCTTAAAATGTATACAGGTGGATAAGTTCCTGGGGCTTGATCAGGTGTACCCTAGAACTCTGTGGGAAGCTGGGGAAGTGATTGCTGCACCCCTTGCTGAGATATTTGTATCAATGATGGCCACATATGGGATACTGGAATACTGGAGGTTGGCTAATGTGGTGCCACTAGTTACGAAAGGTGGTAAGAAAAGGCCTGGGAACTATAGACTGGTGAGCCTGATATCAGTGGCAAGTTATTGGAGGGAATCCAGAGGGACAAGAATTACATGTATTTGGAAAGACAAGGACTGATTAAAGATAGTCAACATGCCTTTGTATGTGGGAAAGCATGTCTCACTAACATCATTTGAGTTTGTTGAAGTAATGAAGAGGATTGATGAAAGCAGAGCGGTGGATGTGTTCTATATGGACTTCAGTAAGGCGTTCGGCAGGTTCCTCATGGTAGACTGGTTAGCAAGGTTAGCTTACATGGATTCATGGAGAGCTAGCCATTTGGATACAGAAATGGCTCAAAGGTCAGAGATATCGGGTAGTGGTGGAAGGTTGCTTTTCAGACTTGGAGGCTTGTGACCAGCAGTGTACCACAAGGATCGGTGCTGTGTCCACTGCTTTTTGTCATTTATATAAATGATTTGGATGTGAAAATAGGAGGCATAGTTAGTAAGTTTGCAGATGATAACAAAAATTTATGGTTTGGTGGCCAGTCAAGAAGGTTACCTCAGAATACAATGGAACCTACATCATATAGGGAGGTGGGCCAAGGAGTGGTAAATGGACTTTAATTCAGATAAATGTGAGGTGCTGTTGGGAGGTCATGTTGCAGCTGTTCGGGACATTGCTTAGACCACCTTTGGAACACTGCATTCAGTTCTGGTCTCCCTGCTATAGAAAGGATGTTGCAAAACCTGAGAGGGTTCAGCAAAGATTTACAAGGTATTGCCAGGGTTGGAGGGTTTGACCAATACGGAGAGGCTGAATAGACTGGGGCTATTTTCCCTCAAGCATTGGAGGCTGAAGGGTGGCCTTAGAGATGTTTATGAAGCCATGAAAGGGCATGGATAGGATGAATAGCTAAGGTATTTTCTCCAGGTAGTGGAGTCCAAAACTAGAGATGAAAGTGTGGTGATGGAAAAGCACAGCAAGTCAGGCAGCATCCAAGGAGCAGGAGAAATGACATTCCGGGCATAAGCCCTTCATAGGAATAAGCTCTGTGGGCCGAAAAAAAGCTGAGAGATGAATGAGCGAGGGGTGGGGCTGGAGGGAAGGTAGCAGTGAATGTGATAGGTAGATGAAGGTGGAGAGGAGGGTGGAGCAGATAGGTGTGAATGAAGATGGACAGGGCAAGAGGACGGTGCCGAGTTGGAGGCTTACGACTGCAATAAAGTTGTGGATGGGGAAATAAGGAAACTGGTGAAATTCACATTGATCCCGTGTGGTTGCAGGGTCCCAAGATGGAAGTAGAGGCGTTCTTCCTCCAGGCATCGGGTGGTTAGGGTTTGGCGATGGAGGAGGCCCAGGACCTGCATGTCCTTGACGGAGTGGGAGGGGGAATTAAAGTGTTTGGCCACGGGGTGGTGGGGTTGGTTGGTGCAGGTGTTCCAGCGATGTCTCCGACCTATCACCTCCTACCCTCTCCTTTCATCTACCTATCACATTCCCAGCTGCCTTCCCCCCAGCCCACCCTACTCCCATTTATCTCTCAGCCCCCGGCCCACAAACCTAATTTCTGATGAAGGGCTTGGGCCCGAAGAGTCAATTCTCCTGCTCTTTGGTTGTTGCCTGTGCTTTTTTAGCACCACACTCTCAACTCTGATCTTCAGCATCTGGAGTCCTCAGTTTCTCCAAAACTAGAGAGCATAAGTTTAAGGTGAGGGGGGGAAGATTTATAAGGGAACTGAGGGGGCAACTTTTTCATGCAAAGGGTGGTGCATGTACAGAATGAGCTGCCAGAGGAAGTGGTGGAGGCTGGTACAATTACAACATTTAAAAAATATCTGGACAGGTATATCAATAGGAAGCGTTTGGAGGGATATGGGCCAAATGCTGGCAAATGGGTCTGGATTAATTTAGGATATCTGGTTGGCATGGGTGAGTTGGACTGAAGCATCTATTTTCATGCTGGACAACTCTACAACTCCATCACTGAATCTCCTGGGCATTTGATTAATGTAAAGTAACATTACAAATAAATGTATCTGAAGCTAATCTGTCAGGCTAAATATAGATTGCTTGGCTCTTCCTTCTATTAGGAGAAAATGAGGTCTGCAGCAAGAAGGGCTTATGCCCGAAACGTCGAATTTCCTGTTCCTTGGATGCTGCCTGACCTGCTGCGCTTTTCCAGCAACACATTTTCGGCTCTTCCTTCTATTAGGCAAAAGTGAGGACTACAGATGCTGAAAATCAGAGTCTAGATTAGAGTAGTGCTGGAAAAGCACAGCAGGTCAGGCAGCATCCGAGGAGCAGGAAAATCGACGTTTCGGGCAAAAGCCCTTCATCAGGATTGAAGGCATAGTTAGGTTTCCATCTAATATGAGGAGCCAGAAAGTACAACCTTTTGACCACTTAAATGTGTTTCTGATCAGGAGGACATTCCATATTTGGGGAAAGAAGGAAAGTGGATAAGCGTTTATTTTTCACTCTCACTTGTGAGGGTTATGTTGTGGCGATATTATCTTTTGGAATTCTCCATGTCCTCTCTATTTTACTTGTTAAGGAGGTGGACTCTCCATGTCCGAGGGTAAAGGACAGAATATAATTTCTTTAAAAAAACTATAAAATAATAATGTTTTCAGGCAGAAGCAGATTGTCGTTGTTCTGTCCTTCCAAAGTTGCTTTTACGTTCCATGCGTGCAGGTTTTGTGCATCTGTTGTTGTTGGTGGCTGATAATTTTAGAGTTAACACTTATATTGACTCCGACTAAAGATCCAGGAGTAGTTTAACCAATAGACACACGCCAGGTGGAATATTCTGATAGTGGTAATGTCATTAGGCTAGTAATTCTGCGATCCAAGACAATACTCTGGGACATAGATTCAAATCATACCATGGCAGCTGTTTGAATTTAAATTCAATTAACAAAATCTAGAATTGAAAGCTAGACTCATTGGCCGCGAAACTAGCATCTATTGTCAGAAAGATGCATTTGATTTATTTAAGGGTTGTTGAGTCGTATTAGTAGTGGCCCTACATCTGTGCAGAAACATCTCTGAATAGGTTGATTAGAAAATACCTAGTACGCAATATAGATAACAAAAAAGTTATAAACAATAATATGGTGGGGCATAGACAGGGTAGATGGGAACAAAGGTTTTCCCTTGATAGAGGGATCATTGATGGGGGCATAGATTGAAAGTAAGGGACAGGAAGTTTGGACGGGATTACGAAAATCTTTTTCACGCACAGAGTGGTGAGAATCTGGAGCTTACTGCCTGTAAATGATGTTTTATGCATTTCCAACCTTCCTGCTTTTAAAGTTTATGCCTCAACCAATAAAGACAAGGATTCATATGCTCTCTTAACCATTTTATCCACCTGTCCTGTTATCTTAAGGGACTAGTGGACATGCACATCAAGGTCCCTCTGATCCTTGGTGTTTCCCAGAGTCCTACTGTTCATCATGTATTCCCTTCCTTTGTTTGTCCTACTCAAGTGTATCACTTTATAAATGTGAAGAGTTAAATGTACATTTTCCATTGAGGTAGGTGCATAACACATCTAGCGAGGTGGTTACACCAGAACTGAAGAGACTGGCGAAAAGAAAGGAATAGGTGACCACCAAGTAGTCATGGAAAAGCAGGCATGTAGTGCAGCAGTCCCCTGTGGTTCCACTCACAAGTCGGTTTTCATTCTGGAAACTGAAGAGGAACTGGTCCTTTAAGGGAGTGCAGGCTGAGCCAGGCTTCTAAGCTGCAAAGCAGTCTGACTGTACAGGAGGGGAGTAAGAAGAAAGGAGGAATAATAGTGATATGTGGATTCATTAGTTAGGGAACTGACAGGTGTTTGTTTGACTGCAGAAATAACTCTTGGATCATGTGTTGCCTCCCTGGTGGCAGGGTCAGGGATATTAGTGAATGGCTGCAGGGCATCCTGAAGTGGGAGGCTTATTAGATTAGATTACTTACAGTGTGGAAACAGGCCCTTCGGCCCAACAAGTCCACACCGACCCGCCGAAGCACAACCCACCCATACCCCTACATTTACCCCTTACCTAACACTACGGGCAATTTAGCTTGGCCAATTCACCTGACCTGCACATCTTTGGACTGTGGGAAGAAACCGGAGCACCCGGAGGAAACCCACGCAGACACTGGGAGAACGTGCAAACTCCACACAGTCAGTCGCCTGAGTCGGGAAATGAACCCGGGTCTCAGGCGCTGTGAGGCAGCAGTGCTAACCACTGTGCCGTACTAATGATATAGGTAGAATCAGGGATGAGGACTTGCATCAAGTGTTCCGGGAGCTAGGCAGTAAATTAAGAAGCAGGATCTCAGATGTTGTACTCTCAGGATTACTCTCATGCTAATAAGGACAAAAGCAAGAGAATAGAGCAGATGGATGTATCACTCAAGTGTTGGTGCAGGAGGGAGAGTTATAGATTATGGCATCACTGGGACGATTTCTAGGGAAAGTTGGGCTTCTACAAGTGAGATGTAGATGCACGTGAACTGGAATGGGACTAACAACCTTATGAGTTGCATGTGCTGTTAGCAGAAGTTTAAACTAGTTTAGCAGGGGCAGGAGATACAGCGTGAGTTCAGCCGTGAGGTGTCTTAAAGTAGTATGGCGAGGCCAGATGACTTCTAATTTAATTCCAGGAGTATCAAAGGTAAGACAGATGAGTAAAGGGCATGGAGTGACATATGGAACTGCAGTTGTAGCCATCGTAGAGAGGGGACAACACTAGCAACTTAACATTCTGGGGTAGAGGATCTTCAAGCAGGGCAGGGTAGGGTGCAAAGATAGAGATGATGTTGCATTTTTATAAAGGAGGTGACCAAGTGTCTGGATAAGGGTAGGGCAGTTGATGTAGTTCATATGGATTTCAGCAGGCATTTGACATATAGGAAACTGACAAAGAAAAAACTCATGGCATCCAAGATAACTTGGCAAGATATATTCAAAAGTGGCTTAGTGATAGGAGATAGAGGGTGGTGGTGGAAGGTTGTTTGTGTGACTGGAGCCCAATGAACTGTAGTCTACCACAGGGATCAGTGCTCATTCCCTTACTGTCTGCAATATTCATAACTGATGTAGATGACAATGTGAGAGGCATGATGCATAGGTTTACGGATGACACAAATATTAGTTGGGTGGATGATTCTGATGTGGAAGGTGTTAGGTTACAAGAAGACATAACTGGATTGGTCAGATGGGCAGATCAGTGGTAAATGAAGCTTATTAAAAATTCATTCGTGGGATATACGTGTTTCTGGCTCACCAGTAATTATATGTTGTTCATATTTGTTTTATTAATTTATATTAATATTAAAAGGAATATGCTGCGTGCTGTGATCTGCCACTCTTTGGGATGTACAACCTAAATACCTGGCATCACACATGCCACATTACTAGTTTGTGTTTTGCCAATATACTATTACTGAGGCTCCATTGCACATTTCCTTACAAATGTTTCTTTTGAAGTGAACCCGCAGACAAGGGAGGCGCGGTGGTAGTTTGGCGCACTGACCTGTATTAATGAGTTCAACACGCGGCGAGATATTGAACAATTCTTCCGCCGCCTTCGCCTCCGTGCCTACTTTCACAACCAAGATTCCCGCCCACCCTCTGACGACCCCTTCTCCCGCCTCCAACACACCCCATCCACCTGGACACCCCGTGCAGGCCTCCTACCCGCCCTCGACCTCTTTATAGCCAACTGCCGCCGTGACATCAACCGACTCAACCTGTCCACCCCTCTCACCCACTCCAACCTCTCACCCTCAGAACGTGCAGCCCTCCACTCCCTCCGCTCCAATCCCAACCTCACCATCAAACCCGCAGACAAGGGAGGCGCGGTGGTAGTTTGGCGCACTGACCTGTACACCGCTGAAGCCAAACGCCAGCTCGCGGACGCCTCCTCTTATCGCCCCCTTGACCACGACCCCACCTCCCACCACCAAACCATCATCTCACAGACCATCCAGGACCTCATCACCTCAAGGGATCTCCCATCCACCGCCTCCAACCTCATAGTCCCACAACCCCGCACCGCCCGTTTCTACCTCCTGCCCAAAATCCACAAACCTGCCTGCCCCGGCCGACCCATTGTCTCAGCCTGCTCCTGCCCCACCGAACTCATCTCCCAATACCTCGACACGGTCCTGTCCCCTTTAGTCCAAGAACTCCCCACCTACGTTCGGGACACCACCCACGCCCTCCACCTCCTCCAGGATTTTCGCTTCCCCGGTCCCCAACGCCTTATTTTCACTATGGACATCCAGTCCCTGTACACCTCCATCCCCCATCACGAAGGACTCAAAGCCCTCCGCTTCTTCCTTTCCCGCCGCACTAACCAGTACCCTTCCACTGACACCCTCCTTCGACTGACTGAACTGGTCCTCACCCTGAATAACTTCTCTTTTCAATCCTCCCACTTCCTCCAAACTAAAGGAGTTGCCATGGGCACCCGCATGGGCCCCAGCTATGCCTGCCTCTTCGTAGGATATGTGGAACAGTCCATCTTCCGCAACTACACTGGCACCACCCCCCACCTTTTCCTCCGCTACATCGATGACTGTATCGGCGCTGCCTCGTGCTCCCACGAGGAGGTTGAACAGTTCATCAACTTTACTAACACCTTCCATCCCGACCTGAAATTCACCTGGACTGTCTCAGACTCCTCCCTCCCCTTCCTAGACCTTTCCATTTCTATCTCGGGCGACCGACTCAACACAGACATCTATTATAAACCGACTGACTCCCACAGCTACCTGGACTACACCTCCTCCCACCCTGCCCCCTGTAAAAACGCCATCCCATATTCCCAATTCCTTCGTCTCCGCCGCATCTGCTCCCAGGAGGACCAATTCCAACACCGCACAACCCAGATGGCCTCCTTCTTCAAGGACCGCAGATTCCCCCCAGACGTGATCGACGATGCCCTCCACCGCATCTCCTCCACTTCCCGCTCCTCCGCCCTTGAGCCCCGCTCCTCCAACCGCCACCAAGACAGAACCCCACTGGTTCTCACCTACCACCCCACCAACCTGCGCATACAACGTATTATCCGCCGCCATTTCCGCCACCTCCAAACGGACCCCACCACCAAGGATATATTTCCCTCCCCTCCCCTATCAGCGTTCCGCAAGGACCACTCCCTTCGTGACTCCCTTGTCAGATCCACACCCCCCACCAACCCAACCTCCACCCCCGGCACCTTCCCCTGCAACCGCAGGAAATGTAAAACTTGCGCCCACACCTCCACACTCACTTCCCTCCAAGGCCCCAAGGGATCCTTCCATATCCGCCACAAGTTCACCTGTACCTCCACACACATCATCTATTGCATCCGCTGCACCCGATGTGGCCTCCTCTATATTGGTGAGACAGGCCGCTTACTTGCGGAACGCTTCAGAGAACACCTCTGGGCCGCCCGAACCAACCAACCCAATCACCCCGTGGCTCAACACTTTAACTCCCCCTCCCACTCCACCGAGGACATGCAGGTCCTTGGACTCCTCCACCGGCAGAACACAACTACACGACGGCTGGAGGAGGAGCGCCTCATCTTCCGCCTGGGAACCCTCCAACCACAAGGTATGAATTCAGATTTCTCCAGCTTCCTCATTTCCCCTCCCCCCACCTTGTCTCAGTCGGTTCCCTCAACTCAGCACCGCCCTCCTAACCTGCAATCCTCTTCCTGACCTCTCCGCCCCCACCCCACTCCGGCCTATCACCCTCACCTTGACCTCCTTCCACCTATCCCACCTCCATCGCCCCTCCCCCTAGTCCCTCCTCCCTACCTTTTATCTCAGCCGGCTTGGCTCTCTCTCTCTTATTCCTGATGAAGGGCTTATGCTCGAAACGTCGAATTCTCTATTCCTGAGATGCTGCCTAACCTGCTGTGCTTTGACCAGCAACACATTTGCAGCTGTGATCTCCAGCATCTGCAGACCTCATTTTTTACTTTGAAGTGGATACCCAGTTCCCATTTCCACTTTGAGTAAATCTGGTTCCTTCATCTTTTGGGCAATGAATTCCAGATAATAATTCAATGTATGATGAAGTATTCTCCTCACCATCTCTTGACTTCTTTTGTCAGTTATCAAAAATCAAATTTATGATTTGATTTATTCACTGAATTCTTATTATTTATTTCTACAGTGAAAAATCACAATTACACAGGATTGCTGTCAAAAAGATTGTTTCAGAGGTAAGCATATTTTAAGATTGATTGTTTCCAATTTATCTTCTGAAAAAATGAGTAGGTTGTGCATAAAAATAATTTAGGTTCTTTGACACTTAAGTTTCTTTCTATTTTTGGATGAATGCCCTGCCTGTATCTCATCTGCATTTTACCTGATAAACTGTTGTAGACACCAACTCATTGCTGTTTGTGAATCATTTATATTTGTCATTGCTGTTGATTTGAATATGAAGGACACTTGACAAATATAAAGGCATTGTTGTCTGCTGGAAACCCAGTTGGATTTGACATTTAATGCATTGCACTCTTCCCAAGCACTAACTTTTAACACAGCTCCCTTTTGCTTTTCTTACTGCATTGAATAATATAACCGAGCTTCAGAAATCTCATAGCTCCTTGAAAGTGGAGTCGCAGGTAGATAGGATAGTGAAGAAGGCGTTTGGTATGCTTTCCTTTATTGGTCAGAGTATTGAGTACAGGAGTTGGGAGGTCATGTTGCAGGTGTGCAGGACATAGCTTAGGCTACTGTTGGAATATTGCGTGCAATTCTGGTCTCGTTCCTATCAGAAAGATGTTGTGAAACTTGAAAGGGTTCAGAAAAGATTTACAAGGATGTTGCCAGGGTTGGAGGATCTGAGCTACAGGGAGAGGCTGAAGAGGCTGGGGCTGTTTTCACTGGAGTGTCGGAGGCTGAGGGGGGTGACCTTATAGAGGTTTACAAAATTATGAGGGGCATGGATAGGGTAAATAGGCAAAGTCTTTTCCCTGGGGTTGGGGAGTCCAGAACTAGAAGGCATAGGTTTAGGATGAGAGGGGAAAGATGTAAAAGAGACCTAAGAGGCAACTTTTTCACGCAGAAGGTGGTACGTGTATGGAATGGGCTGCCAGAGGAAGTGGTGGAGGTTGGTACAATTGCAACATTGAAGAGGCATTTGGATAGGTATATGAATAGGAAGGGTTTGGAGGGAAATGGGCCGGGTGCTGGCAGTTGGGACTAGATTGGGTTGGGATATCTGGTTGGCATGGACGGGTTGGGCCGAAGATGCTGTACATCTCTATGACTCTATGACCCTAAATGCCCAAACTGATGCCATTAAGGGATCAAAGCCCTTAATGGCCTTACCCTCCCTATCATTATTATCTCCTCCATAACCACAAACAACCCAAGATATCTGGCCTCTGTGCATTCCTAATTATAATTAGTCTGTCATTGGTGGCTGTATCTTTAGTTATCTAGACACTAAACACTGGAATTCTCTCCCTACACTTGTCTACCTTGCTTTAGTCCTTTTAGATGTTCCCTAAAACTTTTTGACTGAACTTTTGGTCACGTGACTTAATAGTTGAAGGCAGAGAGTTTTGGGGGAGAATTCCAGAGCTTCAGACCAAGATAACTGCAGGCATATCCTGATAGTGCTGTGATTAAAATCAGGAATACCAACTTTTCCTCTTCTAGCTGGTAATCTGACAGAGTTAATATTGGGAACTAAGAATAAAGTGCTTAAAAATTGAAGTTACTATCAATAGAATAAAAAAGTCAGAAAATTGTAGAAAGTTGTTCATAGAATTGTTAGAACAAAAAATGTGTTCACGCAGTGATTGAAATGGAGATATCCTTTCAAAGACATTTAGATATGTAGATGGAAAGAAAAATATAAAAGTAAGAATAGAAGAAAATGTGATTGGAGTAAATAATTATTTTGTTGAAAAGCTAATTCTTGCTTTTTTTTTCCTTCACTACTTTTTGTAGAATGTGATAAAATTCCACTTTAGCGTCTGGTAGTCATTATGCTATGTATAAACCTGAATACATCACTGTTTGAAGAGCTATTTCTTGCTTAATTAAATTGTTGGTATGGAATTTGAATACAGCAGAGGGAGCCAGAGGTACAGTGAAGGTACTTATGCAATTAAAATTCTGTCATCTACACAATGAAGACCGGGGAACTGCAAGAGGAGAAACTATTATGAAAGAAAACACATGAGTTTATTATAGTTCATTTAAGTCTTTTTTTTTCAGAAATACCTGATATGTGAGGGCTAACTTTGAGACTTGCTCTGGGCTTAGGTTTGAGTAAAAGCTGCAACACTTAGGGATGATCCTGTGACATGCATTGCTGCCTAGCAAGACTTTTGCAATGAATGGAGTCATCAAAATTACCCTTATGATTTTCACTTAAATATAGGATTAGATTTTTGTAGAGCTGAAAGGATCTGGAACCATTTAAAATTAGTGATTTCCAATTCTAAGATTCCTGCCTACAGTCCTGGTCCCCAATTTCAGTTAAAGAACGTAATCTGGCTGGCGCTCCTGCAATTTTTGTGGAAACAGTCCAGCTTATTTTTGACAGGCAACTTACATGTTGCGAATTAAATTCTGGATTCTGGAAATTTTTGACGGCTAACTTCAGAACGTCTTACCCATATCTCCTTCATGCAATTCAATGACAAGTTATGCCCTCACCTAACTACTTGCAACTTTATAGCTCCCATACCAACTCAATATTGCCATTGCCACCACATCAAAACCCATGCCCCCATGTCAATCCATCCCAACTTATGTCCCTTACGCACCTTCATGGCCTATCATACTCTTGCTGATTTTTTTATTGTCCTTCACTTGTATAAACTCTGTACAGAACAAGTAATTCCGTAGTAGCAATGACATGTTTGTAATTACAGCAAAAGTTTGATTAATCAGCACCTAAGGACCAGGTGTATGCCAGTTGGTCAAAAATTCTGGTTGATCAAGAATTCCACATAATCAATGTAAAAATGCACACTAAATGATAGAAACATGGTGCAGGGGTATACACATCACTATTATACTTTACTTAAAGCATAAACCACTTAAATAATAATACAACTTTGCCTTAAATAAAAGTTAATGGCAGTGAGCCTTTTCATTCATTGCCTTGTCTGACTACTTGGAGATCATGATAATACAGTAAACTTCAGGTATTTCAAGTACATAATTTTTGCCAGTTTATCAAGAATGTCAGTTCATAAGGTACCAGTTAAAACATAAGAACTAGAAGCAGGACTAGGCCATCTGGCCCTTGGAGCCTGCACCACCTTTCGTGTAAGATCATGGCTCATCTTTTCATGGCCTCAACTCCACTTACCAGCTGTCTCTCACTATAATGCTTAATTTCTTTACTGTTCAAAAAATTATCTATCTTAGCTTTAAAAACATTTACTGAGGAAACTTCAACCACTTCACCGGGCAAGGAATTCCATAGCTGAAAATGTGTTGCTGGTTAAAGCACAGCAGGTCAGGCAGCATCCAAGGAATAGGAAATTCGACGTTTCGGGCATAAGCCCTTCATCAGGAATCCTGATGAAGGGCTTATGCCCGAAACATCGAATTTCCTATTCCTTGGATGCTGCCTGACCTGCTGTGCTTTAACCAGCAACACATTTTCAGCTGTGATCTCCAGCATCTGCAGATCTCATTTTTTACCCAAGGAATTCCATAGATTAACAATCCTCTGGGTGAAGAAGTTCCTTCTCAATTCAGTCCTAAATCTGCTACCTCTAATCTTGAGGCTATGCCCTCTTGTCCTAGTTTCACCCACCAGTTTCACCCATCCTCTTTACTCCTATCTTAGCTATTCCCTTCATAAGATCCCTGCCATCATTCTTCTAAATTCCAGTGAATATAATCTCAGTCTAATCAGCCTGTCCTCATAAGCCAATCCCTTCCACGCTGGATGCAACCTAATGAATCTCTTCTGCATCCCTTCTGGTGCCATTACATCCTTTCTCAAGTAAAGAGACCAAAACGGCACACACTACTCCAGATGCAGCCTCACCAGTACCCTATAAAGCTGCAACATAACCTCTCTGCTTTTAAACTCAATCTCTTTAGCGATAAAGGACAAAATTTCATTTGCTTTCTTAATTACCTGTTGACATGCAAACCAACCTTCTGTGATTCATGTACAAGGACACACAGGTCCCTCTGCACAGCAGCATGCTGCAGTTTCTTACCATTACCATACCGTTCTTTTTACTAGTATTCCTACCAAAATGGAAGACTTCACATTTATTAACATTGTACTCCAGCTGTCGGACCTTTACCACTCACTTACATAATCTACATCCCTTTGCAAAGTTTTATAGTCTTCTGCACACTTTGCTGTACCACGCCTCTTGGTGACATCTGCAAACTTTGACATACTATACATGGTCTCCAACTCCACATCATGTATATAAATTATGAATAATTGCGGTCTCAACGCTCATTCCTGAGGCACACCTCTCGTCACTGATTGCCAACCAGAATTGCACTCTTTATTCCCACTCTTCACTTCCCATTGGTTAACCAATCCTCTATTCATGCCAATACATTGCCTGTAACAGCTTTCATCTTTATCTTATGCATCAGCCTTTTGTGCAGCACCTTGTCAAATGCCTTTTGGAAATCTAGATACACCACATCTACTGGGTCCCTGATGTCCACTGTGTTTGTAATGTCTTCATTGAATTCCAAAAGATTAGTTAAGCATGACCTGCCCTTCATTAACCCATACTGTGTCTGCCCAATGGGATAATTTCTATCTAGATGCCTTGCTGTTTCTTCTTTGATAATAGACTCAAGCATCTTCCCCAATGCAGAAGTTAAGCTAACTGGTCTATAATTCCCCATCTTTTGTCTACTTCCCTTTTTAAATGTTGGCATTACATTTGCTGTTTTCTAATCTGCTGGATTTGTGCCAAAGTCCAGCGAATTTTAGAAAATTACCACAAGTGCATTTACTATTTCTCCACCATCTCTTTTAGCACCCTGAAATGCATTCTATCAGGGCCAGAAGACTTGTCTAACCCTAACCTACCCTTAGCCCCATTAGCTTGCAAAGTTTGCTGTTCTTAAGAAACAGATATATAATTTTCTGAAAAGTAACTGGTGTTCCTATAACCCATAAAAATGGCAATTAATCAGACCGTTGACCACCGAATCAACATCAGAAGCTAGAAGTGCATGTACAAATAAATATAAAGTCATTAACAAAAGAGAATCACAGAAAATAGCTTATTACTACCTCTTATATCTGTAAATCAAGAAAAGTCTGCCCTATGCTCTAGCTATCTAAATTGATTTAATTCTTCTATGAGAATCTGGGTTCTCAGTCAAGTCTAATTATGCACAGGAGAAATACCTCATTAGTTTACAAAGCATGATTTATACAGGAGGATACCCTTTATATTGTTTTTTTCCAGCATGGTTTTCCCACTGATTCTGCATCAGATATTTGAGACACTGCAACAAGTATGAAGTTTTTAAAATCTTTTTGCTGTCCTTCTCTTAAATTTCAAAAACCTGTAATTGCTAATAGCCTGTGAGGAGTGATTATCTGATTAGAATATTTCAAATAAGGATAGATGGTTCTTATTAAAGTCCATCTGACCTTGTAGCAAGGGACAACTGGAGGGTCCATGGGCCATGTATGGACTGGGTATCCCTTGTCCCTGAGCAGCTCTCATATGTTGTTTGTCTTGAGGTTCTAAAGTTAGTGATTATTTCAGATTGTTGCAGAATGGAACAATCGTGATTCCTGTCTTAGTGGCAGGCATTCCCTGATGTAAATGTCTTGGTGTGATCGTAAATGAGCAGTAACATTACGAGCAACAACTTTTCAAATTCTTGGAATGTTTACCACAGTGCTTTCACAACTTGGCCAGGATACAAATAAGTCATAATCACTCAATATGCAACTGGTTGAGTTGTCCTTGAAATAATCCCAATAAAACTTGAGTTTCTTCAGGAGTGAATGAAAAGAATATTTCCTGCACGTTGTTTGGACAGTTTTACTCTTCATGCTTTGCATCCCAAGTACTGAGGATGTCACCTAGAAAGGGGACGAAACGTTTGCAACAAAAACTCCCAGCTCGGCGAACAGAACCACAACAACGAGCACCCAAGCTACAAATCTTCTCCCAAACTTTGAATACACTCTGTTCTCACTCCTTCAACCTCTTTGAACTCAGGCAGTGGATACCATATAACTGCTTCTCTCAGCATGGGCTATGCTGCTGTTCAGGAGATACATCTGATTAATACAGCTTGAAATGGTACTGTACAAACTAATGCCATGGCTTTGGAGTTTAAAAATTAAATTACAGGGTGTCCCTGGGTTACAAACAGGTTCTGTTCTGGAGTCTGTTTGCAAGTTGATTTGTGTGCAAGTTGGAACACAATGCATGTTAATGTAAAGCAGTTTGTAAGTACAGGAAATGTTCGAATGCCGGGTCTTTAAAGTTAATACCCAATGTGGGATTGCATTCATAAGTCAGACATTTGTAAATCAGTAACTCTCTGTATTTGATCATTTGAAATAAATAACTGACTCAGTTATATACTCTTGAGCCCATAATTTAGGTTAGTGATTGCTGAGCACCTTGGATATTCAAAGTTTGGGAGAAGATTTGTAGCTCGGGTGCTCGGTTGTTGTGGTTCTGTTCGGCGAGCTGGGAGTTTTTGTTGCAAACGTTTCGTCCCCTTTCTAGGTGACATCCTCAGTACTTGGGAGCTTCCTGTGAAGCGCTTCTGTCATGCTTCCTTCGGCATTTATAGTGGCTTGTCTCTGCCGCTTCCAGTTGTCAGTTGCTGTCCACTGCAGTGGCCGGTGTATTGGGTCCAGGTCGATGTGTTTGTTGATAGAATCAGTGGATGAGTGCCATGCCTCTAGGAATTCCCTGGCTGTTCTCTGTTTGGCTTGCGCTATAATAGTAGTGTTGTCCCAGTCGAATTCATGTTGTTTGTCATCTGTGTGTGTGGCTTCTAAGGATAGCATGGGACTGCACAAAACACTACATAGGACAAACAGGAAGACAGCTAACAACCCGCATCCACGACACCAACTAGCCACGAAATGACACGACCAGCTATCCTTAGTAGCCGCACACACAGATGACAAACAACATGAATTCGACTGGGACAACACTACTATTATAGCGCAAGCTGAAAATGTGTTGCTGGAAAAGCGCAGCAGGTCAGGCATCATCCAAGGAACAGGAAATTCGACGTTTCGGGCACAAGCCCTTCATCAGGCGAATTTCCTGTTCCTTGGATGCTGCCTGACCTGCTGCGCTTTTCCAGCAACACATTTTCAGCTCTGATCTCCAGCATCTGCAGACCTCACTTTTTACTCGAATATTATAGCGCAAGCCAAACAGAGAACAGCCAGGGAATTCCTAGAGGCATGGCACTCATCCACTGATTCTATCAACAAGCACATCGACCTGGACCCAATATACCGGCCACTGCAGCTGACAGCTACTGACAACCGGAAGCGGCAAAGACAAGCCACTATAAATGCCGAAGGAAGCATGACAGAAGCGCTTCACAGGAAGCTTCCAAGTACTGAGGATGTCACTTAGAAAGGGGACGAAACGTTTGCAACAAAAACTCCCAGCTCGGCGAACAGAATCACAACACCTTGGATATTTTAAGTATGTGAACAATATTGTATAGTTGTTTGTTAGTATTCAGCAAGTGTTGTAATGTTGGAGATTGTGTCTTTTAGATAAAATATAAAACACCAGCCAGGGCCTATATTCATGTTCACATGAATGTGATCAATTACTAAGCTGTATTCAATGAAGAACAGCTCTTTATGATGTCCTAATTATTAAGATCTACTTCAATTTGCACAGAGCAGCTTTAATCTGCAATATTTTATCTTACCTACAGATTAATGCCACAGAAGGGCTAATATCAATGGGAAATATTCCAGAAGGATTCAGAGCATCAACACTTGCACAGCTGTTAGCAGATGGTATGACAATTTAGCCTATAATCTTGTACAGTATTAACTCAATCAAGTCCTGTTCGCTGAGCTGGGAATTTGTGTTGCAGACATTTCGTCCCCTGTCTGGGTGACATCCTCAGTGCTTGGGAGCCTCCTGTGTAGCGCTTCTGTGATGTTTCCTCCGGCATTTATAGTGATTTGTCACTGCCGCTTCCGGTTATTAGTTCCAGCTGTCCGCTGCAGTGGCTGGTATATTGGGGCCAGGTCGATGTGTTTGTTGATAGAATCTGTGGATGAGTGCCATGCCTCTGGGAATTCACTAGCTGTTCTCTGTTTGGCTTGTCCTATAATAGCTGAAAATGTGTTGCTGGAAAAGCGCAGCAGGTCAGGCAGCATCCAAGGAGCAGGAGAATCGACGTTTCGGGCATAAGCCCTTCTTCAGGAATGAGGAAAGTGTGTCCAGCAGGCTAAGATAAAAGGTAGGCAGGAGGGACTTGGGGGAGGGGCATTGGAGATGCGATAGGTGGAAGGAGGTCAAGGTGAGGGTGATAGGCCGGAGTAAGATGGGGGCGGAGAGGTCAGGAAGAAGATTGCAGGTTAGGAAAGCGGTGCTGAGTTTGAGGGATTTGACTGAGACAAGGTGGGGGGAGGGGAAATGAGGAAACTGGAGAAATCTGAGTTCATCCCTTGTGGTTGGAGGGTTCCTAGGTGGAAGATGAGGCGCTCTTCCTCCAACCGTCATGTTGTTATGGTCTGGCGATGGAGGAGTCCAAGGACCTGCATATCCTTGGTGGAGTGGGAAGGGAAGTTGAAGTGTTGAGCCACAGGGTGGTTGGGTTGATTGGTCTGGGTGTCCCAGAGGTGTTCTCTGAAACGTTCTGCAAGTAGGCGGCCTGTCTCCCGAATATAGAGGAGGCCACATCGGGTGCAGTGGATGCAGTAAATGATGTGTGTGGAGGTGCAGGTGAATTTGTGGCGGATTTGGAAGGATCCCTTGGGGCCTTGGAGAGAAGTAAGGGAGGAGGTGTGGGTGCAAGTTTTGCATTTCTTGCGGTTGCAGGGGAAGGTGCCGGGAGCGGAGGTTGGGTTGGTGGGGGTGTGGACCTGACGAGGGAGTCACAGAGGGAGTGGTCTTTTTGAAACGCTGATAGGGGAGGGGAGGGGAGGGAAATATATCCCTGGTGGTGGGGTCCGTTTGGAGATGGGATATATTTCCCTCCCCTCCCCTATCAGCGTTCCAAAAAGATCCCAAGGGATCCTTCCATATCCGCCACAAATTCACCTGCACCTCCCCACTCATCATTTATTGCATCCACTGCACCCAATGTGGCCTTCTCTATATTGGGGAGACAGGCCGCCTACTTGCAGAACATTTCAGAGAACACCTCTGGGACACCTGGACCAACCAACCCAACCACCCCGTGGCTCAACACTTCAACTCCCCCTCCCACTCCACCAAGGACATGCAGATCCTTGGACTCCTCCATCGCCAGACCATAGCAACATGACGGTTGGAGGAAGAGCGCCTCATCTTCCGCCTAGGAACCCTCCAACCACAAGGGATGTCTCAGTCAAATCCCTCAAACTCAGCACCGCCTTCCTAACCTGCAATCTTCTTCCTGACCTCTCCGCCCCCACCCCACTCTGGCTTATCACCCTCACTTTGACCTCCTTCCACCTCTCGCATCTCCAACGCCTCTCCCCCAAGGCCCTCCTCCCTACCTTTTATCTTAGCCTGCTGGACACACTTTCCTCATTCCTGAAGAAGGGCTTATGCCCAAAACGTCGATTCTCCTGCTCCTTGGATGCTGCCTGACCTGCTGCGCTTTTCCAGCAACACATTTTCAGCTCTGATCTCCAGCATCTGCAGTCCTCACTTTGTCCTATAATAGTCGTGTTGTCATAGTCGAACTCATGTTGCTTGTCATCCGCGTGTGTGGCTTCTATGGATAGCTGGTTATGTCGTTTCGTTGCTAGTTGGTGTTCATGGATATGGATCGTTGACTGTCTTCCTGTTTCTTCTATGTAGTGTTTTATCCAAAATCCTTGAGGCCAGCTGCTTTTCAGAATTCTGAATTTTTTTGATTTCAGAATAAATGACATTTTCACAAAGAAATAAAAAAGACTTAACAAACAGCAGACGCACATGTAAGTAGTACGAGTGCTGAGACACAATTGGTGCCTGCCAGTGCTGGGCCATGCAGCCACATCATATCTCAGTGACATGGTTCGAGTGGGTGTGGAGTTGGGTCACCTGTTGTCACGT
Organism: Hemiscyllium ocellatum; assembly: GCF_020745735.1. Taxonomy (NCBI): domain Eukaryota; kingdom Metazoa; phylum Chordata; class Chondrichthyes; order Orectolobiformes; family Hemiscylliidae; genus Hemiscyllium; species Hemiscyllium ocellatum. The sequence goes on along the minus strand of NC_083403.1, from coordinate 19,588,413 downwards.
CAAAATATTGCTCCACACTCCACAAAACAAATTTCAGATTTCGGAGCTTTGGTATTGGTGATATAATTGATATTGGTGACATATTATTGTATTCGTTGCTCCCATTGCGGTCTCCTCTACATTGGGGAGACTGGACGCCTCCTAGCAGAGCGCTTCAGGGAACATCTCTGGGACACCTGCACCAATCAAGCACACCGCCCTGTGGCCCAACATTTCAACTCCCTCTCCCACTCTGCTGAGGACATGGAGGTCCTGGGCCTCCTTCACCACCGCTCCCTCACTACCAGACGCCTGGAGGAAGAACGCCTCATCTTCCGCCTCAGAACACTTCAACCCCTGGGCATCAATGTGGACTTCAACAGCTTCCTCATTTCCCCTTCCCCCACCTCACGCCAGTTCCAAACTTCCAGCTCAGCACTGTCCCTATGACTTGTCCTACCTGCCTATCTTCTTTTCCACCTATCCACTCCACCCTCCCCCCCAACCTATTACCTTCATCCCCTTCCCCACGCATCTATTGTACTCTATGCTACTTTTTCCCCACCCCCACCCTCCTCTCACTTATCTCTCCACCCTTCAGGCTCTCTGCCTGTATTGATGAAGGGCTTTTGCCCGAAACGTCAATTTTACTGCTTCTCGGATGCTGCCTGAACTGCTGTGCTTTTCCAGCACCACTCTATATGGACTTCAGTAAGTTGTTCGACAAGATTCCTTATGGTAAACTGGTTAGCAAGGTTAGATCACATGAAATACAGGGAGAACTAGCCATTTGGATACAGAATGGGCAGGAAGGTACAAGACAGAGGGTGGTGGTGGAGGGTTGCCTTTCAGACTGGACGCCTGTGACCAGTGGTGTGCCACAAGGATCAGTGCTGCATTGACTGCTTTTCGTCATTAATATAAATGGTTTGGATGTGAACATAGGAGGTATACTTAGTAAATTTGCAGATTACACTGAAATTGGTGGTCTGGTGGACAGTGAAGAAGCTTACCTCAGAGTACAACGGGATCTTGATCCGAATGGCCAGTGGACCGAGGAATGGCAGATGGAGTTTCATTCAGATAAATGTAAGGTGCTACATTTTGGAAAGGCAAATCAGAGCAGGTCTTATACACTTAATGAGAAGGTCCTGGAGAGTGTTGCTGAACAAAGAGATCTTTGAGTGCAGGTTCATTGTTCCTTGAAAATAGAGTTGCTGGTAGATAGGATAGTGAAGAAGGCGTTGGGTGTGGTTTGTTTATTGGTCAGATCTTTGAATATAGGAGTTGGGAGGTCATGTTGCAGCTATACAGGACATTGGTTATGCACTTTTCGAACATTGTGTACAGTTCTGGTCTCCCACCTGTCGGAAAGATGCTGTGAAACTTGAAAGGGTTCAGAAAAGATTTACAAGGATGTTGCCAGGGTTGGAGCATTTGAACTACAGGGAGAGGCTGAATAGGCTGAGGCTGATTTCCCTGGAGTGTCAGAGGCTGAGGGGTGACCTTATAGAGGTTACAAAATCATGAGGGCATGGATAGGGTGAATTCCCTGGGTGGGGGAATCCAGAACTAGAGGTTTAGGGTCAGAAGGAAACCTAAGGTGCAACTTTTTTATGCAGAGGGTGATGCGTGTATGGAATGAGCTGCCAGGGAAGTGGCGGAGGCTGGTACAGTTACCACATTTAAAAGGCATCTGGATGGGTATATGAATAAGGAAGGGTTTAGAAGGAGATGGGCACGTGCTGGCAAATGGGACTAGATTAGGTTAGGATATGAAAAAAGTTAAAAACTCACCTCTAGCGTCAGGGCCCACCATTGTTGGTCCAGCAGCCGGAAGTGGGGGAGTGTGAGTAGGAGGTTGTCAGGAAGGTGAGCAAAAAATTTATTTTAAAACTCACCTTTCGTGTCGGGGCCCATCATTATTGTTCCAGCAGCAGGAAGGATGGGAGGGTCGAGCAAGAGCTGTTGGGAAGGTGAGCAACTGGGGGCTGCTGGTATTATATTTGGGCAGCGGCTGAACCTGAGACACTACACATGTATTGTCTCCCACCCACCCTCCTCCTCTAACCAAAAAAAAGGACTCTGTGGTGGGTTGATGAGGTACATTGATTGGTTAAAAATTAACTTTTTATATCTCCTATTAATTGGTTAATTGAATAAGACCATTGCAGAGAAGTATTAGAAATTATTTAACTCAAAGTTGTATATATTAATTAGGTAGAGATGACTAGTCAGGTAATGTGCTGTAGCTGTATAATGTGGGAGCTAGCTGATCCCATTGTAAATGGCAATGAGCACACTTGCAGCAAGTGTTGGTTGCTGGAAGAACTCTGGCTCAGAGTTTGTGATCAGGAATCTGAGCTTTAAACACTGCGGCACATCCGGGAGGGAGAGAATTACCTGGACACTTTGTTCCAGGAGGCAGTCACACTTGGTAGATTGAGTAATTCAAATTCAGTTAGTGATCAGGGGCAACAGGGTGTGATTGCAAATGAGGCAGGCAGGAGTTCATTGAATGTATCCATGATAGTTTTCTTGAACAGCATGCAATGGAACCGACAAGGGAGCAAGCTCCCCTAGATTTGGTCCTGTGTAATGAGACAGGAATAATTAATGACTTCATAGTCAGGGATCCTCTTGGAAGGAGTGATCACAGTATGGTTGAATTGAAAATATAGCTGGATAGTATGAAGATAAAATCCAATACCAGGGTCCTGTGCTTGAATAAGGGGGACTATGATAGAATGAGGGAGGACCTGGCTAAAGTAGACTGGAAACAGAGACTGCTCAGCAAAAGTATATTCCAGGGAGAAGGAAAGTCTGTAAGAGGAGGAGTAATCTGCCATGAGTGTCTAAGGAAATAAGGCAGGCTATCAAAGTGAAAGAGAAGGCATACAAAGTGGCCAAAAACAGCAGGAATATAGAAGATTAGGAAAACTTTAAAGGTCAACAGAAAGCCACAAAAAGAGCTATAAAGAAAAGTAGGATAGAGTATGAGAAAAAAAACTAGCACAGAATATAAAGACAGATAGCAAAAGTTTCTGTAATTATATAAAATGAAGAAGAGTGGCTAAAATAAATGTTGGTCCTCTAGAGGATAAAGGGGCAGTTAGTTGTGGGATATGATGAAATGGCTGAGGCATTGAATAGGTACTTTGCATCGGTCTTCACATTGGAGGATACTAATAAAATGCCAGTAAGTGATGAAGAGACGAAGGTAGGTGAGGACCTGGCAGCAATTATTAGTACGGAAGAGTTAGTGTTGGGTAAGCTAATGGAGCTAAGGGTAGATAAGTCTCCTGGCCCTAATGGAATGCATCCCAGGGTACTAAAAGTGATGCTGGGAGAAGTAGCAAGTAGACTAGTTGTAATTTTCCAAAATTTGATGGACTTTGGGGCAGATCCAGCAGATTGGAAAATAGCAAATGTGACACCATTGTTTAAAAAGCGATGTAGACAAAAGATGGGGAGTTATAGACCAGTGAGCTTAACCTCTGAAGTGGAGAAGATGCTTAAGTCTCTTATCAAGGAAGATATAGCAGGGCATTTTAAAAGAAATTATCCCATTGTACAGACGCAGCATGGGTTCATGAAGGGCAAGTCATGCTTCACAAATCTTTTGGAATTCTATGAAGACATTTCAAGCAAGGTGGATGATGGACCCAGTGGATGTGGTGTACCGAGATTTCCAAAAGGCTTTTGACGGTGCCACACGTGAGGCTGCTGCATAACATAAGGATGCATGGTGTTAGGGGTAGAGTATTAGCGTGGATAGAGGATTGGTTGACTGACAGAAAGCAAAGAGTGGGGATAAATGAGTGCTATTCTGGCTTGCAATCAGTGACTAGCGGTGTGCCTTAGGGATCAGTGTTGGCACAATTAATTACAATTTATATAGATGATTTGGAGTTGGGGACCACATGTATAGTGTCAAATTTGCTGATGACACTAAGTTGAGTGGCAGAGCAAAGTATGCAGAGGACTGTGAAACTTTGCAGAGGAACATAGATTTATTGAGTGAGTGGGCAAAGGTCTGGCAGATGGAATACAGTGTTAGTGAATGTGAAGTTATACATTTTGGTCAGAGTAACAGCAAAATAGATTATTACTTGAATGGTAAAAAGTCGCAGAATGCTGATTTGCAGAGGGACCTGGGTGTCCTTGTGCATGAATCTCAGAAGGTTGGCCTGCAGGTACAACAGGTAAGTAGGAAGGCAAATGGAATTTTGCCCTTCATTGTTAAATGGGTTGAGTTTAAATGCAAAGAAGTATTGTTACAGGTGTACAAGGTGCTGGTGAGGCCACATCTGGAGTACTATGAGCAGATTTGGTCTCCTTACTTAAGAAAGGATGTACTGATGCTGGAGGGGGTGCAGAGGAGGTTCACTAGGTTGATTCCAGAGTTGAGGGGGTTGGCTTATGAAAAGACGCTGAGTAGATTGGGATTATATTCATTGGAATTCAGAAGAATGAGGGGGGATCTTATAGAAACATAAAATTATGAAGGGAATAAACTAGAAATAGATAGGATGTTTCCACTGGTAGGTAAAACTAGACCAATAGGGCATGGTCTCAAGATTAGAGGAAGCAGGTTTAGAACTGAACTGAGAAGGAACTTCTTCACCCAGAGGGTTGTTAATCTAAGGAATTCCTTGCCCAGGGGAGTAGTTGACGCTACTTGAGTAATTGCTTTTAAAGCGAAGGTGAATACTTTTTTTGAAAAAAAAAGGAATTAAGAGATATGATGAAAGTTCAGGTAAGTGGAGCTAAGTCCACAAAAAGATTGGTCATGATCTTTTTTAGTGGTGGAGCAGGCTTGAAGGGCTGAGCAGCCTACTCTTGCTCCTAGTTCTTACGTTCTTATATCTGGTTATCATGGACGAGTTGGACCGAATGGTGTTTCCATGCTTAACATCTCCATGACTCTATGACTGTACTTTTCTCTGTCCTATAGAGCTGGTGAAGATGTTGAATCTGTATGATATACATTTTCTTAGGGATAAAATAAACTTAGAGGAGATAACAAATTAGCTAATTTGGCACACTCAGAGAAAGAAACTAGTTTACTTTTGATTCAAGACGTGGCTGTCACTGGCTGATCGGCATTTGGTGTCCATCTCTAGATGCCCTTCAGAGGAGTGGCTTGCTCAAAGAGCGGTTGAAAGCCAGTCACTCTGTGGGTCTGGAGTCACACATTGCCTAGATCAGCTAAGGATGGCAGATTACCTTCCCTAAAAACCTTAGTGAGCTAGATAGGCTTTTCCCAATAATCAGCAATGGTTTCAAGGTCATAAGTAGATTCTGTGACAATGCTGCTCCTTCAACAAGGTTAGGTTGTTGTTGAGTTATTTTTTAACCAGAGGGGCTGTTAACTCCAAAATGTCTGAGTTTGTCTACTTGAAGAAGCTTTTAAGTTTTAAAAAATACTTGTACAGTGAAAAGGAAGTGGCCAGTTCTCCCAGCTCAGCTCTACTCTGGTTTGGTTTGGTTTGATTTTCGCAAGCAGTCGGTTTTTTTGAGGCTGCTGGTTAGTTGCTAGCTAGGAATCCAAAAGAAACAGCTACATAGAAGAAGTTATTCCATGCTGAATCGCTCTGCCATCTTTCTCTCCTGTGACACCCTGTGTTTGATTTTATCTTTTTTTTGCCAGGGCTGTTTATGGGGATTGTTGCAGGAAATTGAAACGGCATCATTAAGTTATGATAGAGTTGATTGTGTTTTTAAATAGTTCAGTTACTCTATATTCTGTTCTCTCTTGTTTGTATTTCATTTGGTAACCTTGCAGGTAAATTCTGGTTAGGCCAGCTGCATCACTTCTGGAATATCCACTTTACACCTGCTTAAAACAACTGGAAAAGTTAGGGTCTGGGCTATTTTCTTGGAATATTTTGAGGGGGTTTGGCCTGGTCCGTAACAATTCTTAATTCAGATTTTTAAAAGATGGAATTCAAATTCCACCGTCTGCTGAGGTGGGATTTGAATTTGGTTCCCCAGTAAATTAGCTGAGTTTCTAGATTACTAGTCTCGCAATAACACCACAAAGCCACTGCCTCTGCAAATGAGGTGAAGCATCCTTTCATCATTTACCCTGTCAAGCCTCTTAAGAATCCTATATATTTCAATGCGATCACCACTCGTTCTTCTAAACTAAAGTGAATAGAGTCTCAAACTGTTTAGCTTTTGTTCAGAAGAAAATCCCTGCATCCCAAGGATCATCCTAGAGAACTTTTTGTGAACGGCCTCCAAGGAAATAATATCTTTTCTTCAAAAAAGAGACCAAAGCTCTTCTCAGTCATCATCATCATTGGTGGTCCCTCGCAGACGAGGATGACTCTCTTCCATTGTCTGGGTGAGTCTGTAGGTGGCTGTACATCCTCTGAGTAACTCGTCCGAGTTTATCGAGGAAGTCTCAACCAATATAGATAGAGAAGAGCTAGTAAGTGTTGTATTTGGACTTCCAGAAGGTGTTGGGGTGAATCTGTAGGTGAAGTACATCCTCTGAGATTGCACATTGCATCATCTGCGTACTGCGGCTCAGTGACACTGGTTTGGGGTGACTTTGGTTTTGGCTTGAAGATGGCAGTGGTGATGGTTGAATAATTTCCTGGTGGTTCTGTGAGTTAGTTCCACTCCACTGGGGAGCTTGTTGGTGGTGAGGTGAAGCATTGCAGCGAGTTAGGTTGAGAACAGTATTGGGACGATGATACAGCCCAGCCCGACACCATCCGAAAGGGAAGTAGATCTGTGATGGAGCCATTTGTCATTACCATATATCTTGTACAGTTACATTAAGAGTTCCCTCTCTTCCAACATTCCATTTGCTTTCCTGATCATCTATGGCGCCTGTGTGCTAGCTTTCTGTATTTCATGCACAAGTACCTTCAAGTCTGTTCATGTTGCAGCTTTTTGCAGTTATTCTCCATTGAAATAACTTTACTTTTTATTTTGCTCTCCTTTCCAAAATGAACAGCTTTACAGTTTCTCATGTTTTACTCCATTTGCCAACATGTTGCACTTATTTAACCTATCAGTAAACTGTATCCCTCTTGCAATTTGCTTTTCTGTTCATTTTTGTGTTGTCTGTAAATTTGGCTGTGATGCATGTGCTTTCTTCCTCCAAGTCATTAATCTATATTTTGCGAATACTTTTGGTCCTACTACTGATCCCTGAGGAACACCACTATTTACAGGTTGCTAACCTGGAAAAGAACCCCTTCTCCACACTCATTGTGTTCTGCCCAGTAAGCAATTAGCTATCGATGACAGTATACCACCTCCATCACCATGGGCTGTTAATATTTAACCTTTTGTGAGATACTTTGTTAAACACGTTCTGGAAGTCCAAATATAACACTTACTAGCTCTTCTCTATCTATAAAGGTTGAGACTTCCTTGAAAAACTCTAATGAGTTAGTCAGACAAAACTTCCCTTTCATGAAGCCATGCTGACTCTACTTGATAAGATTATGACTTTTCAAATGTGTTGCTGTTACTTCCTTAATAAGTGTTTCCAGTATTTTTCCAAGAGTAGGTGTTATGCTAATCAGCTTATAGTTTACCCCACTTTTTGCCTCCCTCCCTTTTTGAACTATCATTTTGGCAGTTTTCCAGACCTCCAGTACTTCTCCAGAATCCAAAAAAATTTAAAAATTAAACCAATGTATCCACTATCTCTGTAGCTAGCTTTGGTCAAGCAAAGTCTTCATTTTAAAATTTTCTTTTTTTAAAGATTCCCCATTATCACCATACCTTTCTATCTCTATAATCGCCTGCAGCTCCATAACCATTCCTACACTTATCTATTCTGACCTCTTGAGCATCCCCAATTTTGATTGTTCTGCCATTGATGGCAGTACTTTCAATTGCTTTGGCCTCAAAGTTAAGGATTTCCTTCCAAAAGCTCTCAGCCTTTTATCCTCATTTTCCTCCTTTAAGATACTCCTTAGAACCTATGACTGACCAAGCATTTGGTCATATGACCTCATATTTTGGTGGCTTGTTGATGCACTTAGTCCCTGTGAAGTGACTTCGGGCATTGTATTCTGTTGAAACCACTGTATATATTGGTTCATAACCGGGTTTGAACTGGCTGTAGCACTTCTGTGATGTTCTGTTTGTTTTTCTAATTCATTAGCTTTCTGAGGCTTTTATTTTGAGGAGGAACGTAGATCCAGCTCCCCATCATGCTGGCAGCAAGCCTTTGGTGTGCTGCTGTTCTTATCAATTTTGTTTTGTTTTCAAGAGTTTTTGATCTGGTGTCTTGTAGACACTGTATTCCTGGATTATCTCCACTATCGTTGAAATAATCATGGCTTGATTTTGCATTTTTCCTTCACAGGAAATGAATTCCATATGAGTTACTATTTGCAGCCTAAGTTAACACAGTCCAAATTGTGCTTTAAAGACCTTCACTGGGACAGAGTACATGGTGGTGTGAGTAATGTATATTTTATCATTCATTCATTTACCACTGCCATATGGAATGTTATTGAGAAGTATATAAACTTATAAAGATAATTGACAGAGGAGGTGAATGGTCACAACTGTGCCCAATGGATTTCAATGTAAGCAAGTGTGAGGGTAACCAGTTTGGTCTGAGAAAGGATAGTAAAAAATGAGGTCTGCAGATGCTGGAGATCACAGCTGCAAATGTGTTGCTGGTCAAAGCACAGCAGGTTAGGCAGCATCTCAGGAATAGAGAATTCAACGTTTCGAGCATAAGCCCTTCATCAGGAATAAGAGAGAGAGAGCCAAGCAGGCTGAGATAAAAGGTAGGGAGGAGGGACTAGGGGGAGGGGCGATGGAGGTGGGATAGGTGGAAGGAGGTCAAGGTGAGGGTGATAGGCCGGAGTGGGGTGGGGGCGGAGAGGTCAGGAAGAGGATTGCAGGTTAGGAGGGCGGTGCTGAGTTGAGGGAACCGACTGAGACAAGGTGGGGGGAGGGGAAATGAGGAAGCTGGAGAAATCTGAATTCATACCTTGTGGTTGGAGGGTTCCCAGGCGGAAGATGAGGCGCTCCTCCTCCAGCCGTCGTGTAGTTGTGTTTTGCCGGTGGAGGAGTCCGAGGACCTGCATGTCCTCGGTGGAGTGGGAGGGGGAGTTAAAGTGTTGAGCCACGGGGTGATTGGGTTGGTTGGTTCGGGCGGCCCAGAGGTGTTCTCTGAAGCGTTCCGCAAGTAAGCGGCCCGTCTCACCAATATAGAGGAGGCCACATCGGGTGCAGCGGATGCAATAGATGATGTGTGTGGAGGTACAGGTGAACTTGTGGCGGATATGGAAGGATCCCTTGGGGCCTTGGAGGGAAGTGAGTGTGGAGGTGTGGGCGCAAGTTTTACATTTCCTGCGGTTGCAGGGGAAGGTGCCGGGGGTGGAGGTTGGGTTGGTGGGGGGTGTGGATCTGACAAGGGAGTCACGAAGGGAGTGGTCCTTGCGGAACGCTGATAGGGGAGGGGAGGGAAATATATCCTTGGTGGTGGGGTCCGTTTGGAGGTGGCGGAAATGGCGGCGGATAATACGTTGTATGCGCAGGTTGGTGGGGTGGTAGGTGAGAACCAGTGGGGTTCTGTCTTGGTGGCGGTTGGAGGAGCGGGGCTCAAGGGCGGAGGAGCGGGAAGTGGAGGAGATGCGGTGGAGGGCATCGTCGATCACGTCTGGGGGGAATCTGCGGTCCTTGAAGAAGGAGGCCATCTGGGTTGTGCGGTGTTGGAATTGGTCCTCCTGGGAGCAGATGCGGCGGAGACGAAGGAATTGGGAATATGGGATGGCGTTTTTACAGGGGGCAGGGTGGGAGGAGGTGTAGTCCAGGTAGCTGTGGGAGTCAGTCGGTTTATAATAGATGTCTGTGTTGAGTCGGTCGCCCGAGATAGAAATGGAAAGGTCTAGGAAGGGGAGGGAGGAGTCTGAGACAGTCCAGGTGAATTTCAGGTCGGGATGGAAGGTGTTAGTAAAGTTGATGAACTGTTCAACCTCCTCGTGGGAGCACGAGGCAGCGCCGATACAGTCATCGATGTAGCGGAGGAAAAGGTGGGGGGTGGTGCCAGTGTAGTTGCGGAAGATGGACTGTTCCACGTATCCTACGAAGAGGCAGGCATAGCTGGGGCCCATGCGGGTGCCCATGGCAACTCCTTTAGTTTGGAGGAAGTGGGAGGATTGAAAAGAGAAGTTATTCAGGGTGAGGACCAGTTCAGTCAGTCGAAGGAGGGTTAACACATTTGCAGCTGAGAAAGGATAGATCAGGGTACTTTCTAGATGCTATGAAGTTAAATACAGTGGGTGTTGAAAGATACTTTGGGGTTCAGGTGCATATATTTTTAAAATGCCACAAATAAGTACAGAAAATTATCAAGAAGTAAAATAGAATGCTGGCCTTTATATCTGGAGGATAAAATGACAGAAGTTATGCTGCAATTATACAAATTTGATTAGACCCCACTTAGACTACTGTGAGCAGATCTGGGCACCACACCTTAGGAAAGATGTTTTGGCCTTGGAGGGAAGACAGTGTAGATTTACAAGGATGATACCTGGACTTCAGGTTATAAGGAAAAATTACACAAAATAAGCCTGTTATTTCGAGGATTTAGAAGGTAGAGGGTTGATCTGATCAAAATCTTCACAGGAAAAGACAGGATAAACAAGGATAAGAATTAGGGGGCATGGTCTTAAAATGAAGGCCAGATCATTTAGGAAAGATGTTCGGAAGCTTGTCTCCACTCAATGAGTGGTAGAGATTTGGACCTGTCTTCCACAAATGGCAGTTAACGCTAGACCAGCTGTTAATTTTAAATGCAAGATGAATTTCAGTTAGCAAAAGTATTAAGGGATATGGACCAAAAGCAAGTATATAGAGTTATGCCATGGTCTCATTAAATGGTAGCACAGACTCCAGGAGCTTGATGGCCTACTCCTGTTCCGATGTCATAGCATTAAAAATGGCCATTTAGCCAATATGCCTCCCTGGTGCGTTTGTAGTTATATTCAAAATTATCCAATCATATCGAGTCTAATTTTGAATGTGGATGTAAATTTTGTTGTTGTTGTTAAACCTGGAAGTAAATTCCACATCCTTACAATTCTGGACAAAGAGATTTCTTGAGGTCAGCTAAGCAAATCCCAAATATGGGCTTGTTGCTCCTATGTTTCACCCTGAGGGGAACATGTTAGGCTTGTACACCCCTATTAAGTTTTTGAAAGCCTTCCACTTTCTCTGCTGTAGATATACTGTCATGTAGCATGTTCCCAGTCTATTTTAACCAGAGCTTGCCTTATTTTAACAAAATCTGTCTTACCTCAGTGCAGAGCCCTTTGTTGCATCTTTCTCTTTATCCATAGGTGTTATAGCCGCTATCACTAAAATGCTTCCCACTGTCACCTCGAGCACCTTTATGACTTCATTCCTAGAATTAGGTCCAGCACTGCACAGTCGCTTGTATGGTCATCTATATGTTGACATAGTATGCTCTCTTGTGTACTTTTCAAGTAATCAGATTGTTGCCCAGAATCCAGAAACTTGCTCTCATCTTTAGAATATAGGCAAATGGCAGGTGACTTTAATGAAAAATACTAGATTCTTAGAGGACTTGAGATGGTAGTTACAGAAAGATTGTTAATCCTTGTAGGAGAGTCTCGAACCAGAGATCTTAATCCCAGAAAAAGGAGTCACACATTTATGACAGGGATGAGGAGGAATTTCTTTTCTCAGAAGTTTCCATTTCTGTGAAATTCTTTGCCACAGAGGGCTGTCAAGACTGAATCAATAATGTACTCATGGCTGAGACAGACAGTTTTCAATCAGTAAAGGAATTAAGGTTATGGAGAAAAGACAGGAAAGTGGAATTTCAAGGTTATCAGATAGCCATGATTTAATTGAATAGCCTACTATTAGTCCTATCTCTTATGGTCTGAGACCATGAGATATAGAAGCAGAAATTATGCCATTTGGCCCATTGAGTCTGTTCCACCATTCAATCATGGCTGATAAGTTTTTCAACCCCATTCTCTCGCTTTCTCCCTGTAACCTTTGATCCCCTTGACAATCAAGAACCTATCTATCTCTGTCTATGTACTCAATGATCTGGCCTCCACAGCCTTATGTGGCAATAAATTCCACAGATTCACCTCTCTGGCTGAAGAGGTTTCTCCTTATCTCCATTATAAAGGGTCTTTCCTTTACTCTAAGGCTGTGCCCTCCGATCCTAGTCTTTCCTTCCAGTAGAAACATCTTCCCAATGTCCACTCTGTCCAGGCCGTTCAGTATTATGTAAATTTCAATTCGATCGGACCCCCCAACCATCCTTCTAAACTTCATCGAATATAGACACAGAGTCCTCAAATGTTCCTCAGATGTTAAGCCTTTCATTCCTAGGATGTTTCTTGTGAACCTCCTCTGGACTCTCTCCAGGGCCAGTACCTCCTTCCTGAGATATGGGTCCCAAAATTGCTCAGAATACTCCGAAACTTGGTCTGACCAGGGCTACATAAAGCATCAGAAGTTCATCCTTGCTTTTCTATTCTAGTCCTCTCAAAATAAATGGCAATATTATATTTGCCTTTCTAACTACCGACTCAAACTGCAAGTTTACCTTAAGAGACTCAGAAGTCTCTTTGCACATCAGATTTCTGAATTTTCTCACCATTTAGAATTGCCTCTAATCTCACCCTTGTTGTATTCCATCTGCCACTTCTTTGCCCACTCTCCTAACCTGTCTAAATCTTTCTGCAGCCTCCCTGCCACCTTGATACTACCTGTTCCTCCATCTGTCCTTGTAACATCTGCAAACCTAGCCAGAGTGCCCTCAATTCCTTCATCTCCATCATAAATGTATAAAGTGAAAAGTTGTAGTCCAGCATTGACCCTTGTGGAGCACCACCAGTCACCAGCTTCTATTCTGAGAAAGACCCTTTTATCCCCATTCTCTGCTTTCTGCCAGACAACCAGTCTTCCATCCATGGCAGTACCTTGCCTCCAATACCATGGAGTAAAAAGTGAGGTCTGCAGATGCTGGAGATCAGAGCTGAAAATGTGTTGCTGGTTAAAGCGCAGCAGGTCAGGCAGCATCCAAGGAACAGGAAATTCAACGTTTCGGGCACAAGCCCTTCATCAGGAGTGCTGCAGGACACACTTTCCTCATTCCTGATGAAGGGCTTGTGCCCGAAACGTCGAATTTCCTGTTCCTTGGATGCTGCCTGATCTGCTGCACTTTAACCAGCAACACATTTTCAGCTCCAATACCATGGACCCTTATCTTAATCAGCAGCCTCCTATATGCCAACTTAACAAAGGCCTTTGAAGTCCAGATAGGTAACATCCATTGGCTCTCCTTGGTCTAATCTGCTCATTACCTCCTCAAAGATTTTTAACACATTTGTCAGGCATGATCTCCCCTTGACTTTGCCCTATTTTGCCATGCATTTCAAAGTATTCAGAAATCTCATCCTTCACAATGGACTCCAAAATCTTACCAACGACCAAGGTCAGGCAAATTGGCCTGTAATTTCCCGTCTTTTGCCTTACTCCCTTCTTAAACGGAGGGTTTACAATTTCCAGTCATCAAGCCATACAGATATACAGTACAGAACAGACCCTTTGGTCCAACCTGTCCATACCGACCAGATATCCTAACCTGATCTAGTCCCATTTGCCAGCACTTGGCCCTTCCTATTCATAACCCCATCCAGATGCCTTTTAAATGCTGTAACTATAACCCCTCCACCACTTCCTCTGGCAACTCATACCGTACACCCTCTGCATAAAAAAGTTGCCCGCTTAGGTCACTTTTATATCTTACCCTCACCCTAAGCATATGCCCTCTAATTCTGGACTCCCCCACCCAGGGAAAAGACTTATCCCTGCCCCTCATGATTATATAAACCTCCATAAGGTCACTTCTCAGCCTCCAATGCCCCAAGGAAAACAGCCCCAGCCTATTCAGCCTGTCCCTATAGCTCAAATTCTCCAACCTTGGCAACATCCTTGTAAATCTTTTCTGATCCTCTGGGACCCTCACTGACTCCCGTGATTCCTTAAAGATCACCAGTAACACCTCCATTATCTCTTAAGTTATATCCTTCAGAAATCTGGGGTGTAGCTTATCTGTCCAGGTGATTTATCCACCTTCCGAACTTTCAGTTTTTCTCACACCTTCTCCATGATGATAGCCACCATACTCACCAACGTACCACGACTCTCTTGAATCTTTGGGATATTACTCGTGTCTTCCACCATGAAGACTGACGCAAAGTACTTATTCAATTCCTCAGCCATTTCATTGTCCCCCATTACTACTTCTCAAGTGTCATTTTTCAGCAGCTGAATGTCCACTTTTGCCTCTTTCTGCCCTTTATATATCTAAAGAAACTCTTGCAATCTTTTTTCATATTACTAGCCAGCTTACTCTCATTTTCGGTCTTCTCTCTCCTTATTTCTTTTTTCATTGTCATAGAGTCATAGAGATGTACAGCATGCAAACGGACCCTTCGGTCCAACTTGTCCATGCCAACCAGATATCTCAACCCAATCTAGTCCCACCTGCCGGCACCTGACCCATTTCCCTCCAAACCCTTCCTATTCATATACCCATCCAAATGCCTCTTAAATATTGCAATTGTACCAGCCTCCACCACATCCTGTGGCAACTCATTCCATACACGTACCACCCTCTGCGTGAAAACGTTGCCCTTTAGGTCTCTTTTATATCTTTCCCCTCTCACCCTAAACCTATGCCCTCTAGTTCTGGGCTCCCCCACCCCAGGGAAGAGACTTTGTCTATTTATCCTATCCATGCCCCTCATAATTTTGTAAACCTCTATAAGGTCATCTCTCCGCCTCCGACGATTCAGCGAAAATAGCCCCAGCCTGTTCAGCCTCTCCCTTTAGCTCAAATCCTCCAACCCTGGCAACATCTTTGTAAATCTTTTCTGAACTCTTTCAAGTTTCACAACATCTTTTCGATAGGAAGGAGATCAGAATTGCACGCAATATTCCAACAGTGGCCTAACCAATGTCCTGTACAACCGCAACATGACCTCCGAACTCCTGAACTCAATACTCTGGTCAATAAAGGAAAGCATACCAAATGCCTTCTTCACTATCCTATCTACCTGTGACTCCATTTTCAAGGATCTATGAACCTGCACTCCAAGGTCTCTTTGTTCAGCAAAACTCCCTAGGACCTTACCATTAAGTGTATAAGTCCTGCTAAGATTTGCTTTCCCAAAATGCAGCACCTCACATGTGTTGGACTTTTTAGGCTTCTTAATCCTTTGCCCTTTGTCACATTATGTGGTTTCGCTTTTGCTTTTATGCTGTTCCTGTCTTTCCTTGTCATTCATGGATCCTTTTAGTATGCTTTTTCTGAGGGATGAATTTTTGCTGTACCTCCCCAATTACTCCCAGAAACCCCTGCCATTGTGGTTCCACTATCTTTCCTTCTAGGTTCCTTTCCCAGAGGTCAGCTCCTCCCTCATGCCTCTGTAGTTGACTTTATTCAACTGTAATATCATTACATCTGATTCCACCTTCTTCCTCTCAAATTGCAGAATAAATTGTATTATTTTGTGGTCACCACCTCCTAAGGGTTCCAAGTGTTCCTTCACCTTAAGTTCCCTTATCTGCCTGATTGCACAACACTAAGTCCAGAATTGTCTGTTCCCCAGTGGGCTCCACCACAAGCTGGTCCAAAAAGTCATCTCGTAGATATTCCACAAATTCCTTTTCTTGTGATCCACTGCACACCTACATATTGAAATCCCCCATGATCACTGTAACTTTGCCTTTCCTGCACATCTTTTCTATCTCCTGGTGTATCTTGTGCCTCAAATTCTGGCTGCTGTTTGGAGACCTGCACGTAACTGCCATTATTTTTTTTTTTACTTTGTGTTTCCTCAGCCAAACCCCACAGATTCTATATCGTCTGACCCTATTTCTTTCCTTGCTATTAATTTAATTTAATTTCTTATTAATAAGGCAACCCCACCCCTCTCTGCCCACGTGCACGTCTTTTCAATATGATGTATATCCTTGGATATTTAGCTCCCTGTCCTGATCTCCTTGTAGCTATGTCTCCGTGATGCCCACCACACATCATGCCTGCCAATTTCGATCTGCACCAGAAGCCAACTTACCTTGTTTTGTTACTGCATGCATTCAAATATAGCACCTTCAGTTCTATATTGCTCGTCCCTCTTCCAATTATCATGCATTTATCCAGTGTGTTAGAAGTTTAATTCCTAACCGTTTCCAACCACTGTGTCCTGTTTTGTGTGCTGGAGACTTTAATAACCTCCCTTTTCTTTCCATTTTATTCATTTTGGTATTTGCAGGTCCGTCCAAGGAAAACACATATATCACATATGTTTACATTGTGGAGCTGTAGAATGGTTCCTTTACCTGGGTCTACTGTGCAGGTGCTAAGCAGGCAGGTTCGTTTCTGCCTTTTTGATGGTCAAAGGGTAAGTCACCTACTCGTTCAGTCCTCCATCGAACCTTTCTAGGCAGAGACCTTTCTAGTCTATATCACCGAGGCACAAAGTGTTGCCTGTGCAGACTGCATAGAGGACGAGTGGGTTCCACAAGTCAACTGCCAGTAATGGAGTCCAATGAAAGAAGGAAAGACTTCCGTTTGTATAATGCTTTTCATAAATGTGAGATAACCCAGTGAGCTTTATTCATTCATGTACCTTTTTTTAATTTAATAATTGTTGAAATGGAGGAATAGAGCCAAATTCCCAAATAACTTTGGGAAAAAGGTGAGACAATTTGCCCAAGCAAAGTTCATGGTAGAATATGGATTAGTTAAAAATCAGGTGAATTCTCTTGTTTTTCACCATAATGACTTCAGTTATGAGACATTGAATTTAAGTTTCCCTCACAAGATGGTATGTTCATCTATGGACTAGAGTATCAACCTAGAATTTGTATTTACACGTCTGTAGTGGAACTCATTCCCACAACTTGATGGTTTCCAACGTAAGGAATGATATAAATGATGGGGTTGAAGATACTTTGGCTGTAGTTTTTCAAAACTCTTGATTCAGGTATTGTCCCATTGGTTTGGGAATTGACAATTCATTCCAGTATTTAAGATGGGCTGGAAATTTATATATAGAAAATCATAGTGTATTATCCATTTGAAGTTGTTATAACCTGGTGTTTGAATCAGATTGAATACGCACTGGGGAGCCATGGAAGAGAAAGGAGTGAACTGAGTATAAAAAGATAATGAGCAATTATAAATTGTAATCTGTTCATTGTAAGTAATTTTTTTGAAGCATTCACTAGGTCACAAAGTAAGTCACCCTGTGTGACTGACAGTCTGACTGAATGAAATCCTCTGTGCCTTTATGACTCTATGGGTGGAACTTCATGCCTTCCTATAGGGAGTATTGTAGTGGGTGAGCAGAGTGCATTTTTCAAGCAAGAGGGTGGTGGGTGAGAGCAATGGCACCTTCCCACCTTTACCCTGACCTCTGAGGCACAAAGGCTCGTGGGCAGCCTTCCTTCACACTTCAAATTGAGACCTTTGAGTGGGACCTCAACCTGTAAACACATGCTTACACCCATTGATAGTTGGAGTCCTTATCATGTGGGAAATTCAAAAGGCAAATTCTATCTTAGGTGTTTGTGGCTTTTCAGGCTGGGTCTGTAATCCAGTGCCGAGGCTAGGTTTCTTACAAAACATTATGTTCAGTGATATAGAGGCCTGAAACAGCTTGAGGAAATCTGTTACTTAGATTCTTGCCTACTTTTAATACTTTTGCTTAGGTAAATAGTAGGCTACAAAATAATTGTCTGTGAAAACATGTACTGGCGGAAGCAAGGGATAGGACAGACTGAAGCAATTCCATGTTGCACATTGTAACTAATACTTATTCATTGTTACCCTGTTTCAGGTTCTCAGCAACATACATACAATCAGAGCAACCTGGCAACCAAAGAATCCCAAAACATGGACTTTTTCTCCAAGGGTAGGTTTACTTCCCACTACTTTTGTTTTAACACAGAGTTGTGGTGTTATGAAGTGAAGTCATAGGCTCTGTTTAATCATAATCTATGTCAGTATTTAAGAATGAGTTAAATTGGTGTCTGAAGGAAAGGGAACTGAATTTACATGGGAAATCTAGAATATAAGTTTTGGGGTATGGAGCCAAATACTTATGGATTGAGATAACAAAGAATTCTTCACTCGGAGAGTTGTGCATCTTTGGAATTTTCTACCCCAGAGGGTTGAGGACCCTCCCGTGTTGAATATGTATACAATTGGATAGAGAAAGTTTGGTGCCTCAGGGAACCAAGGGATATTGGGAAGCCACACGAAAAGTAGAGTTGAAGCCAAAGGTCAACTATGATTATATTGAATGACACAATAGGCTCCTGTTCCTGTTTATGTTCGTAGAAGGAAGCTATTTAGCCCATTCTGTCAGTTGGTGTCAGTGAGAGCACCACAGCTAATTCATTCCTTCCACTACATTCTCCACATAGCCCCACAAACCTTTTCAGACAATCATTCAATTCTGTTTTCAAAGTCTTGATAGAATCTACAATGTTATCTAGATCCTAACCAGGTAAAAACAATGACTGCAGATGTTGGAAACCAGATTCTGGATCAGTGGTGCTGGAAGAGCACAGCAGTTCAGGCAGCATCCAACGAGCAGTGAAATCGACGTTTCGGGCAAAAGCCCTTCATTTCGCTGCTCATTGGATGCTGCCTGAACTGCTGTGCTCTTCCAGCACCACTGATCCAGAACCTAGATCCTAACCACTTGCTACTTAAGAAACATTTTCTGATGTTGGTGCAGATTGTGTTGTTGATATTTTAAATCTGTCTCCTCAGGTACTCTGTAATGGGACTGTTTCTCCTTGTCTACTCTATCCAGTTCACTCATGATTTTTAATATTGTTTTGCATTCTCCGCTGTATCTTTTCTAATGAGGACAGTGCCTGCTTCACTATTCTATTCACAAAACAAAAGTCTCTCATCTCCAAAATCTTTATGTACCCTCCCCATTGCCTTTGACATGCTTCCTGACAGTCCAGTTGAAATGAAGCCAGTGTTTTATAAAGGTTCATAGTGACTTCTTTACTTTTGAACTCTTGTCTCTAACTAAAATGGCAAGAACTTTATCTTCCGCACTCTCTCCCCATATCCCTTGATTCCCTGAGGCACCAAAATTTCTCTTCCCAATCTTATACAAATTCAACGAGGGAGGATCTTCAACCAGGCCTTAATAGCTATTTTCTCAGTTTGTTGGGTCAACTTCATAATGTGTATGCATATATTCCTCAGGCTCTGTTCAGGTTTTGAAAATGTGAAATGCATTTTTGCAGAAGCAACAGAGTTAGAATCAGTTAACGTGTTCACAATGAGTACAATAATAAAGATGTAAGGATATTTAATGACTACAGAATTTAAACAGTCATTACCTAATTCATAAATTTGCAGTAGATCTTAATAAATCGAATAGCTTGGTCCTGTATTGAGTAGTATTTACTCACCATTTAAATACAGGATATTTCGATGTATGTTTTTAAACAGGACCATCTATATATCAGAAATATTACATACATGAATTATTTTGCATTGTTTTTATTCAATCATTTAGAACACAATATCCAACAAAGTAATGAGATAAATATAAAATATTCTACTTTTAATGAAGTGTTATCAGAGAAGAAATGTTAGTTAAGATCATAGTAGATAGTAAGCCCTTATGAACGAAAGAAGGAGGTTGGCAAATTGGCATCTCCAATGTACTCCACTGTTCAGTAAGATCATAGCTGTTGAGCTGCTGGTGATTTCAAATCTAATTTTCTCCTACAGCCCAGAAACCTTGATTCTCTTGTGGATCACAAGTCTGTCTAATTCAGCCTTGAATGAACCAACCCCCATTTACTCTCTGAAGGAAGAAATTTCAAAAACTAATGACCTTCTGCTGTTAACTGGGAATCCTTTGTTTCTAAACTGTGGACCCTCATGAGAACATTTAAAAAAAAGGAACAACATTTGGCCCCTCAAATCTGTCCTGTTACAGCTGATCTGTCTCAATTTCAGCACGTAACACGGAGGCTCAGTGGTTAGCACTGCTGCCTCATAGCACCAGGGACCGAGGTTGAGTTCCACTCTCAGAGTAACTGTCTTTATGGAGTTTCTATATTCTCCCTTTGTCTGCATGTTTCCTCTGAGTGATCCAGTTTCCTCCCACAGTCCAAAGATGCGCACGTTAGGCGGATTGGCCATGTTAAATTTTCCATTGTGTCTGTGGACGTGCAGGTGATACATGGGAAATGTGGAGTTATGGGGATAGGATAGGGAAGTGAGTCTGAGTGAGATGCTCTTCAGCAGGTCAGTGGGGACTCACTGGGCTGAATATCCTGCTTCAACTTTTTAGTGATTCTATAATTCTTCTTTCATGTCAGTTCCTCATTGTCCTCAACTCCCAGGTGTTTCAAAAATCTATCTCACTGAATGGGAGAACAGGCTCGATGGGCTAGACGGCCTACTCCTGCTTCTATTTCTGATGTTTTTATGTTCCCAGAGGGTTATAAATGTTTGGAGTTCTCTACCTCAGAGGATTGTGGAGGCTAAATCATTGAAGTTATTTCTCAGCTCCACTTATCTGCCTGCTTACCATTATCCTTAACTTTTTTACTGTTCAAAAATCTAGACGTTCAATGAGGTAGCCTCAACTGCTTCACTGGCCAGGGAATTCCACAGATTCACAACCCTTTGTGTGAAGAAGTTCCTCCTCAACTTAGTCCTAAATTTGCTCCTCTTTATTTTGAGGCTATGCCTCCTAGTTCTAGTTTCACCTGTTAGTGGTAATAGCCTACCTGCTTCTATGTTTCAATAAGAATCCCCACGTTCTTCTAAATTTCAGTGAGTATGTTCCCAGTCTACTCAATCTCTCCTAATAAGCCAACCTTCTCCACTCCGGAATCAACCTAATGAACCTCCTCTGCTCCCACTCCAGTGCCAGTACATCCTTTGTCAAGTAAGTAGATGAAAACTGGACTCAGTACTCCAGGTGTGGCCTCACTAGCACTCCCATGGAGCTGCAGCATAACCTCCCTATTTTAAGCTCCATCTCTCTAGCAATGAAAGACAATATTCCATTTGCCTTCTTATTATCTGCAAACCAACTTTCTGAGACTTATGATCAAGGACATGCAGATCCCTCTGCATATCAGCATGCTGCAACTTTTCACCATTTAATTAATAACCCATTTTGCAGTTAGTCCTACCAAAATGGAAGACCTCACATTTACCAAGATATGCGCACTGACAACATTCCAGCAATAGTACTCAAGACTTGCATTGCACAACTTGGCAATTTGTGTTGCAGTTGTGCAGAATATTGGTGAGGATTGAGTTGGAGTATTGTGTTCAGTTTTGGCCACCTTCCTATAGGAAGAATATTATGAAACTGGGAAAAGTGCAGGAGAAATTTACAAGGATGTTACCACGACTCAACGGCTGAGGTAGGAATTTTATTTCTTTAGAGCATAGGAGACTGAGGGAGGAATCTTATAGAAATGTATAAGAGTGTGAGAGGCATGAATAGCTTGAATGCACTCAGTCTTTTTGCCAGGGTTGGGGAATCGTGGACTAGAGGGTATCAGTTTGAGGTTAGAGGGGAAAGAATAAAAGGGAACCTGAGGGCAATGTTTTACACAGATGGTGGTATGTTTATGGAATGAGCTGCCAGCGGAAGTTGTTGAGGCAGGTACATTAACAACATTTAAAAGACATTTGGATAAAAACATGGAGAAGAAAGGTTTAGAAGGATATGCACTAAGTGCAGGAAATGGTGGACATTTTGGTCGGCATGGACCAGTTTGGGTCAAAGCACCTATTTCTGTGCTGTAGGACTGTATGACTCTAAATAAAGCTGAGAACACTGAATGGTCTATCTACCTATCCCGTCACCTTTAATACTTTGTGAAAATATACATCCAAGTGAAGTCCTTCTTCACCCCCTTTAGAATTGTGGCCTGAGTTTTATATCGTCTTTCAGTATTCTTTTGACCAAAGTGCATCACCTCACACTTCTCTGCCACCTATCCACCCACATCACTAACTTGTCAATGTCCGTTTAAAGTTCTACACTGACCTCATCTCAGTTTCTAATTCTTCTAAATTTAGTGTTATATGAGCACCTGCTCACCAATACTATGCTCACCAATGTCTAGCAAGCTCCTGACCTCATTACAACCTCCGATTTCTGATGAAGGGCTTATGCCCGAAATGTCAATTCTTCTGCTCCTCGGATGCTGCCTGACTTGCTCTGCTTTTCCAGCATCCCACGCTCGAATCTCAGCTCCAGCACCTGCAGTCCTAATTTTCTTCTCCTTGGTTCAAACATAGACAAAAATGCTGAATTCCAGGAGTGAGATGAGAGTGACTTTCCTGGACATCAAGGTTGCATTTAATCAGGTGTAGTGTCAAGGATGATGAAGGGCTTATACCCAAAAGTTAACTCCCCCTCCTGCTCTTCAGATGTTGCCTGACCCGTTGTGCTTTTTCAGCACCATACTTTTTGAATGTGTCATCAAGGAGCCTCGCAAAACTGGAATCATTGGGAATTAGACAATTGAAGTTCTGTCCGGCACAAAGAATGATTGTGATTGTTGGTGGTCAGTCATTTCAGCTCCAGGACATTTCTGCAGCATCTTCTCAGGGTAGTGTCCCAGCCCCAACCATCATCAGCTGCTTCATGAATGATCTTCCCTCCATTATAAGGAAGATAATGCAGTCACTGATGCCGTCGCCATCTTCAGCATGATTTGCAGCAGTTCAAATACCAAAGTAATCCATGTCCAAATGCAAAAAGCCCTATACAATTTTCCAGACTTTGGCTGAAAAATTACAGTAACATGTAGAGTCATAGAGATGTACATGGAAACAGACCCTTCGGTCCAACTCGTCTATGCTGACCAGTGATCCTAACCTAATTTAATCCCATTTGCCAGCACTTGGCCCATATCCCTCTAAACTCTTCCTGTTCATATACCCACCCAGATGCCTTTTAAATGCTGTATTGTACCAGCCTCCACCACTCCCTCTGGCAGCTCATTCCATACGTGCACCACTCTGTGTGAAAAAGTTGCCCCTTAGGTCCCTTTTATATCTTTCTCCTCTCACCCTAAACTTATGCCCCTGCAGTCATTGTTTTTACTTGTAGTTCTGGATATTGCTACCCCAAGGAAAAGACTTTGTCTATTTATCCTATCCATGTCCCTCATGTTTTAATAAACATCTATAATAAGACCATAAGACATAGGAGTGGAAGTAAGGCCATTCGGCCCATCGAGTCCACTCCGCCATTCAATCATGGCTGATGGGCATTTCAACTCCACTTACCCGCATTCTCCCCGTAGCCCTTAATTCCTCGAGACAACAAGAATCTATCAATTTCTGCCTTGAAGACATTTAGCGTCCCGGCCTCCACTGCACTCCGTGGCAATGAATTCCACAGGCCCACCACCCTCTGGCTGAAGAAATGTCTCCTCATTTCTGTTCTGAATTGACCCCCTCTAATTCTAAGGCTGTGTCCACGGGTCCTAGTCTCCTCACCTAATGGAAACAATTTCCTAGCGTCCACCCTTTCCAAGCCATGTATTATCTTGTACGTCTCTATTAAGTCTCCCCTCAATCTTCTAAATTCTAATGAATACAATCCCAGGATCCTCAGCCGTTCTTCATATGTTAGACCTACCATTCCAGGGATCATTCATGTGAATCTCCGCTGGACACGTTCCAGTGCCAGTATGTCCTTCCTGAGGTGTGGGGACCAAAACTGGACACAGTACTCCAAATGGGGCCTAACCAGAGCTTTATAAAGTCTTAGTAGCAC
Organism: Hemiscyllium ocellatum; assembly: GCF_020745735.1. Lineage (NCBI taxonomy): Eukaryota > Metazoa > Chordata > Chondrichthyes > Orectolobiformes > Hemiscylliidae > Hemiscyllium > Hemiscyllium ocellatum. The sequence goes on along the minus strand of NC_083403.1, from coordinate 19,564,582 downwards.
ATCTCTGCTTTTATATTTCAACCCTCTTGAGATAAGTGGCAATATTGCATTCGCTTTCTTATTAAGGAATCAACCTGCATGTTTCCCTTTAGAGAATCCTCGACTAGCACTCCCAGATCCCTTTGTACTTTGGCTTTACTAATTTTCTCGCCATTTAGAAAGTAGTCTATGCCTTTTTTTTTGCCAAAGTGCAAGACCTCACACTTGCTCACGTTGAATTCCATCAGCCATTTCCTGGACCACTCTCCCAAACTGTCTAGATCCTTCTGTAGCCTCCCCACTTCCTCAGTACTACCTGCCTGTCCACCTAACTTCGTATCATCTGCAAACTTCGCTAGAATGCCCCCAGTCCCTTCATCCAAATCATTAATATATAATGCAAATAGCTGTGGCCCCAACACTGAACCCTGCGGGACACCGCTCGTCACCGGCTGCCATTCCAAAAAAGAACCTTTTATCCCAACTCTCTGCCTTCTGTTAGAGAGCCAATCCTCAATCCATCCCAGCAGCTCACCTCGAACACCATGAGCCCTTACCTTGCTCAACAGCCTCCCATGTGGCACCTTATCAAAGGCCTTTTGAAAGTCTAGATAGACCACATCCACTGGGTTTCCCTGGTCTAACCTACTTGTCACCTCTTCAAAGAATTCCAACAGGTTTGCCAGGCATGACCTCCCCTTACTAAATCCATGTTGACTTGTTCTAATCAGACTCTGCTCTTCTAAGAATTTAGAAACCTCATCCTTAATGATGGATTCCAGAATTTTACCAACAACCGAGGTTAAGCTAATTGGCCTATAATTTTCCATCTTTTGTCTTGATCCTTTCTTGAACAAGGGGGTTACTCCAGCCATCTTCCAATCATCCAATCTTCCAATGTCACCCCTCAGCCTCTGACACTCCAGGGAAAACAGTCCCAGCCTATTCAGTCTCCCCCTATAGCTCAAATCCCCCAACCCTGGCAATTTCCTTATAAATCTTTTCTGAACCCTTTCAAGTTTCACAACATCCTTCCAAATGGAAGGAAACCAGAAAAGCACGCAATATTCCAAAAGTGGCCTAACCAATGTCCTGTACAGCTGCAACATGACCTCCCAACTCCTATAGTCAGTGCTCTAACTAATGAAAGAAAGCATACCAAATGCCTCCTTCTCTATCCTATCTGCCTGCGACTGTACTTTCAAGGAACTGTGAACCTGCACTGCAAGATCTCTTTGTTCAGCAACACTCTCCAGGACCTTACCATTAAGTGTATAAGTTGTGCTCTGATTTGCCTTTCCAAAATGCAGCACCTCGCATTTATCTAAATTTAAAAACCATCTGCCACTCTTCAGCCCATTGGCCTATCTGATCAAGATACCATTGTACTCTGAGGTAACCTTCTTTGCTGTCCACGAGACCACCAATTTTTGTGACATTTGCAAACTTACTAAGTATACCTCCTATGTTCACATCCAAATCATTTATATAAATGATGAAAAGCAGTGGACCAAGCACCACTGATCATAGACCTCCAGTCTGAAAAACAACCCTCCACCACCACCTTCTGTCTTCTACCTATGAGCCAATTCTGTATCCAAACAGCTAATTCTCCCTGTATTCCATGAGATCTAACCTTACTAACTATTCTTTCATGAGGAACCTTGTCGAATGCCTTACTGAATTCTGCATAGATCACACGCTCTGTCCTCATCAGTCCTCTTTGTTCCTGCTTCATGAAGCTTAATCAAGTTCTTAAGACATGATTTCCCCTGCACAAAGCCACGTTGACTATCCCTAATCAGACCTTGCTTTTCCAAATACATGTAAACCCTCCAACAACTTGCCCATCACCAACGTCAGACCTCTGGGTCTGTAGTTCCCTGGCTTGTCCTTACCACGCTTCTTAAACAATGGCACCATGTTTGCCAACCTCCAGTCTTCCAGCTACTCACCTGTGACTGTCGATGATACAAATATCTCAGCAAAGGACCCAGCAATCATTTCCCTAGCTTACCACAGAGGTCTAGGGTACACCTGATCAGGTCTTGGGGATTTATCCACTTTTATGCATTTCAAGAGCTCCTCCTCTGTAATATGGACATTTTTCAAGATGTCACCATCTATTTACCCACATTCTATATCTTCCATGTCCTCCACAGATTGCGCAAGACAAATACTAAGCAATGTCCATCACCAATAGAAGGCAATCTGTCTGTTAGCCCTTGACATTCGATGGCAATACCATCTCTGAACCCCTTATCAACATCTTTGGATTAGTATTGACCAGAAATTCCACTGGACTAACCATATAAATACTGTTTGTAAGCTTGCTCGCTAAGCTGGTAGATTTGTTCTCAGACGTTTTGTCATCATGCTAGGTAACATCATCAGTGAGCCTTCAATGAAGCACTGGTGTTCTGTCCCACTTGCTAATTATTTGTCTTGATCGGTTGTGGTGGGTGATATTACTTCCTGTTCTTTTTCTGGAATCATAATCCTACCGGCAGACAAAAGGCGCATGCCTGTCATCCTGAACAGAGCACACCACATTGAAAATAAAACTGCACTATTCGCAGATACTGATATCTACCAGCAGGTGGCGATGGACCCGACTCCACAGCAAGAAAATCATATTGCAGCAACCCTGAAGAAACTTCACGACAGGTGAAATTAACACGACAGAATTCCAAAGAATGAAACCTGAAGGATTCAGTACGCCCTGTTTTTACGGATTACCAAAGGTACATAAACAAGGCAACCCCCACCTCAGACCCATAGTCTCACTTCCTGATCCATCAACATACAGACTAGCAAAGGAACTGCAACGCAAACTGAAACGCCTAGTAGAAGATTCAAACCATTCCATCCAGTCCACTCAGGAATTCCTTGACATGATCAAAGGTGCCAAGGTATAACCTGATGAGGTCATGATTTCTTTAGACAAGATGGCCCAATTCACATCAATAAACATCACCCTATCCAAAGAAACACTGGCCTCACTGCTAGACGAACCAAGGACATAAACACCTGACAACACCAACTCCATCAGCAAGGATTGCCTGCTCAAACTAATAGACTTGTGGCTCACAACCCACTTCACCTTCAATGACAAGACCTACAAACAAATCAACGGGATGCCAATGGGATCACCAATATCAGGACTCCTAGCAGAAGCAGTTATGCAGAGGTTAGAACAAACAGCCCTTCCCATGATCCAACCCAAGCTTTGGGTTCGCTATTTGTTCGCGCAAACAACATCCTTACCAGTATAAAGCTTCACCAAAGAGGAAGAAAACAATAATCCCCTTCCTCGACATCACAGTGGAATGAAAAGCCAATGGAGAGCTGCAGGCTAGCAATTACAAGAAGCCACAAACACTGACCAGATACTCAACTACAGGAGCAATCATCCCAATACCCATAAACAGAGCTGCATCAAGATATTATTTAAACAAGCCACAAGATACTGCAGCTCCCAGGAACCAAGAGAAGCCAAGGAAAACACTTATGCAACCTATTTAGGAACAATGCGTACCTGATAAGCGCAGTCCGCTGAGTCCTACGTGATAGACCTAAACAAGAAGACACAACATACCCAGACACTGTAAGCCACCCAGCCATACATTAAAGATATCTCAGAGATGACAACCAGATTACTTCAGCCCCTAAGCATCACGGTAGCCCACAAATCTACCACCACTTTGAAACAGCTCCTGATGAATTTAAAGGACCCTGTGCCAACAACCAGCAGAATGAACATCATATACAAAATACCCTGGAAGGACTGCATAAACATTATATTGAACAAATGGGCAGGAAACTAGCTACCGGGATACATGAGCACCAACTAGCCACCAAAGGACCATGACCAACTATCACTGGTATCCATACACACAGACGAAGAGGGATACCAGTTCAACTGGGACAATACATCTAGCCTGGGCAGGCTAAACAAAGACATGCACGGGAATTCCTAGAGGCCTGGCATCCAAACTCCATTAACAAACACATCGATTTGGACCCAATTTACCAACCTCTCAAAAAAAGAACTGGAAGTGACATCGCCCACCATGACAGACCAAGAAAAATAAATAGCAAGCGGGACAGAGCACCAGCATTTCATCAGAGGCTCACTGATGACGTTACCTAGCATGGTGATGAAACATCTGAGAAGAAATCTACTAGCTCAGCGAGTAAACTTACAACCTGATCCACAACCTGAGCTATACATCTTCTCCAAAATCGCATATAAATACTGTGGCTACAAGAGCAGGTCAGAGGTCAGGAATCCTTCAGTGACAACTCTCCTCTTGACTCCCCAAATTCTGTCACTATCTACAAGGCCTAAGTGTAATGGAATACTTTCCACTTTCCTGGGTGAGTGCAGTTCCGAAACTCTCAAGAAGCTTGACATCATCCAGGACATAGCAACCTGTTTAATTAGCACTCTATCCACTGTAGGTGTTCAATAGCAGCATTGTGTACCATCTATAAGTTGTACTACAGAAATTCACCGAAGCCCCTTAGATAGCATCTTCCAAAACAATGACCGCTTCAATCCAGAAGATCGAGAACAACAGATACATGAGAACACTAGTGCTTTCAAGTTCCCTCCAAACCACTCACCATCCTGACTTGGATGTATATCACCATACCTCCTGCATCACTGGGTCAAAATCCTGAAATTCTCTCCCTAATGGCTTGGTGGATTTATTTACAGCACATGGACAACTCGGGAATGGCAGTAAGCTGGTCCAGTCTATACCCCATGTGTGAACAAAATATCCCCCTCAGAATCTCGTTAGTTTCAATAAGGTTTTGCCTCATTCTTATAAACTCTAATGAACAAAAGTCTCTTAACTTGTGGGGCCTAGGCATCACTGGCTAGCCAGCATTTACTGCTAGTCCCTAGTTACCCTTGAGAAGATGGGGTGCAACAGGTGGCGGGGCACAAGAGGGGTTGGTGGGAGTGGGTAGGGGCAGATGGGGGAGCGGGGATTTGTGCGTGTTGTGCTGCCACCCAGTCTCCTGAATGGGGAGCGGACTTAACCCGTGCACACCGTGTCAATCGCATTGAATTGATGGCCGGAGAAGGGGAGGGGGTGGTGATGGTGGGTGAGTGGTGTGCTTCAGCAATGCTGCAGCTCCTTTACACACAAGTGTGTGTCTGCTTAGAAACAAACCCTGAGGCAGAGAGAGGGGGCAAGGCAGGCCAAGTAAGGAAAAAGACAACTTCAGAAAACTCTGAGCCTCAGAGGAGAGGCTTTGAATCAATTAACCGAATAATGAATTATCTGAACAAAATACTGCCTGCCCATCTCGTTTGGATAATCGAGGTTCTTCTGTATCTGCTGCCTTTCGTCATGAATTTGGAAGGTGCTATCAAAGGAGCTTTGGTGAATTTCTGCTGTGCATCTTGTAAAGAGTACATTCGGGTCCCACTGAGTAGTGGAAGGAGTTGATGCATGTGGATTTGATCCCTGTCAAGTGGGCTGCTTTGTCCTGGATGGTGTGAAGCTTCTTGAGTGTGGTTGGAGTTGAAACTGCAAGTGGGAGAATATAAAATCACACTCCTGACTTGTGCCCTTTAGATTTTGGGCAGGCTTTGTAGAGTCAGGAGGCAAGTTACTCTCTCCAGTATTCCTAGCCTCTGACTTGTTCTAGTAGCCACTCTATTTAAATGGCAAGTCCAGTTGAGTTTCTGGTCAATAGTAACCCCCAGGATATTGATGGCAAGGGAGCTTTGGTGATGGTAACATCATCAAATGTCAAAGGAAAGTGGATAGATTGTCTCTTGTTGGAGATGGTCACTGCCTGGCATTTATGTGGCATGAATGTTGCTGTTTTGGTAAGTTAAATCTTTCATCCTAGGAATTAGCCTAGTCTTTCCAAATGCTACCAGTGCTTTCTTAATTATGGGGATGAAAGTATGAACATTCTGCAGGCATGGCCTCATTGGTACCATGGAAACAGGTCATTCCTTCCTATTGGAAAGATGTTGTGAAACTTGAAAAGGTTCAGAAAAGATTTACAAGGATGTTGCCAGGGTTGGAGGATTTGAGCTATAGGGAGAGGCTGGGGCTGTTTTCCCTGGAGCGTTGGAGGCTGAGGGGTGACCTCATAGAGGTTTACAAAATTATGAGGGGCATGGATAGGGTAAATAGGCAAAGTCTTTTTCCTGGGGTCGGGAAGTCCAGAACTAGAGGGCATAGGTTTAGGGTGAGATGGGAAAGATATAAAAGAGACCTACGGGGCAATTTTTTCACACAGAGGGTGGTACGTGTATGGAATGAGCTGCCAGAGGAAGTGGTGGAGGCTGGTACAATTGCAACATTTAAGTGACATTTGGTTGGGTATATGAATAGGAAGGAAGGGTTTGGAGGGATATGGGCTGGGTGCTGGCAGATGGGACTAGATTGGGTTGGAATGTCTGGTCAGCATGGATGGGTTGGACCGAAGGGTCTGTTTCCAGCATGTACATCTCTGTGACTCTATGACATTGGATCCTGGCAACATGTCTGCTTTCACTCCCATTATTTTGTCAAATACTTTGTTCCTCATGGCGGATCATAGCTCCTATTCGCCCCTGGCTACTCTGTTCTCTTTGGGATGTTTATAGTGTCCTCCTCCGTGAAGATTAATGCAAAATATTAATTGCCTAACATTTCCCTATTCCCTGTTATTAATTGCTTAGTTGCATCCTCTGGTAGTCCCACACTTAACTGTGCTACTCTTTTATTTACTCATCAAAGCTTTTACTGTTTGCCTTTATATTTTTCACTACTTTCCCTCAGCATCAGTTTTCTTCCTCTTTATTACTCTTTGAATCATCTGCAGCTCTTTCATTTAAAAACAAAATTCCAATCCTCTGACCTGCCTCTAGTTTACCATTTTGCATGTCTTAGCTTTTGATTAGATGCTCTCCTTCACAGTCCATGTTAACCACGGGTTGTTCACTCTCTTCTCATCAAATCCTTTTTGTTTTGAACAGAATAATTTTTGCTGAATATTATGAAATAATCTAAATGGGCCTTTCACTACTGACCACTGACCTTCTCAGGTTCCACAACATACTATTCTTCAAAACAACTCCTGATACAGTCTTTTTATTTGTGTTCTGTGTAACCTTTGCCCATCTCATTTGTTCACTCAATATGCAGATTAAAATCACCTGTGATTATTCTAGTGTCTCTTACAAGCCTCCATTGTATCCTGATTTATACCTTGTACTTCACTGTGTCAACAGGGAGATTTAATTATTGAAAAATAAAGCTATTAATATAGTATTGTAACAATAAAATAATTTTCTTCAATTGTTTCAGGTTACTGGCATACTTCCTAGCATGGTGGATGGTGATTGCTTTGTTCGGTCGAATTCCCAGTCTTCAAATATTGGTATTCTGTTTGAGCTAGGTGTTACCTACTTTCGTACTGTAAGTTAAATTCAAAAAGCTGATTGATAATTGACAACTTTAGTACAGTTTGCAACTCTAGTACAGTCTGAATATCATGTAGAATTGCCTTTTACTCAGTTAAATGACAATTATTTTGAAATACAATGGATTTTCTGTAAGTAGATAGACTGCTTAATTGAATGAAATGACAGTGCAGGAGTTATTTACTTATGCCTTAATGGGATTAAACTTTGCAGTATTTGAATTAAAATTGAAATATAGTGCAGTACTTTTCTTAAAAGAATTGCAGATGCTGGAGATCTGAAATGCAAACAGGAGATGTAAAAACTCAGCAGGTATGGCAGTATTGTGGAGAAACAGATTTGACATTTTCAGTATGATATGACTATTCTTTAGAACTGAAGGGAGCTGCAAAAATGATAGTTTTATGTTGTTGAAAAGTGGGATGGGACATTTCGGGCCCCCTTCCATTTCACAGAAGAGTCATATTGGAGTCAAAACACTGACTTATATTACTTTTATTGCTCTGTTCTTTTATGTTTGAGCTTGAACAAAACATATTTTTCTCTTACGTTATGGATGTTTTTTAACTGAGCCTTTTCCACAACACAGGCAACTGGACACCAAGGGGAGTTAAGTTGTGGATGGGCTTTTCTGCAGCTGTTTACTGCTAATGGAGATGCTGTTCCTCACAGGTAAATACATGTTTGTAAAGCAGATCTCAATTATTGGAAAAATGAAAGCAAATCTTAACTTTGTACGTAATTATTGATGAATTTTTAGCTATATTTTCTTGTTGAATAGCTGATAATATTGTCCATATGTGAACCATGTTCTCTAAGATGTGAAAGAGGTTGGTTTTGTTTCTCTTTCCCAAGTTGAGAATATACATCCTGAGATCAGTAACAGTCCTAGATGTAGATTCAATTTCCAACTCACATTTGCTTCATAAAATGTTATATATCAACATTTTATGGAGCATTTATATTTCAAATCAGATAATCAAATTTTAAATAGGATAGGCATAGTAAGATCCAGAATACTATATTATATTAAAATGCAAAACTCTTCATTAATTAAAGGACACAGCCGGGAAATTGGATTATGACCAAATGCAGCATTTACTGTGCATCTAATGATGGAAGTTGGATTGCTGGATGCTACTCATGACCCAGAGCAATTTCCTGGCCCCAGTGGTAGTATGATAACCAAGCTCAAACAACAATGACACCTCATGTATTTGGTGCCTTTAATGTAATTAAAAAATCCCAAAATTTGACACTGGACCACATTAAGAACTTTTGAAGAAATGACTAACAGCTTAATCAAAGATCTAGAAGGAGCCATCCTACAGGAGGATGGTGGGTTAAGGATGTTTAGGGAGAGAATTCCAGAAATTAGTGCTTAAGCAGCAGAAGACATGGCAACCAGTGGTAGAACACAAAAATGGGTTGCATAAGAGACCAGAAATGGGGGAATGCAGAGAGCTCAGGGGGGTTGTAGGAGTTTACAGAAGTGAGGAGAGACGTGACCATTTGAAAACAGAGATGAAAATTCTAAAATTGAAGTGATCCAGACTGGAAGCCAACATAGGTCATTGGGAGGGTAAAAACCAGGACTGCAGATGCTGGAAACCAGAGTCTAAATTAGAGTGGTGCTGGAAAAGCACAGCAGGTCAGGCAGCATCCGAGGAGCAGGAAATGCTGCCTGACCTGCTGTGCTTTTCCAGCACCACTCTAATCTAGACATAGATCATTGAGAACAGAGACGATTGGATGAATTTGCTCTTCTGAGGCTGAGTGTCATGGTAGGCCCAAAAAGCAGAAGGGACTTCCAGTTAGGTTGGGTTGTGTCAATATGTTTTGTTAACTTATGATGCATGCATGTGAATGTAAAACCACACAGGTAAGATGTTCTAAAGTTGCAAGGACTTAAACATTCAGGCATCATATAGCAGTACCATGCTTTAGCATTGTCTCCCTGGATCATCTTCTGACCTAGAGAGAAGGACAGTTCTTTTCCCTGTGTATGATGACAGACCCCATGGGGTCTCATGTCATTAAGGCAAACATGGGCAAGGAAATATCCTACTAATTTCCATGTAACATTCCCCCCAGCCTCAGAAGATGAATTACTCAGGGAAGCAAGAGCAGAAAGTTTCTGGGTGGAGAATTTTAGTGTCCATCAGTGAGAGTGGCTTAGAGCACCATGGTTGAGTGAATCAAGCTGGTTGAGTCTGAAAAGATATAGCTGCTAGACTAGGACTGCAGTAATTGTTGAGGCAACCAGCAGTAGGGAGAAACTTAATTGGCCACATTCTTAACATCTCCCACAGATGCATCAGACCATGAAAGTATCAATGAGAGTGAACGCCTCACAGATGAAGTGGAAATGAAGTCCTGTCTTATCATTGAGGATGCCCTTCATTCTGTTGTGTGACCCTACCATGTACATAAAGGGGGAAATTTAAACAGACCCAGTAAGATATTCAGGAGGCACTGTGGATTAGCAGCAGCAGAATTGCAACCTCACTAACTAATTATCATTGCCAACACCCTGTGTATCAACCCAATGAAGATTACAGCAGGCATGTCAGGAGCAGCACAAGGCATAACACAGAGCAGCAACTAGACAAGTGCATTTTGGAGTGAACCTGAATGTGAATAGCAGCTGCGGAGGTTCCAGATAAAAGCCTGAGAAGTGGAGGCCCATATTAGAACCCAATGGAGCAGTAGTGGAAATGAGGTGGAGCAAACCCTCTTTGAATCCAGAGACAGAGATCCTGAGGTGACCTTAGGTTTCAAAAAGTGACGTGGGAAGAGGAATCAACTTTAGAGATTGAGTGAGTAGTACCAGGAGAGAGACCGAGAATAAAATCCTTATTTTTATGGTTTATATTTTGTGCAGAATAAAGAGAGAGAGACATTTGATTTGATACATAGTGGATAAGGTTGAGTAATTGGTTGTTAGTTTAATATTTGTAGTTCATAAGCTTCACAATGACAAGAGAACTCAGCCCTGTGGGATGCTCTTCCTGCAATATGTGTGAAGTCAGGGACACTTTCAGTGTCCATGGTAACTGCGTGTACAGGAAATGTGTTCAGCTGCAGCTCCTGATTGACTACATGGAGTAGCTGGAGCTGTGGATGGGACTCAGGGTGGGAGGCTCGATGGATACAAAACTAGCTTGGTCATAGAAGACAGGATAATAATGGATGTGACCTCCATCCACCATGACCAGGGCCTCCAAGCCCTCCGTTTTTTCCTCTCCAGATGTCCCCAACAGTACCCTTCCACCGACACTCTCATTCGTTTGGCCGAACTGGTCCTCACCCTTAACAGTTTCTCCTTTGAATCCTCCCACTTCCTCCAGACCAAAGGGGTAGCCATGGGCACACCTATGGGCCCCAGCTATGTCTGTCTCTTTGTTGGCTACGTAGAACAGTTGATCTTCCGTAATTACATCTCTTCCTCCGCTACATTGATGACTGCATTGGTGCCACCTCGTGCTCCCGCGTGGAGGTTGAGCAATTCATCAACTTCACCAACACATTCCAACCTGACCTTAAATTTACCTGGACCATCTCTGACACCTCCCTCCCCTTCCTGGACCTCTCCATCTCCATTAATGACGACCGACTTGACACTGACATTTTTTTACAAACCCACCGACTCCCACAGCTACCTGGATTACACCTCTTCCCACCCTACCTCTTGCAAAAATGCCATCCCGTATTCCCAATTCCTCCGCCTCCGCCGTATCTGCTCCCAGGAGGACCAGTTCCACCATAGAACACACCAGGTGGCCTCCTTCTTTAGAGACCGCAATTTCCCTTCCCACGTGGTTAAATATGCCCTCCAATGCATCTCGTCCACATCCTGCACCTCCACCCTCGTCCACATCCTACCCCTCCAACCGTAACAAGGACAGAACGCCCCTGGTGCTCACCTTCCACCCTACAAACCTTCGCATAAACCAAATCATCCACCGACATTTCCACCACCTCCAAAAAGACCCACCTCCAGGGATATATTTCCCTCCCCAACCATTTCCGCCTTCCACAAAGACCGTTCCCTCCGTGACTACCTGGTCAGGTCTATGCCCCCCTACAACCCACTATCCCATCCTGACACTTTCCCCTGCCACCGCTGGAACTGTAAAACCTGTGCCCATACCTCCTCCCTCACCTCTATCCAAGGCCCTAAAGGAGCCTTCCACATCCATCAAAGTTTTACCTGCACATCCACTAGTATCATTTATTGTATCCGTTGCTCCCGATGCGGTCTCCTCTACATTGGAGAGACTGGGCGCCTCCTAGCAGAGCGCTTTAGGGAACATCTCCGGGACACACGCACTAATCAACCACACTGCCCCGTGGCCCAACATTTCAACTCCCCCTCCCACTCTGCTGAGGACATGGAGGTCCTGGCCTCCTTCACTGCCGCTCCCTCACCACCAGATGCCTGAAGGAAAAATGCCTCATCTTCTGCCTCGGAACATTTCAACCCCAGGATATCAATGTTGTCTTCAACAGTTTCCTCATTTCCCCTTCCCCCACCTCACCCGAGTTCCAAACTTCCAGCTCAGCACTGTCCCCATGACTTGTCCGGACTTGTCGTACCTGCCTATCTCATTTTCCACCTATCCACCCCACCCTCTCCTCCCTGACCTATCACCTTCATCCCCTCCCCAACTCACCCATTGTACTCTATGCTACTTTCTCCCCACCACCACCCTCCTCTGCCTTATCTCTCCATGCTTCAGGCTCACTGCCTTTATTCCTGATGAAGGGCTTTTATCCGAAAAGTCAATATCGCTGCGCTTTGGATGCTGCCTGAACTGCTGTGCTCTTCCAGCACCACTAATCCAGAATCTGGTTTCCAGCATCAGCAGTCATTGTTTTTACCTTTTTCAGAATGGAGACCAGTAACTAGTGGTATTCCACAGGGGTCAGTCTTAGGTCCTCTGTTGTTTGTAGTATATGTAAATAATTTCAAGGAAAATGTGGGTGGTCTGATTAGAAAGTTTGCAGATGACATGCCGATTGATGGAGTTGCTGATACTGCTGACGATTATGAAAGGATACAACAGGATATAGATAGATTAGCGACTTGGGCACAAAAATGGCAGATGGAATTTAATCTAGACAAATGCAAGGTTTTGCATTTTGGAGGATCAATTTATGTGTGAATTATACAGTAAATGGCAGAACCTTTTGGAACATTAACATACAGACAGATTTGCACATGCAGGTCCACAGTTCCTTAAAAGTGGCAACACAGGTGGCCAAGGTGATTAAGAAGGCATACGGCATGTTTGCCTTCATCGGTCAGGGCATGGAGAACAAGGTTTGGCAAAATATGTTGCGGCAATATAAAACCCTTGTTCAGCCACATTTGGATTATTGTACACTATTGCTACACTACCAAAAGAACATGGAAACTTTGGAGAGAATGCAGAGAATATTCACTAGAATGTTGCCTGGTCTTGAGGGCATTGGCTATGAGGAAAGGTGAAAAAGACTAGGATTGTTTTCACTGGAAAGATGGTAGCTGAGAGGAGAGGTCTACAAAATTATGACAGGCATAGATAAGGTGCATAGTCAGAGGCTTCTTCTGAGGGTTGAAGTTTCAATTACAAGAGGGCACAGATTCAAGGTAAGAGGGGGAAATTTTAAGGGAGATGTGCGAGGGACGTTTTTCATGTAGAGAGTGGTGGGAGTCTGGAACACACTGCCAGAAGAGGAGGTGGAAGCAGCCGTGTTGGCGATATTTAAGAGACACCTGGATGGTTACATGAATAGGGAGGGACTAGAGGGATATGGACCAAAAATGGACAGAAGTTTTGTTTTTAGTTTAATTAGGGCATGATGACCAGCACAGGTTTGGATAGCCATAGAGCTATTCTGTGTTGAATTTCTCTTTTGTTCTTTTGTAATGGGCCCTGTAAACATTTTGGCAATTGTACTGAAGACTTCTGCTCCTTAGCTTGCTATTCCTCTTGTTAACCTGTTCTAGAAAAGTGACAGTACGGGTATCTACCTGTGCAATTGGCTATGTAAAAAATAACCCAGATCTGTCTCATATACAAAATGCAGGACAAATCCAGAGCAGCCAATTACCACCCCTTAAATCTACATCCGATTATCAGAGAAGTGAAGGAAACAGTAATCCAACAACAAACAGTAAAGTACTATCAAGCAGTACTAGCTGAGCAATAAGCTGTTCAGCGTTGTAGGCTGGTTGGTAAGATTAGATCACATGGGATCGAGGGAGAACAAGCCATTTGGATACAAAATTGGCTTGACGATAGAAGACTGAGGGAGCAGTAGAGGGTTGTTGTTCAGACTTTAGGCCTGTGACCTGTAGAGTGATGCAATGATCGGTGCAGGGTCCACTGTTGTTTATCATTTATATAAAGGATTTGCATGAGAATATTGGAGACATGGTTACTAAGTTTGCAGATGACACCAAAATTGGTAGTATAATGAACAGTGAGAAAGGTTATCTAAGAGAACAATGGGATCTCGATCAACTGAGCCATTGGGCTGAGGGATGGCAGATAGAGTTTATTTTTTAAAAATGCGAGATGTTGCATTTAGGGCCTTGGGAGTGGTGTTGAACATAAAGACCAAGCAGTGCAGTTACATAATTCCTTGAAAGTGGTGTCATGGGTAGAGAGGGTGGAGAAGAAAGCATTTGGCATGCTTAGTTTCATCAGTCAGAGTGCTGAGTGCAGGAATTGGGATGTCATGTTATGGCTGTCGAAAACATTGGTTAAGCAACATGAGGAGTTATGCGTACAATGCTGGTCACTGTGCTATAGGAAGAATGCTATTAAACTGGAAAGAGCGCAAAAAAAGATTTACAAGGATGTTACTGAGATAGGAGGGTTTGAGTAACAAGGAGAGGCTGGATAGGCTGGAACTTTTTTTTCCCCTGGAGTGTAGGAGGCTGAGGGTGACCTTCCAGAGGTTTATAAAATCATGTGGGGCAGAGATAACATCAATAGCCAATGTCTTTTCCCCAAGATAGTGGAGTCCAAATCAAGAGGGCATATGTTTAAGGCAAGAGGGAATATTTTTAACAGGGACTCAAGGGGCAACCTTTTCCACCCAGAGGGTGGTGCATCTATGAAACGAACTACCAGAGGAAGTGGTAGAGGCAAGTATAATTATGAATTTTAAAAATATTTGGACAGATACTTAGATATGAAAGGTTCAGCGGGAAGTGGGTCAAATGAGGCGAGTTCAGTTCAGGAAATCTGGTCGACTGCCTGTGACTGTCTTTCTTATACATTTTGAACTTTTCTAGTTTTCATGTCTGTCAGCAAGGCCTGAGCAACAGATTCCTCTTTTGTGAAGACTGATGCAAAATATTCATTTAATACCTACCTATAAATCCCACCTCCATGTGTAGTTCCTTTTTTTGGATTTTGGCTCATATGATAGTGTCCATACCTTCGAGCCACCAGTCCCAGATTCAAGTCCCATCTTGCCTGAGCTGTGTAATAACATCTCTGAACAGGTTGATTAGAAAATATATCATCTTCTTTTTGGTCTGTGACTGACCCATTCCTCACTTAACCTCTCTCTTACTATTTATATGCATATAGTAGAAGTTGAGATTTCCCTTTAAGTTAACTGCTAGACATTTCTCCTGGTTCATCTTTGTTTCCCTTATTTGCTTTTTCACCTCCTCCCACATAAACTTTCAATATTCCTGTTGATTCTAAATTGTATTTTCTTCCTTAGATCTGTTATAAGCATATTTTTCCTTTGTAACGTTAATTTCAACCGTCCTATTTGGTCTCTTTTGTTGATAGGAACAGGACTGTGGCCTTTCCTGTTGAAAGCTCAAAATGGGCAATCAGGCACATGGCCAATGTGATTTTTCTCCATTGTTTTAACTGTTTCATAAAATTATATTGAGCAATTTTAATTCAATTTAGTGGGTGGTTACAAAGGAAATGTTAAAATATGTTTTGTATTATTTTCTTGCACTGCTGCTTCTTCCCTTTCTCTCTATACTAATTGTAGTAAAGTCGCTGGATACAGTCTTAAAGTTCTTCACTTTGTTCCTTTCCTCTCCCCTACTTCAGGAACTTTGTGAAGTTGCATTTGTGTCACGTAGTTTTAGTTACTTCTCTTGATGAGCATAACCTGCACGGTGTTCATTACTACTCCTGCTACATACATTGATATATGTTATGTCAGACACCAAACTAATTTCATTTTTTTTTGAGTGGATTTTTTGGGTACATACCAAAATTATTCATGCTTATGCATTGTTTGGTATTTTTCATGACTATTATAGGACTTATGAAATTATACTGAATGGTGGAACACCTTATGAAAAAGGTTTAGAAGTGGATCCAACAGTTTCCAAGAGAGGTGAGATTTATCTAGTTTATGCAATTATTCCTGATTCCTTTAACTATATACTAATCTAGTTTGCTCCTTCTGCTTTAGCTTCTTTTTTTCAACATTTGATGGTGTCCAGAAGACAACCTAAGCTGCTGGTGAAGCTGAGGTCACCAACCAGAAAAATGAGAGCTATTCTCAAGTAGGTATTGATATTTATTTTGAAAGATATATTTTTAGTATGACTAGATCATGGCAATGTAAATAAAGGTTTCCTTTGTGAATATATATTTTCATTGACTATGAAATATAAGTGGACATTGCCCTTATCAAAATAAAGTATGCAAGTAACGTCAATATTGTTTTATGCTTATCGTTCATTTACGATATTCGGAGGATGTGTCAGGGGATGAATTCTTTAGTCGATCTCCCGCTTATTTGCCATAAGTTAATCTGAGGGGCTACAAATAAACCCCAGAAAATAGTGTGTAAACAGCATGAGGAACAAAATAACAGCAGCAGGCCATTCAGTTCATTGAGCCTACTCCGTCATTTAATGAGATCATGGATAATTGAACTCTTCAATGACTTTAACTCACATTAGCCCCATAACACTTTACACCTTTGATATTCAAGAATATATCAACCGCTACTTTAAACATAGTTTAAAGACTGAGCTTCTGCAGCCTTCTCAGGTAAAGAGTTCCAAGGTTCCCCATCTTCTGAATATTGAAATTTCTTCACATGTTGGGCCTAAGTGACATTTCCTATATCTTTAAATTATGCCTCTTCATTCTAGATTCCCCAACCAGGAGAAACATTTTGCTTGGATGTACCATTTGGGGAAAAAAGAGATGGCAGGCTAATTAAATATATATTTTAGTCCTATTTTCACAAAGGAAAACACAAATAACATCCCAAAAAGGTTGGGAAAGCAGGATCTAGTGAAATAGAGTAAGTTAATCACTATTTGGGTGTTGGGGAAGTTGGTGGGATTAAAGGCTGGTATGTCCCCAACGCCCAATAACTTACATCCCAGATAGTTAAGAAAGTGTTCCTAGAAATAGTGGATGCATTGCTGGTCCATTTTCAAGATTCCATAGATTCTAGAACAGTTCCTATTGATTATAGGCTAGCTAGTGGACCCCACTATTCTAAAAAGGCGGTAGAGAGTAAACAGGAAATTATAGACTGGTGAGCCTGGCATCGGTAGTGGAAAAAACCCACTAGAATCTATGATAAAAGATTTAACAGTGGAGAGATTGGACTGAGTCAGCGTAAATTATTTAAAATTCATTCTTTGGGATGTGAGCATCATTGGCTGGACCAGCATTAATTGTCTGTCCCTAGTTCCCTTGAGAAAGTGGTAGTGAGCTGCCTTCTTAAACCACTGTATTACACCTGCAGTGGGTTGACCCACAATACCATTAGGGAGGGAATTCCAGTGACAGTGATGGAATCGTGATATATAAAGTCTGGAAGGTGAGTGGCTTGGAAGGGAATTTGAAGTTTGTGGTGTTCCCTTGTCCTTCTAGATGGAAGTAGCCATGGGTTTTGAAGGTGTTGTCTGAGGATCTTTGGTGAATTTCTAAGGTACATCTTGTAGATAATACAGACTGCTACTACTGAGCGGCGATAGTGAGGAAGTACCAATCAAGCGGGCTGCTTTGTCCTGAATGGTGTCAAGCTTCTTGAGTGTTGTTGGGGGAGTGCGGTATTCGATCTGAGTTACTCATCACATTAATCATAGCCTCTTTTGTAAGCACTGTGTTTATATGGCAAATCCAGTTAAGTTTCTGGTTAATGGTAACCCCCGATGTTGATACTGGGGAAAACAGTGATGGCAACACTATTAAATGTCTACAGGTGGTAGTTAAATTGTCTCTTATTGGTGTTGATCACTGCTTGGCATTTGTGTGGTGCGGATGTTACTTGCTACCTATCAGCCCAAACCTGGATACTGTCCAGAATTTGAACACTGATCTTCAGTATCTGAGAAGTTGTGAATGATGCTGAACATTGTGAAATCATTGGCAAACATCCCTGCATCTGACCTTATGAAGAAGGGAAGGTAATTGATGAAGTAGCTGAAAATGGTTGGTCTTAGGACACTACCCTGAGGAACTTCTGCAGAGATGTCCTGGAGCTGAGATGACTGACCTCCAACAACCACAACCATCTTCCTATGTGTCAGGTATGACTCCAATCAGCCTGATACCCATTGATTCCAGTTTTGCTAGGACTCTTTGATGCTACACTGGTTGATTGTAGCCTTGATGCTAAGAGCTGTTTGAACCAAGGTTGTAATGAGGTCAGGAACTGAGTGGTCACTGAGCAGGTCATTATTGAGCAGGTGCTGCTTGATAGTGCTGTTGATTGAGAGTAAGTGGATGGGGCAGTAATTGGCTGGGTTGGATTTATCCTGCCTTTTATCTACAGGACATACGCAGGCAATTTTCCACATTGTTGGGTAGATGCCAATGTTGTAACTGTACTGGAAAAGCTTGGGCTGGGATGCAGCAAATTCTGGAGCACAAGTCTTTAGTATTGTTGCTGGTATGTTGTCATGGCCAATAGCCTTTGCAGTATCCGGTGCCTCCGATCATTGCTTGATATGGAGTGAATCGAATTGGCTGAAGATTGGTTCCCATATTACAGGGGGAACTGAAGGACGTAGTTTTGGCTGAAGATTGTTGCAAATGCTTCAGCTTCATCTTTTGCACTGATGTGCTGGGCTCTTCTATCATTGATGACTGGGATATTTGAGGAGCCTGCTCCTCCAGTGAGTTGTTTAATTTTCCACCACCATTCTGGATTGAATGTAGCAGGACTGCAGAGCTTAGATCTGATCCATTGGTTGTGGGATTGCTTAACTGTGTCTGTTACTTGCTACTTATGCAGTTTGACATTTAAGTAGTCCTGGTTGGTACCTTCACCAGGTTGACACCTCATTTTCAGGTATGACTGGTGCTGCTTCTGGCATGTCCTCCTGCACTCTCCAGTAAACCATAGCTGGTCCTCAGGATTGATGGAAATGGTCAAGTGGGGGATATGCCGGGCCATGCTGATTATGCTGTTGATGGCTGACAGCACCTCATGGATGCTCAGTCTTGTGTCGCTAGATCTGTTCCAAGTCTATCCTATTTCGCACAGTGATATTGCCACACAAGATGATGGAGATTGCCATCAAAGTGAAGAGGGGACTTCGTCTCCACAGGGAGTTGGTTTGCGTATCGGGGATCCACGCACAACTTGATGCAGCCACATACAAAGGTGGCCATCAGGGTGAAGGTAGCATTGGATGTGTTTTCTCTCCCTTTGTCTAGGTCTTTGTACATGATATCCCTTTGGATACAGGTCGAGAGTGTGATGTTGGAAAAGCACAGCAGGCCAGGTAGCATCCGAGGAGCAGAAGAATTGACGTTTCAGGCATGAGTCCGTTATCAGGAATTAGCCAGAAACGTTGATTATCCTGCTCCTCGGATGCTGCCTAACCTGCTGTGCTTTTCCAGCACCACACTCTCGACTCTGATCTTCATCATCTGTAGTCCTCACTTTCTCCTAGTTCCCTTCGGACATGGTCCACCTTTGATCTTTGATGAAGTGGAAGATGGCTTGGTAACTGCAGCAGTGCAGGTTCGGGGTATAGGCCAGACCTGCATCACTTATAACAACACTCAGAGTACCTCACACCTAATGACCAGTTTTTTACCTGCCACAGAGGGCGACCCATGCTCCCATCTGTCCAGTTTCAGCCTCACTTTAGTGACACACTCCTCCCAAGACTTGGCGCACGCCCCAGCCCCTCCAAACCAAATACCCAACACCTCAGGTGGCCTGTTCTTACAATGAAGGGGATAGAGGATTGGTCAGCCCAGTTTCCAAAGAGCATGGTCTCACTCTTGCCTTGATTTACCTCGGCCTCTGAGGCCTGTTCAAACTGGTCACAGATGCACAAGAGTCTGTGTACTGACAGTGGATCCAAGTGGAAAACGGCAACGTCATTCATGTACAGGGAGGCCTTGACCTGTAGGCCCCCACTGCCACGAATAGTCACTGCTCTCAGGCTTGTATCCTTCCTGATGGACTTGGCAATGGCTTTATACAGCACATAAACAAAGCAGGAGAAAGTGGCAGCCCTGCCTGACTCCAGATCTGATTGAAAAGCTTTCTGATTCCTGCTCAATGATTGAGACTGCACTAATGATGTTAGTGTAGAGCAGTCAGATCCAATTGCGGATTACCTCCCCAAGCCCATTTTGGAGAGAACACCTTTCATGTACGTGTGCGATAACCTGTCAAAGGCTTTCTCCTGGTTCAGCCTAATGAGGCAAGTGTCCATCCCCTTGTCCTACATGTAGGTGATTGTATCCCTGAGTAGTGCGAGACTCTTAGCACAGGTTTGGTTGGCCTGAATCACCGATCCCAGAGCAGATGTGACCTAGTTGGTAATGATCTTTGATAAGAATTTATAATCCACATTTAACAGTGAGATTGGTCGCCGACTTCTAATTTCCTCCCTCTTCACCTTCTGCTTATAGATGAGAGTGATGATGCCTTTCGTCATGGATTCGCTCATGGTACCCGCCAGAAGCATACTGACATATACCTCCAGCAGGGTCTGCCCAATCAAATCCCATAAAGCAGAATAGAACTCAACTGGTAAGCCATCGCTTCCAGGAGTTTTATTATTTTCGAAGGTTGCAAGGGCCTTGGTTAGCTCATCCAGAGACAGCGGCTGGTCCAGCCTCTCCCGCGTTTCGTCATCTAAGACCTCCATGATAGAGGACAGGAACAACTGGGAGACCACACTGCCAGTGGGCTTCATGTCATACAGTCTGGCATCGAAGAATTTGCTGATCCTCGTGATGTCAGACTGAGATAACATTTCTGAGCCATCATCTTCCTTCAGGCTGCTGAGTACAAAACTCTCCTTGTGCACCTTCTGCAAAAAAAAACATGAGCACGTCTCGTCCTGCTCCACAGAGTGGACCGTGGAATAAAAGATTATCTTGGAGGCCTCCAAAGCAAAGAGCAAGGTTTGCTGGCCCTTCACCTCCTGGAGATCCTCCATTAAAATTACCCCCATCAACTGTAGCAGGAGTAGGTTCTGAATATTTTCCTGGAGTTTTTAGTTTACCCCACATCTCTCTCACTTTCTGCACACCATTGAGGATAAAGAACCTCTTGATGTTCCCTTTGACCATTACTCACCAACTGGGGGTCAATAACTTTGCATTCAACTTCTATGTTCCCTTGCCAGCTCGCTGCTCATCCTGCTAGTGACAATTGGCCAGCAGGAAGCAGTGGTCAGAGAAGAACACAGCTTGACGTTGGCGGATCTGACCAAGGACGCTCGGGACACAAACTGGTAATCTGTCCTTGAGCAGACAGATCTGTCTGCCCGTGACCAGGTGTATCTATGCTGCGCTCCATCTGCAGGGGTCCTGAAGACATCGTGCAGCAGTCTCCAGCCAGAATGACCAGCCTGGACATAGCCAGCAACAGTGGAAGTTGCTGCAGGATGGCCAACCACTCACTCTTTCTCGCCAGGGCATCCACATTAATAAGTCTCAGGGGAGCATTTCTGTACATAACATCTGTGATGACGAGGCGCCCACCCACCACCTCCTTAACCTTGGGGATGTTGCATCCTCGCAGCAGGATACCAGGCTGGAGGAGCAGTTTTCATTTCCCCCTCGACCAAATTGACGGCCGATGGGCGCTCAAGGTTAACCATTTCCTTGGCAAGCTCACAGTTGTTGAATCCTGAAAATATTGAGGAGCTCAAAAGGGATAACGCAGGTTGGAGAACCATGAAGCCCCTCTTTGAGACTCCGGTGGACTGGTGGGAAATGGCTAAGAAAGCCAATATGGGGATCCACCATGCAGAAGATTGAATGCTATGCATGTTAATGCTGGCAATTTTAACCCATTTTAAAGTTTATACGTTTACTAATGTCCATTCACCAACGGCTGTGTCACTGGGGTGGCTGTCTGCATCCCTGTGGTGTGGGCGAACTGTTGGACCCTCGCAGGACTAAGGTAGCTGTCCAGTTCCTCCCTAGGGCCATTTCCCTGGCCTGGTAGCATTGGGCTGAGACCAGGGTCAGCAGAGTCCAGTTCTGATTCTGACAGAGGGACTGTCAGAGGATCGCAATTCCCAAATGCTGTGGTGCAGTATGTATGCCCTGGTTCTCAGCAGTTGAGGCCTGGGCATTACCAGTCCCCTCAGAGGGTCTGTCATTTCCAGGTTGGGGGGTACTACTCTCCACTTCCCCCATGGCGCTCTGCCTCTTTTTCTGATCGTGGCTATCCTTTCCCCCCTCTTTGCTATCAGAGGAGCTGCTGATGTCATCCTCATGTAGCTGTCTTTTCCCATTTTGCTGTGAGGTTTTGAGGGTCTGGCGGGTTTTCTTTCTCCTGTATTTCACTGGTATCCACTCCTCCTCCTCCTCCATTGACTCCATCTGTCTGGCTGGAGGTTAGTTCGGTTGCTGTGCCTCCACACTAACTGCTGCATAAAGTTAGGGAACGGTTCACCGAGCAGCGCAACCAGGTCTGCAGGGGCTGACTGGACCTCCCAGTCACCGCCCATTTCAATTCTCCCAACAACTCCCTTTCCAACATGACCATCCTTGGCTTCCTCCATTGCCAAAACAATGCTCCTATTGGAGGAACAACACCTTATCTTTCACCTGGGCATCCTACAGCCCCGAGAATTCCACACTGAGTTCTCCAATTTCAAATAACCTCCCTCCTCATCGCCTCACTCCATTCGTAGCCCCTACCCCTCTCTGCCACTGCTCCCTGCCATTAAACGAATTCATTCCTCCCATTGACCAACCAGGTCATACCCTCTACCTCTCCTCAACCATCCCCACTTCACCACCCTGCCCTCACCATCCCCTTTTTCTACAGCTCCCCCTGTACCCACCCACAGTCCTGAAGAAGGGTTACAGACGAAACGTCAACTTCTCCACCTCCTGATGCTACCTGACTTGCTGTGTTCTTCCAGACTCCTACCTGTCTGTTCCACTCCAGCCTGCTCTTCTTTCTGGGTGCCTCTTGATTCAGTTCTCTTGCTGGATGGTGGTGCCTTGCTGATCCTTGGCATCCACAGCACACATTGCCACCTCCAGCCATCTAAGTGTACGTGCCGCTGCCTGTCCCCCCCATCTTTGACAGGCCTTGTACATTGGCCTGCTTCTCCACACAGGTTACAGCTTTTGGAGACCTTGCAGTCCTTGGTCAGGTTGTTTGCAGTTCCAACAAACAGTCACCTTACAGTCCGCCACCATGTGCCCTGCCCTCCCGCAGCACACTCTAGGCAGCCCTGCATACGTCAGGTAGCCTTTGCTTCCTCCATTCACGAGGCTGGAGGGTGAGGGAGGATGTTCCCACAGCATCCACCTTCAGGGTCACCTTGACCAGTTGTTTACTGGTTTAGATTCCAAACAGATCTACAACATCAGGAAGGTAAGGATATCTGCTGCTGGGATGTGTGGGTTGTACGTATGGATTGTAACATTCCTGCTCCTCGTGCAGGGACAACATACATTGGTGCCGCAGACAGGGTGGAGAACAGAGCCTTGTTTTCCTCAAATACCTTCTGGAGACACTCACATTGCTTCATGCTCCTGAAGGTCACATTGAAATATCCACTGCTGTGAAAATCCTGTAGGCAGTAGGTGTCTGCTATTTGGAACCCACAGTTATCTAGCAAGATCCTTTTCACGAGAAAAGTCGGATTGACCAGTGTACATTCTTCCACCTTTGTCACAGTCATCCGGATTGTGTTCTGGATTCCCTAACCTGGGCCATGGGTGGCTGCTGAGGGCATTGCTCCACTTTGGATTTCCCCGAGTTAGCGTTAGTCCGAAGCCAACATGAAGATTCACCAAGAACAGGTCAGCTCAACCAACAGTTCTCCAACATCCAATCACAATCCAGCGATCGCAGTTTGCCAATGTGACAGTGACCCATTCATTCCTACTCTTTGCTTTATGTCTGTTAGCCAATCTTTAATCTGTATCAGTACAATGCCTTCTATACCATGTGTTTTATTTTGATATCCAAACTCCTGTGGGAAATCCAAATATACCATATGCGTTGACTCCACTTTCTTCATAAATCATCAAAACTTTGTCAACAAGGGTGATTTTTCCACTTGCAAATCCATCCAGATTAAGCCCAATCACATTATGTTTATTCAAATGTCCATTTGTCACTTCCTTACTGATGGTTTCTAGCATTTTCCATTCTACTTATATCAGGCTGATGGGTCTGTAGTTCCCTGATATTTGCTCTTAAATAGCTGAGTAACATTTGCAAGCTTCCAATCTGCAGGAATCATTCTGGAATCTACAGAGTTTTGGAAGGTGATTGCCAGTGCATCGACTATCCAGGGTTTCTCCAGGTAGACAAGTGTCACTGTGAAAATAAATTCCTTAGGTTTTAGTAAGTTAAGTAGATTGAGCTGATGCAAACTTGGATAAAAGAGTTGAACTTAAGAGGAGGAATAAGGAAAACTTGACTAATGCACTGCCACTATTTAAGAAAGATAGTAAGGAAAAGCCAGGGAACTACAGACTGGTGAGCCTGACATCAGTGGTGGGCAAGTTGTTGGAGGGAATCCTCAGGGAGAGGATTTACACATATTTGGAAAGGCAATGACTGATTATGGATAGTCAGCATGGCTTTGTGCATGGGAAATGAGTTTTTTTTGAATAAGTGAAAAAGAGGATTGACGAGGGCAGAGCAGTGGACATGATCTACAGTAGTCCTCCCATACCTGCAGGGAATACTTTCCAAGACCTACCATGGATGCCCAAAACCGCGGATAGGAGCGGACTCATTCATTTAAATGGGAAATTTACCTTCCTGGCAGCTCCCAGTCCCTGGTTCTGGAAGGTTCCCTGTAATATGTTCAGGCTGCGTTAATCTGTGGGTAACTGAATCCACGGAAAATGATTCCACAGATACGAGGGTCACCCTGTTTATGGACTTCAGTAAGGTGTTCGACAAGGTTCCACGTGGGAGACTGGTTAGCAAGATTAGATCTCACAGAATACAGGGAGAATTAGCCATTTGGATACAGAGCTGGCTTGAAGGTAGAAGACATGGTGGTGTTGGAGGGTTGCTTTTCCAGCTGGAGGCCTGTGACCAGTGGAATGCCACAAGGATCGATGCTGGGTCCACTACCTTTCGTCATTTATATAAATGATTTGAATGTGAAGATAGGCGATATAGCTTGCACGTTTGCAGGTGACATCAAAATGGACAGCAAAGGAGGTACCTCGGAGTACATCAGGATCTTGATCCAATGGGCCAGTGGGCTGCGGAGTGGCAGATGGAGTTTAATTTAGAAAAATGCAAGGTGCTGCATTTTAGAAAAGCATATCAGAGCAGGACTTATACACTTAATGATAACATTCTAGGAAGTGTTACTGAACAAAGAGACCTTGGAGTTCAGGTTCATACTTACTTGAAAGTAGAATTGCAGGTAGATAGGATAGTGAAGAAAGCGTTTGGTATGCTTTCCTTTGTTGGTCAGAGCATTGAGTACAGGAGTTGGGAGGTCATGTTGTGTCTGTACAGGATATTGGTTAGGCCACTTTTGGTGTATTGCGTGCAGTTCTGGTTTCCTTCCTATTGGAAAGATGTTGTGAAACTTGAAAGGGTTCAGAAAAGATTTATAAGGATGTTGCCAGGGTTGGAGGATTTGAGCTATAGGGAGAGGCTGAATGGGCTGGGGCTGATTTCGCTGGAGTGTCAGAGGCTGAGGAGTGACCTTGTGGAGGTTTATAAAGTCATGAGGGGCATGGATAGTCTTTTCCCTGGGGTAGGGGAGTTCAGATCTAGAGGGCATAGGTTTAGGTTGAGAGGGGAAGGATATAAAAGAGATCTAAGAGGCAACATTTTCACACAAAGGGTGTGCATGTATGGAATGAGCTGCCAGATGAAGTGGTGGAGACTGGTTCATTTGCAGCATTTAAAATAGGAAGGGATTGGAGGGATATGGACTAAGTGCTGGCAAATGGGACTAGATTAGGTTGGGATATCTGGTCAGCATGCACAGGTTGGACCAAAAGGCCTGGTTCTGTGCTGTACTTCTCTGTGTGTCTATGACCATGCTGCATTTGATTGAGGAGCCCGAGCTAAATTGGAGTCATTGAAAATTTGGGGGAAATTGTGTCATACTTGGTACATAGGAAGATGATTATGGTGGTGTAAAAACAATGACTGCAGATGCTGATGAAGGGCTTTTGCCCGAAACGTCGATTTTGCTGCTTGTTGGATGCTGCCTGAACTGCTGTGCTCTTCCAGCACCACTGATCCAGAAGATAATTATGGCTATTGAACCTACATCATTCTTAGTCCCATGGTGTCATTGTAGGGGTTTGTCAGGGTAGTTTTGTAGGCCCAACATCTTCAACTTTGCATCATTTTCCTTCCTTTGAAATGTCAGACGTGGAAATAGTGCAATCAGTGAACATGTTTAGCACAACTCAAAATTTCTCAGATACTGAATTAGCCTGTGTCTAAACACAGCAAGACCTGATCTGAATTGGGTCTTTAATCAGGTTCAATCAGAGACCTCTGGCTGACAGATAAGAACAGGAGTGTCAGACAACTTATTCACTCTGAGAGTTGGCTCTGAGAAAGCTGGACCAGTGGCAAAGACTCTTGCACTGACTACTGACAAGTAACACATGTCACACACATACCAGGTAATGACCATCTCCAGCAAGAGAGAATTACCATAGCTTCATGGTTTTGATGACATTATCATCACTGAATTCTCCATTATCAGCATCAGTGATGAGAAACTGAATTGGACTAACCAATAAATACTGTGGCTACAAAAGCAGGTCAGAGGCTGGAAATTCTGGGAATTCTGCAGTAAGTCTGGTGAACTTCCCATGTCCTCCCTCTATGGTAATTATATCTTTCCAGAGATATGAAGATGATCAGGCTCCTATATAATTAAAGCAAGACTTCACTATTTTAGTCCTTAAAAATTCTTGAAATAAAGGCTAAAATTCCATTTACTTTCCTAATTGCATACTACATCTGAATGTTAGCCTTCACTGTCTTATTGACACGTCCTTTTGCATTTGTACATTGTCTAATTATCGATTTGAGTGGACACATGTAGCTCCAACAAAACTCAAACTCAACACTGTCCAGTAAAAAGCAGCTCACCAGACTGGCACCACACCCACTGCCTCCAACATTGACTCCTTTCATCACCAAGGTATAGTAGCAGCAATGTGTGCCATTTATATTGCATCGATTCACCAAGCTTTCTTGGACAGCAGTTTCTAAGCACATGACCTGCACTTTCTAGAAGAAACAGGTGAGCAGGTCCATGGAAACACGGTGTCTTGCATGTTCCCCTCCATGCCACCCATCATCTTGACTTCAAACTGTTTCCCTGTTACTTTGTCAACTGCCTGCACCATAAGGACTTTAGTGGTTCAAAACAGCAGCTCACCATCACTTTATCAGTCATAATTATGAATGTGCAATATATATTGTCCTAGCCAGCAATGCCCACGTCATAAATGACTTTTTTTTGCAAAAGGGAAGGAGGCAAAGGGATTTCTTTCACAGCCACATGAAATGTGATTTGTTGCTTTAAATTACTGAGGTGGGACAGAAACTGAAATAATTGCACAGAGGGTGCAATCCTGTCACCAAGTCACCCTTTATGCACACATGAAGAGTCCTTGCCACTGATCCGGTTCCCTCAGAGCTAGCTCTGAAAGTGAGCAAGATGTCTGGCACCCGTGTTCTTATCTGTCAGCCAGGAGTCCCTGTTTGGGTCAGATTAACAACCCCAATCAGGGAATTCATATTCAAATTTTAAGGTGCCCCAATTTGTTCAAGTGTGTGTGTGTGCGCCTGGTCTTCAATGAATTCATTGTATTCTGAGAATATGAATAAATTTCAAGACATTCCTATCTTTGGAGAGTTTGCAGAAAGCCCAGTCAGATATGCTCTGCACAAGGAGATTTGTGTAAGACTTTACAATATTGAGTCTTTATTTTCCTGATCTGGAAACTGAGACCCAAGCAAAATAATTGAGCTTCATTGTGATGTCATCCGTACAGGATCATGATAGTGTTATTTCATTGCAATGTGGCAACACAATGCATATAAAGAACAGAAGACTACAATGTTTCTGTTTCTCCGATACTAAATCAGTCCAAATGTAGCAACACCTGGCTGACCTGGTTACAATCACCACAGAAACTGAGTTGAAGCAACTCAAAATCAAACTGTAAGAAAAACACATGTAGATTAGCAAGTAGATGATATATTCAAAGACTTTGGAGATAGATAGTTTGGCTACAGGTTGGATTTTACAAGGAAGGATGGGTTAAACCTGTTTTTAATTGAATATATTGACGATAGCTGACATGACAGAAATGAGACAATACAGAAGAAGGAAAACCACTTGAGGCAATGGTAGTTGGATTTTTGTTAAGCAAAGAGTTAAAAGATTTTTGGGATAGGTGGGGATGTTGATTTGCTATTAAAATCAGGATCAGCTAGTAGTCTTAGTAAATGGCAAATCAAGATTAAGGGGCTGAATGGCCTCTTCCTGCTTCTGATTTGTATATTCCTTTCCATTAGCCTACACATCAGGAAAGGGAGATGAATAGTCAGCTGCTTTTGGGAATTGGGTCAAGGGAGTGGAAGATGGGTCTCAAACCCAGAGAAGCCATGGCAGGGATAGACTAGAAACTAGAGAAAGGTGTACATTTAGGGCTAGGAATTTGTTGTAGAGCGAGCCTTGGAAGAAATTTGGTTCAGTGGGTTAAGGGGCTTCAACATAACAATATATATGATTGAACATACTGCAGAATTCACCATAATAAAATAATTCAATGAGTTTAGTTAATAACACACTTGGTCTTTTAAATGCATGATCATGTCTCATAGTAACATCTTTCTGTTTAATTCAAGTTGAACGTAATGGAATGTAATATCTAGCAAATCATATCTGATATTATGTCTAAGAAATTATGTCAAGATTTAATGTAGTCACATACTGAAATGGAATTATTTTATCAGCAAGTTGCATCCATAAATGGACACTGCAGAAGCTGTGAAATAGTGATGTCCAACACTCTGCGGCTGTTGTATAGTACAGGTGCACAGTCCTTTATCCGAAATGCTTATGACCAGCTAGTTTTTGTGATTCAGACTTTTTTGGATTTCAGAATAAATGACAGTTTGATGGTGAAATTTTTTAAAATCTTACTGGAGGAGCAGACTCACTCAGTAAAACAGGCCTTGAGAGAGAATCGAGGCCTACCGGTGCTGGGCCACGCTCCCTCCATGTTGCATCTGAGTGACACGCATCGAGTGGGTGTCGACTGGGTTAATTGTTTGCATGTTAAACATCCTTGTTAATGAGAAAAAAACTTCACAAAAAACCTTCGGACTTTGGAGCTTCTTAGATTTTGAAATTTTAGATAAAGGATTGTCTACCTGTAGTTCAGTTAAATTGCCTCCATATTAAGTGCATTTTGTTTTACAGCTTACTTCCAGAAACTCTAGTTGGCCCAAATTGCTACATCCACCTACTGGCATTCTATCGACAGTTACTTGCTGATGCACTTCTTAAAGACAGACTTAATGTGCAAAAAGCTGGTGAGAGCACAGGCCAAAAGCCTGCACTACCTCCAAAAATGAAAGTTGCTGTTTAATGTGAGAAAAACCTAACATAAAGCTATGTATGTTAGTTATTAATTTTATAAGTTGATTGTCTTTTGCAACAGTATCTTTAATTTAAGATAAAATTTAAAAAGCCACCTTTTTTCGATATATCCCTTACCGCCATGTTGGTGTTTGAAAAAGCTGAGATGGTTGTGAATTGCTTAGAATATTTGCATTCCTGTTTTTGCTTCCAAAGTGGATAACTTCTCACTTGTCCACGTTATACTCCAGCTTCCAAGATAATGTGAACAGTCTTGCAGAAAAATCATGATGTGGTTGTACACATAGAACAGATCATAGAATCCCTCCAGTTTGGAAACAGGCCGTTCAGCCCAACAAGTCCACACCAACCCTCCGAAGAGTAAACATAAGACCATAAGACATAGGAGTGGAGGTAAGGCCATTCGGCCCATCGAGTCCACTCCGCCATTCGATCATGGCTGATGGGCATTTCAACTCCACTTACCAGCACTCTCCCCATAGCCCTTAATTCCTCGTGACATCAAGAATCTATCAATCTCTGCCTTGAAGACATTTAGTGTCCCGGCCTCCACTACACTCTGCGGCAATGAATTCCACCGGTCCACCACTCTCTGGCTGAAGAAATGTCTCCGCATTTCTGTTCTGAATTGACCCCCTCTAATTCTAAGGCTGTGTCCACGGGTCCTAGTCTCCTCGCCCAATGGAAACAATTTCCTAGCGTCCACCCTTTCCAAGCGTTTCTATTAAGTCTCCCCTCAATCTTCTAAATTCTAATGAATACAATCCCAGGATCCTCAGCCGTTCCTCTTATGTTAGACCAACTATTCCAGGGATCATCCGTGTGAATCTCCGCTGGACACGTTCCAGTGCCAGTATGTCCTTACTGAGGTGTGGGGACCAAAACTGGACACGGTACTCCAATGGGGCCTAACCAGAGCTTTATAACGTCTCAGTAGCACAACGGTGCTTTTATATTCCAACCCTCTTGAGATAAATGACAACACTGCATTCCCTTTCTTAATCACGGACTCATGTTTACCTTTAGAGAATCCTCGACTAGCACTCCCAGATCCCTTTGTACTTTGGCTTTACGAATTTTCTTACCATTTAGAAAGTAGTCTATGCGTTTATTCTTTTTTCCAAAGTGCAAGACCTCGCATTTGCTCACGTTGAATTCCATCAGCCATTTCCTGGACCACTCTCCCAAACTGTCTAGATCCTTCTGCAGCCTCCCCACTTCCTGACACCCACCCAGACACATTCCCTTACCCTATTATCCTATATTTACCCCTGACTAATACACCTGACCTACATATTCCTGAACACTATGGGGAATTTAGCACGGCCAATGCACTTGACCTGCACACCTTTGGGTTGTGGGTGGAAACCCACAAAGACATGGAGAGAATATACAAACTCCTGAGGCTGGAATCAAACCTTGGTCCCTGGCGCTGTGAGGCAGCAGTGGTATCCACTGAGCTACTGTGCTGCCTGCACAATCAGGGAATGGAAGAATTTTCCGTATACAGAAGTGTCAGGTTGGTGAATTGAAGTGCTAATGGCGAAATGAGTGCAGTTGATAACTCTTATACATAACGGGACCCTACTAATTCAGCAAATACTCTGTTGGAGCATTGGTCAGCGACCTGTTCCCTGATTAACCTGAATCACTCAGCACTGGTTGTCTGGCATATATGTACATGATCACCAGAGTCAGGCCCTTATCTAGTTATTTTTCTCCTTCGTTTGCTTGGTGAGTGCTGTGTTGCCTTCCACATGCAACCTTTCCCCTCTCTCTGTCCTCGCATTGCAGACTCTCTCATGCCTTTATGACAAGATTTATTAAAGATGCCACTGCTATTTTGCAGCTTTGCTGCCACAATGCTGCTTGCCCTTATCTGGGGATCTCTACTTGCTGCCAACTGTGTGCCTTTGTCAGAATGGGCAAAAATATGCACCCTTTGAAGGGCACTGACTGCACTTTCCAACTCCTTTTAAGATGTCAGCAACACACCTGTGATTTAACTTGTGGAGATTTTGTGGCACTTGTTGTAAATTTTAAAAGCTTCATAAAATGACATCTGACCTTTCTGAATAAATCAAATAAGCTTAAAACTTCACCTTAATTATATAAAGCCCATGAGTTGTGTTTCAGAAACCTGACTGATGTAAATGGGTTCTAGCTAAAGGCAGCTGCCGTCATGAACTAAACATGTGTAAAGTACATTGTGTCCCGTTACCTCTAGCAAAACTATTGAGTATCAGTTTCAAGGTGGGATTTGTGCAATCTGAGCTCCAGTATTATGTTGGCTAAGGCTAAGACTTAATGTGCCCACAAAATTTCTCATTGAGTCTCCAAAGCCCCAGAAAAATGTTGAGAATGCTGAATTGTTACTCTGTGTGCTTTTACCTTATTCATTTAATTTCAAGAGATTTTGGATCTCAAAATAGCTAATCATTATTTATACATGTATACAAGCCTCTTGTGATTCACATTGCTATGAAAATGGGAGGGGAAGGATTACTGAGGTAACCCTGAAAATTTTAATGCAAGGCTAGTTTGGGTCCAGGACAAAGAAAGCAGCTAGGATGTAAGTTCCACTCTGTATCAACCGTGTCTGAATGCAAGCTTTTTTGATTGCTTCAACATAACACCTATGGATACTTGGGTGGGTGGCAATGGGAAAGGGGTATATGTTGGGACATGGAGATTGTGGGGGAGGGTGGTAGATAGGGAGGTGAATGGAGTGGAGGGCATAGAAACATAAAAAAAAGGACAAGATTAAGCCATTCTGTTCATCGAAACTGCTCCATCATTCAGTATGATCATGGCAGGACATCCTATCAGTACCCTGTTCCTGCTTTTGCCCCATACCCTTTAGCCCTAAGAGCTATATCTACCTCTTTCTTGAAACCATTCAATGTTTTGGCATCAAATGTTTTTTGTGGCACAGAATTCCAAAGGCTCATCACCCTCTGAGTGAAGGAGTTTCTCCTCATCTCAGTCCTAAATGGCCTACCCTATATCCTTGTACTGTGACTCCTATTTCTAGACTCCTCAGGTGTCATTGAGAACATACTTTCTGCATTTAACCTGTCTAGCCATGTTAGAATTTTGTAGTAGCATGCGCACACACATTCAACTTCTTACTGTTCAACTGCCCTGTATAGGACGATGTTGGAGAGATTATCTGGGGAAGGGGGTTTTAAGGTACACCTCTGTGTAGAACTGTTCTGTGCTGTATTGTTCTATGTTCTAACTCCAGGCAAAGCGTGGGGAGAGGGAGAGGTCAGTCATTTTTAGATGGTGCCTGGGCTCCAATCGATGTCCAGGACTGTTCTAGGCAGCATTTCAGTAAGCCGAATTCACTTTTAATCATTATAAACAAAAGACGAGATCAGTGTTGGAAACGCCTCTGATGTAATGCTTTTAATTGGGACCTTGAGATCTTCTTTGGATAACTGGTATTTGGATAATCGAGGTTCGTCTGTAACTAGCCTGCCTTAGCATGCACCTGTCTCATGTCCACCACTGAACAGGTCCAATTTAGTTTCACAATTCACCATGGCTAATTCTGCTTCCCCCCACCCACCCACCCCCAAACTGGAATAAAAATTATACACTGGGGTCGTTTCCACAGATAAGAATCTGCTGAATCAGAAAGCTTCCTGCCTTCATGGTGAAAATATTGCCCTTTCGTTTTGAATGATGTTAAAGAATAGCATACATAAGGCAATAAGACCAAACGAATGTATAGATCCCTGGGTAACAGCATGGAACCGGACTGAGAAGCCAATCTACGTGATTCTCTGGCTAGACTGGATAGATAAGAATCCAGTGGTCAAGTGGTGTGCAGTTCCTCCCAGTTAGATTTTGGTTAAGAGGCATTGTGGAAGATGTACTTCACAGTCATGATTTGGAGTGCTGGTGTTGGACTGGGGTGGATAAAGTTAAAAAATCACACAACACTAGGTTATTGTCCGACAGGTTTATTTGGAAGCACCAGTTTTCGAGGCACTGCCTCTTTATCAGGTGGGTGTGGAACAGGACCATAAGACACAGAATTTATATCAAAAGGGTTACAGTGTCATGGAACTGTATTGATATATTAAACAAATTTAGATTAGGCCTTTCATCTTTTAAAATGGGACATACTAGTTTTGGTTCTTTAATATGTAGATCCCAGAACTCCTTTTAAGTTACGTTATCAAGATAGCTTCAGCTTTTCTAACAATAAGTGCCATTTCCTCTCAGATAATGCATTAAAGGCATGAGGTTAAAGTCTGTATTGCAATGTTGAGTTAGACTGCTTCTATTTCTAAAGTGTGAATTATGGAATCTTACGTGCATTTTTGCAGTTTTTGAGCAAAATAAAATGTAATTCTGCAAACACTAATTCACCCCATAAACTGAGGCAACCTGAGGACTGCAATCTAGCGTTATGTGATTTTTAACTGTGCTTAACAGTGCCACATTGCAGACAAGGAGGACAAGGCAGAGTAATTTTAAAACAAACTAAAACAGTTCTGGAGAAACTCACCATTTGCGGTATTATACTTTTATTTTAGGGATGGTTTTACTTTTTCAGTCTTAGCACTGAAATCTGACTTTGTTTAGAGCTAGTTTTGTTTTGTGAAACTTAATTTGAAGGATTCAGACAAGGATTTCACCACTCATTTGGCAAACTATTCTTTACTTCAGTGTAAAAAAAACTTTTTCTAATCTCCTCATTCTCTTGTTAACAACTTCCAATAAATATCTGATTAATACTGATTTCATAACTAGAGGAATATTCTGTTACTATATCACTCTATCGAAACATCTCAGAATATTAAATTTTCGCAGCCTTCAAGAAAAGATAGTCTAAGTATTGCAAATTTCTTCTCATTATGGCCACTCCTTTTTTTTAACAAGGGCCAACTCTTCATTGACTCCTGTATCAAGATTTTAAACTTGGCTAAAACATAGCTGACTAATACTGTTTATTTCCATTTTACTGTGGCAACTCCAACAACTACATTCCCCACCCAAACTATTGTAACTTTGCCAAAGGACGCTACGTGTTTTAGACCAGTTGGGCCAGTTCTTAAAATTTAGTTTGAACAAAGAGACTTTTGATGTGCACCTTTCAGCGTTGATTTACCTTGTTCACCTTTTTTGCAGATCTCATCTGTAACCCAGTGCTGGCGACATTTCCAGAACTGCTGGAACAAACTGATATTTTAGATGCTCTTAGGGTAAGTCTGTTGTTGGTCTGCATTACCATTTTCTGATCATG
Organism: Hemiscyllium ocellatum; assembly: GCF_020745735.1. Taxonomy (NCBI): domain Eukaryota; kingdom Metazoa; phylum Chordata; class Chondrichthyes; order Orectolobiformes; family Hemiscylliidae; genus Hemiscyllium; species Hemiscyllium ocellatum. Next base: position 19,529,827 of record NC_083403.1, on the reverse strand, counting down.
GTCAAAACCGCAATTTATTTCAACAAGTTACTTTCTGCTTGATAATGCTGCATGCACTTGCCCTATATTCACTAATACAACCAATAGAATCCTGCTTCAAGTTTTCAGGTCTTGACCATCCCCATGTCCCTCTTGTTAGTCTTCCATTCTTCATTGTATATCAGTGTTTATAATGGAGTACTCCAACCCATCTAAAATTGCAGAAGCACCTCCGCCAGTAATTAATGTTCACTCATTATCTTGTCCTCTTTGACTTTCATGGGCTTTGTTTTCACTACCAATTTTTGGTAGAAAAATAAATGAGATGCTCCATGACATTGCCCTATCTTATTTCAGTAAATATTTCAGTCTCTGATCTATGTATGTCCAACTTCCACTGTATGTATTCTTTCTTATTTGCAACTCTCGTAGAGACAGATTTTACACTTGTTTGAGATTCTTGTCCTCCTGTCTTTAAGTTTTCTCAGTGTATCTTTTTGATTGTAGATTTGGTCACAAAATCTAATTTTATTTCTTCTCTTTGTACTCTTCAGACTGGTAATGCATTTCGATAGTGACTAGGGATTTTTAAAATAGTGCAACAAAAATGTGAAATGTTAAAGCAAACTTTTTTTATTGAAATGATTCTTATTCTTTACAAAATTATAAAATCACAAAAAAAGTAACAATCTGAGATATAACAACAATTACAATAAACTAACTACTACTCTACAAAGCAAATAGCAATTTTTAAAAAGCTACCCGTACTATAATCATAACAAATAATTGAACAAGATAAATTAAATTAAATTAAATTACTCCACTCAGCACAATTCCCCTAAAAGCTCCCCAGCACTGGGAGCATCAGTTAGCATACCCGTATTTATTCAGGATTCTTCCTTTCAGGGCATCTGTCTCATCAGACTCAAGTCTAGTGGCTAAACGAAAGCTCTAGTTAATGCGGCCATTAAATCTGCTTCTAGATTGTTTAGAAAGGGCCGCCATGTCTTGCAGAAAAGTTCTGTTTTCTGGTGTACTTTACTTGTAAGCAAGTCCGGAGTGGTGTGCTCCATAACTAATCTATGCCATCTCAGCAGGCCCGGATGGCTTTCTGAGACCCAGCTCATCAAAGTGTTCTTCCATGCACAATATGTAGAAATACAGCTTTTTCTCATGCTTATCTAAGGAAGGCAAATTTGGCAGGCCTGTGCTAAGAGGCACCAGATCTACCTTTATCTTAGTCCCCAGGATCCCCTCTGTGACACTTGCCATAGCACCCCCATACTTGGAAAACTTGGGGCATGACCACAAACAATGGGTGAGTGCCAATACCTGTTTTGCATTTGGGGCATAATGGAGATGCTCCCTTTTTGAATTTCCCAAGCCGCTCTAGGGCCAGATGAACCTTGTGAAGGACCTTCAGCTGCATAGCATGCATCCTGTTTCAGCGAGAACTTTCTCACATTCTCCAAATGTCCTCCCATATCTCTGACAAAATCTCCACTCCCAGCTCTTGCTCCCAGACCCCATGGAGCTGCTCAATATTTTTCGAGGTGCCACATCCCAGTAAATGGTAAAGGGTGCTAATCAGGAGAGTGTCTGTAGTCTGGAACACTTTCCTCTCTACGTCAATCTATAAGGGTCAATCAGAAGTGTAGTCTTTTCTGGATAAAGTGCCTAGCCTGAAAGTAGCAAGAGGTCCCTGCTGGGCAATTCATACTTCTGACTCAATTGGTTGAAGGATATCATGACCTCCCTCTCAAATAAGTCTCCCAAACAAGAGACTCCCCTGGACATCCATAACATAAAACCAGAGCCCATCAACCCTGGCCAAAATCCTGGCATTCCTACTATAGGAGTGAGAAAGAAGGTTTTAGATAAACTGCCGTTACTTTGTCACATTGCTGTCCACACTTTAACTGTATTGATGACAATTGGGTTCCAACAATACTCTGTGACTGTCCTCATCTTATTCATGAATAACAGATTAATAAGGGGGCACTTGGCCTGGGAAGACTCAATTGGGTCGTCAAAAGCCCAATCTTTCACAAAGGATAGGTGGGAGGGAGCTTATTTGGTAACTCTTGATATCTGGAAAGTCTTACCCTCTCCATTCTCTGGGGAAGTTGCAATTTGGCAACTTTAATGAGAGGCTGCCTGTGACACCAAAATAAAAGAACCGAGCTGAAAAATGTGTTGCTGGAAAAGTACAGCAGGTCAGGCAGCATCCAAGGAGCAGGAGAATCGATGTTTTGGGCATAAGCCCTTCTTCAGGATTCCTGAAGAAGGGCTTATGCCCGAAACATTGATTCCCCTGCTCCTTGAATGCTACCTGACCTGCTGCGCTTTTTCAGCAACACATTTTTCAGCTCTGATCTCCAGCATCTGCAGTCCTCACTTTCTTCTAAAAGAACTGAGCTAACCATTGAGTCTCAGCAATGTTTGCCTAGACAACATCAGAGGAAGCATTTGCATGGGATATAATAAGCTCATTTTATTAAGAGCTATTCAGCCTAGCCAAGATATTGGAAGAATCTCCCAACGCTGAAGATCCTGCCTTACCTTATCGAACAAGTGCACAAAGTTAACCTTATATAACTGATCAAAGGCAGGAGTAATGAAAATGCCTAGGGACAGAAAACCTCCCTGTGACCACCTGAATGGGAATCAGATTTCACCTTTGAGATCGGGTATTCCCCCACAGGCTTGGCCTCCAACTTCATAAAATCAATCTTGCATCCCGAGAAAGAGTGAAGTAAATTAATATAATGTATAAAACGAAGTACAGACACTGCCGGGTTTGAAAGGAAAAGAGAACGTCATCTGCATACAGAGTGGTCTTGTGTGCCCCATCAACCCTGGCCGAAATCCTAGCATTCCTACTGTAGGAATTATATTGTGGTCCCTCCAGATAGCCTCCACCATTGTCTTGATCACCAGCCTGAACAACATTAGTGAGAGGGGACAATCTTGTTGGCTGTCTCTACCAATACGAAATTATTAGATCTTATGTCATGAGAAAGCACCACTGCCATGATCACTATATAGCACTTCCACCCATCTGGTAAAGACCCCACTGAGACCAAACCGCTCCAGAACATAAAGATATGGCCACTCCACCCAGTCAAACACCTTCTCTGCATCAAAGGAGATTACCAAGCCTGGGAGTCAACCTCTGCTGTCACATCTGGATCATGTACAGTACTCTTCTAAAGTTATTAGAGGACCTACAGCCCTTAATAAAACCTGTCTGATCCTCCTTTACAATAGAGGGCAACACCTTCTCCAATCTCAATGCTAGTGTCTTAGATACAATTTTAAAATCCAAGTTTAGCAGTGAAATGGGCCTATACAAAGCATAGTCCTCTGGTGCCTTTCCCCTCTTGAGGATGAGAGAAATACTAGTTTCTCTCAAAGAGGGCGGGAGGCAATCCTGACTGTACAAATAATTGTACATGTCCAGCATTGGCCCGGCCAACATGTTCATAAATTCATTATAAAGCTCATTCGGAAGGCCATCTGGACTGGGTGCTTTTCCACTTCGGAGCTGTCTTATCGCCTCCTCTATCTCTTGCACTGTCTAGAAGCATTCAAAAGGGACGCCTGCTCCGAAAAACACTTGGAAGGTCCAGGTTCTTACAGAAAGACTCTATCTTCGTCAACCTGTCCTCACAGCCGTCTGACTGATACAGCTCGGAATAAAATTTCCTAAAAGCATTATTAATCTTTTTGGAGTCGCAAGAGTCCCAGTGCCCTCTCTAATAGATGTGATAGATTGGGGGGTACTCTTTTTCCTAGCCAAATGTGCCAGGTATTTATCTGGTCTATCCCCATACTGAAATAACCTTTGTTTCTCAAAAAGAATCTCTCTCTTCAGCTTTATAATTCCTTGAAAGTGGAAATGCAGGTAAATAGGATAGTGAAAAAGGCATTTGGTATGCTTTCCTTTATTGGTCAAGAGTATTGAGTACAGGAGTTGGGAGGTCATGTTGCGGCTGTACAGGACATTGGCTAGGCCACTGTTGGAACTTTGCGTGTAATTCTGGTCTCCTTCATATGGAAAAGATGTTGTGAAACTTGAAAGGGTTCAGAAAAGATTTACAATGATGTTGCCAGGGTTGGAGGGTTTGAGCTGTAGGGAGAGGTTGAATAGGCTAGGGCTGTTTTACCTGGAGCATCAGAGGCTGAGGGGTGTCCTTAGAGGTTTATAAAATCATGAGGGGCATGGATAAGATAAATAGACAAAGTCTTTTCTCTGGGGTGAGGGAGTCCAGAACTAGAGGGCATAGGTTTAGGGTGAGAGGGGAAATATATAACAGACACCTAAGGGGTAACTTTTTCGTGTAGAGTGTGGTATGTGTATGGAATAAGCTGCCAGAGGAAGTGGTGGAGGCTAGTACAATTGCAACATTTAAGAGGCATTTGGATGGGAATATGAATAGGAAGGGTTTGGAGGGATATGGATCGACTGCTGGCAGGTGGGACTAGATTAGGTTGGAATATCTGGTCGGCATGGATGAGTTGGACTGAAGGGTCTGTTTCTGTGCTGTACGTCTCTATGACTCTTCATTGTTTGAGTAAGCACGGAATTCAGAGCAGCCCAGAGAGTTGTGATTCGCTGTAATTTAATCACCGATGGCCCATCAAAGTATGCAATTTTGGCTGCCTTCAGCTGAGTCTCATGCTAACGTTGCAGCTCTCCCCTTTGTCTTTTCTGATTAGCTGAATAAGAGATGATTATACCCCTTGTGTAGACCTTCGCAGTCTCCCAAAATACAGACAGGTTACTGGCTGATATCCAAGAATACTTTAAACTCCCATGAGAAGTATTCAATTATTAACTGTCTTTAAGGAGAAAGGGATTCATGTGTCAGTGCTGCGAACCTACCCCATTACCCCTTAACCTCCAAATACATTGCTTATGTGAATTGAAAAAAAAAGTGAAATCCTACCTAGTGTGGGATCCATGAGGCAAGTAAAGTCTCCCCCTATAATAGTATGGCGCATTCCAAGGGCAGTCAACTTAGAAAGCGCATCCGTCAGAAATTTAAGGGAGTGTGCTGGGGGACAGTAAACATTTAGGACACTGTATTTGTCACCATGTACTAAAAGTTTGAGAACCCCCCCCCCATTTTCATCCTTAATTTGATCTAGCAAGTTGAATGGGAGATTCTTCCGAACAAGCATAGCCACTCCCCTGCTTCCCCTGCTTTTAGTGTTAAACAATGAAAAGAACATGTGGTGAACCCCCCCCCACCCCCCAACCCAGGTGCAACTTTAGATGCTCCTTGTCATCAAGGTGGGTTTCTTGAAACAGAGCGTTTTCAACCCTCTCCTTTCTAAGACTTGAAAGTACTTCCTTTCTCTTAATCGGTGAGTGAATCCCCTTAATATTCCATTTGAACGAACAACTAGCCATAGTTATCTAAAACAACCGGACAGGAAGAACCTACTCACGATGCGCCGAGTGGAGACAATTAAAGACTCATAGAGTCTGAAGAACACATCTACAAAAACTACTAAAACAAAACTTTTAAAAACTATAGCTACAATAAACCAATACAAAAAACAAGTAAAAACAGTGTCTCTCCCTTGCCGATCACGCTACCTCCAAACACCTCCATGGCTCCTTCAAGCTGGACCCATGCCCCAAACCCAGACGAAACAAAAGTAAATACTTCATAAATCTTATAAGCATAGGAATTAAGAGTGGCTATTTTACCCAACCCACCCATACATTGACCTCCATTCTTGCTGAAGAAACAAACCAAAAGTTCTGACAATGGTTCCCAAATCCCAGGAAAGCAAAAAAGGAAGAGAGAAGGAGAGAAAAAAACATGAAAGAGACAAAACCAAATGAAAGAAACAGCAAAGAAAAACCATTATTGTCCATATAGCTTGAGCCAGTCAATCTATTTTAAAGTGTCCAAAAAGTTATTTGCTTTCTCTATTGAGTCAAAGACATGTATGCACCGTCCTTGGCTGAAACGGAGCACTGCGCGGTACCTTACAAAGTATTGGATATTCAGATACCGCAGACTCTTCTTTACCTCATCAAAGGTCTTCCTTTTACAGATCACAGCCGCAGAAAAGACCTGAAAAAAACATAATCTTCAATCCCTTATAGGACCTGTGGATCCTTCCCCAGCATTCTGAAAGCTTCCAACACTATTTGCTTGTCTCTATAGGACTGGAATCACACTAGGACCGGGTGGGGTTGCTGGTCCAACCTGGGCCTGCGCACCGCGACCCGGTGAGCTTGATCGATTCGCACCTGGCCTGGCCCGGCTTCCAATCCCTGAAAACGCAGCAACCATTGCTCCAAAAAGCTGGCTGGCTGATACTCTTCTTCTCACTCCGACAGTCCGATGATATGAATGCTCTTTCTCCATCCTCGATTCTCGAGGTCATTGACCTCCACTAAGGCCTGTACCTGCTTTTCCAAAGCCTGGATTTGTCCTGCCGAAGATTCGGCCGTGGTCTCTGATGCCACAGTCCGCCACTCGCACACCTCCACACACTGCCCGAGACGCTGCATCTCCTGCTCATGCTTTTGGAGCATGGCTGAGATTGGTTCCAGCCTGGCTTGGGTCTCTTCCATCACTGATTCGATCTTTTCTCTGAGTTTAACATACTCCCAAACCAGGCCTTGCTGAAAAGGTAAGTCCAACGGGGCTTGGAGACCGATGCTGTGGCCGCAGGTGCATCCATCGCTACTTATTGTGATCCATGCTGCCCTTTGCCTTTAGTCATCTTCCCAATTCACTAAAAAGGATATATAGCAATTCTAGTAACTTAAAATTACCAATTCTTCCCAGAATATCTAAGATGTGGGGGCAAAAGCACCACTTTGCCTGAGTAATGGTGCAGAGTTGAGCAAGGCAGACCTGTTAGATCGCCAAAGCAACCTTTTTTTTAACAGGAAAATTCATCCTCCTTCGTTAGGTTGTTTGATATAAGCACGGTTTGTAAAAGTAACATCAATTTCCTAATGTTCCACACTCCATCATCACCATCTCTGGATATATACTGTCCTATCAGTAGCATACGCCCAGCAGAGGTGGTAGCATAGTGGATGCATTTGGGAATGAGTTACCATGGGAATCATCAATATTGGCTTCAAACACCATGAAATCTCATTGTACCAGATCAAACATGGGTAAGGGTACTTCCTGCTGATTACCATGTGTTGTGCTCCCTTGGCTTGCGATTTAGTATTCCTCCGTGTTGAACAATATTTGGAAAAAGCACTGAGAGTGGCAAGAATGCAGAATGTCCTCAGGGCAGGGGACTTCAATGTCCACCACCAAGAGTGACTCGACCGGACCATTATTAGTCAAACTGGTCGAGTCCTAAAGGACATGGCTGCTTGATTGGATCTAAAGCAGGTGGCAAGGGATCAAATTAAAGGAAAAAACATGCTTGGTCCTATCCTCACCAATCTGCTTGCCGCAGAATCATCTGTCCATGACAGTATTGGTAGTAATGACCACTGCACCATCCTTTTGTAGACAAACTCCAATCTTCACACTGATAATGTCGTACATCGTATTATGTGGCACTATTACCTTGCTATATCCGAAAGATTTTGAACAGAGCTAACGGATCAAGATTGGGCACTTATTAAACACTGTGGGCTATCAATGGCAACAGAATTGTGCTCTAACACAATCTGCAATCTCGTCACCAGGCATATCGTCCCTCTACCATTAGCATCAAGCTATGGCATCAACCCTGCTTCCAAGAAGAGTGCAGGAGGATATGCCAGGAGCAGCACTGGGCAAAGCTAAAAATGAGTGTTGAACCCAATTACACAACAGGACTGCTTGTGTGTCAACAGCATTAGCAGCAAGTAATAGATAAAGCTAAGTAACAACTCACTGGAGGAGGAGACTCCACAAATATCTCCATCTTCAATAATGGGAGAACCCAGCACATCAGTGCAAAAGATAAGGCTGAAACATTAGCAACAATCTTCAGCTCGGAATCACTAGAATCACGCACTTGATTGAGTTTCTGAGAAAGTAATGAAGAGGATTGATGAAGGTAGAGCAGTGGATGTGGTCTATATGGAGTTCAGTAAATCCTTTGACAAGGTGCCATATAGTAGACTGGTTAACAAGGTTAAATCACATGGAATACCGGGAGAATTCGCAATTTGGTTGCAGAACTGGCTTGAAGATAGGAGACAGAGGCAGGTGGTGGATGGTTGCTTTCTGGACTGGGGGCCTGTGACCAGCAATGTGCCACAAGGATCGGTGCTGGGCCTACTGCTTTTCATCATTTACATAGATGACTTGGGTGTGAATATAGGAGGTATGGTTATTATGTTTGCAGGTGACACCAGAATTGGTGATATAGAGGACAGCAAAGAAGTTTATTTCAGAGTACAACAGGATTTGATCAGATTGGCCAATGGGCCGAGGAGTGGCAGATGGAGTTTAATTTAGATAAATGTGAGATCTGCATTTTCGCAAGGTAAGTCAGGACAGAATGTATACACTTAATGGTTAGGTCCTGGGGAGTGTTGCTGAATAAAGAGACCATGGAGTGCAGGTTTATAGTTCCTTAAAAGTGGAGTTGCAGATTAACAGGACAGTGAAGAAAGCGAATGGTGCACTTGCCTTTATTGGTCACTGCATTGAATATAGGAGTTGGGAGGTCATGTTGCAGCTGTACATGACATTGGTTAGGCTACTTTTGGAATTCTGTGTCAGCTCTTGTCTCCCAGCTATAGGAAGATGTTGTGAAGCTCGAAAGGGTTCAGAAAAGGTTTAAAAGATGTTGCCAGGGTTAGAGGATTTAAACTATAGGGAAAGGCTGAATAGGCTGGGGCTACTTCCTCTGGAGCATTGAGGGCTGAGAGGTGATCTGATCGTAGTTTAAAAAATCTTGAGGGGCATGGATAGGATGAATAGCCTAGGTCTTTTTCCCAGGGTAGAGGAATCTAAAACTATTGACATAGGTTTAAGGTGAGAGGGGAAAAATTTAAAAGAGACCTAAGGGGCAACATTCTCACGCAGAGAGTGATGCATGTATGGAATGAGCTGTGTGAGGAAGTGGTAGAAGCTGGTACAGTGACAAGATTTAAAAGGCATCAGGATGGGAATATAAATATGAGGGATTTAGAGGGATATGGGTCAAATGCTGTCAAATGGAACTAGATTAATTAAAGATTATCTGGTTGGCATAGACAAGTTGAACCGAAGGGTCTGTTTCCATGCTATACAGCTATATGATTGTATGTGTTTCCTTCTTTTTGTTGACCAAAACCTCCGTTTCTCTAATCATCCAACATTGCTTGCACCTAATAGCATTTTTGTAACAAAAAAAATCACTTTACACTTCTCTACTTATTTGCTGGAATATTTTTATTTCTGTAACTGCAAATAAGGACATTTTATTTTGCTATTCATGGAAGTACTGTAACCATGATAAATATTCTCACCATTACTGACAATATTTTGTTTTCTATTTGACAGAGTGCATGGTCTGAAAAGGAAGCAACTCTCAGCTGGTCAGTGAAGGTAATGTGTTAAATGCTGTTTTTCAATCTTCTGAGACTCATTGCCCCACAAGTGCTTGTTTTCCACAAGTAAGGAGAAATGGCAACCTATATCTTGCTGATTAATGAATGCTCTGATTTCATGAAACCAAAATATTACAATATATCAAATCCAACTGATTCTCTATGAATCTGCGATCATGAAGCTAAACATTAATTGCAACTAGCAATCTATTTTTTAATTCTCTGCTGCTGGCATTTTGCATCTCCCACTCTCCTGGAACTTGAACCTTGAATATCATGACCAAGATGAGAATGTTACATTACTACATCAGTGACTGCACTTCAAAGAGTACACCATTGGCTGGCAAATATATTGTGAGGTATCCAGTGGCTGTAAAAGGCTCTATTTAAAGTACAAATATAAAAGGATATTCAATTTGATTTCTGAATTATACTGTCATATACAATATATTATACCATATAACAATACTGAGAATTCTGAGAATTGTGTTTATATATAGAAATTATTTTAATCAGCCTGTTTAGATATATTATGTCACATCTACATGGCAGATAGAACTTGAACATGAGACTTCAGTCCAGAGATAGGCACTCTACCACAATGCTTAAGAGTCTTTTCTTTTAATCTATATGTTTACGTGTACCTGACAATACCTTTGATTACTAGTTACTTATTTTACATTAGTATTTTAATGTGAAATCAGCAGAATACACCAAGTTTCCTGTTGTTTTGAATAGGATCTTGTCCTATAGAGTTTTTACTCAGGACTTTTGTTTAATTTTGATTTAAAGTTTGACATCCTTTGATAACAAAATCACAAAATTAATCTTATTTTTAAATGAGTATTAAAAATCTTTATTATTGAAATAAGTAAGGGTTTGTTTCTGTTATTTTCAGAGGGATGCAACATTTCTGAAGAATTTATTTGTCCAAGTGTACCATGACACTGCGTATCCTCTTCTTCGTTCTACAACACTACCAGCAAACAAATGGGTCGATGATGAAGTCGAAATAAGCCGCTGGAAGGCCATTGCTAACTTTTTACAAGAAAGCCAAGAAAAAAATGGATCCCTATACAGCTTGCTTTCTCCAGAACATGCTTACCAAGTTTTTGATATTGCAGAGATAAGCTATGATTTCCTGGGAATGGGTAGAAATACTGTTCCTGTAAATTGACTCATGATTTCCATATTAAAGGGGAATAGTATCACAGTTAGTATTGGTGAACATTTCTCCAAATTTATTAGATTACAGGCAAGTGGCATGAGGCTTTATTAGTCATCAGAATTTTGATATAGTTCAGGCTATTTATTGAAGGCCTTTCACATCTCTACTAGTGCTGGTTTTTTTGGTATTTCCTTGCCAGAATTCTTTGGATAACTCCTTTTCAAAGATAATACTGCATTTATGTTACAGCTCTTTGTCATAGATTTGAACTCATGACCTTAGAATTGCTTTTTAAGTGTTAAAACTGTAGTATCTGTCCTAATATTTGTACCTTTACAGAAACCCAACTGTGGCCTAATCAATGTGTTATCCTAATCATACAGAACACTCACTCGGCGTTCTTCATGGAGACCTATATATAGACCAAATTATTATGTTTGTAAAATAAAAACGTAAAAATAGCTAGGCTAAGTGTATTCTGCATTTGACAGGGCCAGTAGGTTAGAATACCTGAATACATCAAATCCTGTTATTTATCATGGGAGTCTAGGACTTTTGCTAGGGTTCATTTGATCTTATTTTACACTTTTCTATGAAAATCCTGACGATATTCTTTTGAAACATATACTCCAGTTAACTATTATAATATATTAAACACTACTGTTTACAGCCTTAATTGATTAGGTCGATTCATTTACAAAACATTTTATGAAATGTATTTTTTTTTGTGAAAGGAGATTATTTTTGCAGACGTTAGATATGGTATTTGCCAGTGAACTTCATGATGTTGGTAACATTAACAGATGTATCTATTTATTTTTATTCTCTTTTTGTAAGCTAATAGATAAAGGACACTTGCTTAAAAGTGATGACCTATTTTCAGTTAAATGACACTAACTCATCATAGACTTGAAGGGACATTTGTAAATGTGTACATAATTAATAATAAATTCAAGGTGTACAAGATGTTAGGATAAGATTTTTTCAAAATGGTTTGATCAAGTAATGTGTGACTGATTACTGGAGCAAAACCCTATGAATTGGGAGCAGAAGTAGGCCATTTGGCTCTTTAAACTCTTCACCATTCAGTATGATTATGGCTAACCTATTTAGGTTCTGAATGCCAGACCATGGCATTTATTTAAGGCTGAGTTAGATGGATTTTTTGATCTGCAAGAGAAGCAAAGATTGGGGGAGTTGTGGACAGGCAGAAATGTGCCATGTTCAGCAATAATGTTATATAATGGTGGAGTAGGCAGGAAAGGCTGAATACTGGATCAGTGGTGCTGGAAGAGGCACAGCAGTTCAGGCAGCATCCAACGAGCAGTGAAATCGATGTTTCGGGCAAAAGCCCTTCATCAGGAATAACCTTACTTAACGTCTAATACTTATGATCTTACTTGATCCTTGACTTTACATTACTAATGTAGATTCAATTCCCCCAGAATTAAATAAAAAACCATGAGCCCACAATTTTGCCATTGGGAAATTGAACTTATGTCAGTAACAGAATAATGGGGACAAGAATTTCTTCTGGCCTGGATTAGGATGACAAGTTTAGGGTTATGAAGTGGATATAAGATTGGGCATCATGCCAGCAGCACCATTACAAACATCAGTGCTCATCTGTTGCGATCTTATTTGCAGCAATGGAGGTGTCAAGGTGTCAGCTCACTTATGGACTTTCAGAACTTCCCCCTGCTACCATTGAGAGTTTACCTCCAGAAGAGTCAGCTCTTCACGACTGGCCCACTAGGTGAACCCTGTGGCCAGCACTGAGGGAATGGGCTGGCTGTGTCTTGGCAGGCGTGCCCCTTAGAAAACCCCAAAGGTATTACCATCCACATTCCCCCCCGCCTACATGTAGCCCAGGCTGGTCGCTGGAGGACAGGAACTCTGATCGTTTCTCTACTGCCAGTTTGAGGCCTTCTACAGTCTAAAGATAGGCAGTGTCGGTGATTGCAATGATTTCCCTTTTGCTGATTTACTATGGTTTGAACTCTCTTCACGAGTTGGTCTGGACTCTGTATTTCATTTTGTTCTAGTAACTCCTTTTTCCAACAGCAAGGATAACTTGCCTTTATATAATTAATCATGTTTAAGACCGTGAGATAAAGGAATAAAAGTAGACCATTCAGCCCTTTGAGTCTGCTCTGCCATTTGATGAGATCATGGCTGACCTGATTACCTTCACCTCCACTCTCTTCTTCCTTTAGCCCTTGGTTCCCATCCTGATTAAAAATCTATCTCAGCCTTGAATACAAAGTCTTATTGATTCCCTATCCAAATTCAGGGATAGAAACTGATGCAGCAGTCAATGGTAGAATGGAAAAGTGTGTTAAATATGTTCTCAGACATGGGTCTAGTACAAGTAGTATAGACTGTGGGAAAGGAATTGTAAAGTCATAGGAAGCAGATCTGGGTAGACAGATATAGTTAGCAGAAGGAGTATGGTGGGAACAGTGGTTGTGGTATCTGTGGCCTTGCACATATTGGGGGCTGGGAAATAAAAGTAAATGATTTTCCTACCCGTTGTTCCCTACCTTCCTGGACCCATTCTGCTTGCTGAGGGTGACTAGCCATAAAGTGTTGAATAGAATCTCCTCAGTATTCAATATATTTTGACATTGACAGTTTGCATTGCATTAAAGAACTAGAAAAACATGATTCCAGCATTCGTTAATGTTGCTGATTCTTATCAAATAAGGCATATCAAGGCACTAAACAGAACAGGCACCATTCATGCCTAAGGGGCTATTGCAGATAAGCAAGTAATATTCCAAAGAGGATGAATAGGTATTTTCCATGCAACATTGACAGAGTTGGAAGCACATATACAGGTAAAGGTTAAAGAGGGCAGATTCCTCCGCATTCCAAAACAGCATTGTTTGCATGCCTAAGTAATATATTTAAATTAATGTACACTGTTCATTTTGCCTCATACATTTATAAAATTCCTGGTACCTGAAGTCTCTATATCTGATTTAACTGGAAATCAGCATAAGTTGCTAAATGGATTTCCCTAATTCAAAAGCAGAGAAATAATTATTTTTTTATCTCCAGTCTAGTGTAGTTCTGATCACAGAGGGTATCTTGTGTTCATTCCTTCCATTTTAAGAGCATTTTGACTTATCATAGTATAATTATTGCAAGGGTTCCAAGAGCTGCTTTCATTGTCAATTGCCAGGGTATATGCAAGTGAAAATATTTATATACAGTACTAGTGTTTTTGATCCTTGTAAAGCCATACTCCAGCACTGAGTCAGTGCTTTTATGGTAAAAGGAATTTGTGTTTTCCTTCTAGTAAATTAATAATTTCTTGTTTCTTGAGCTGGCAGCTACTTCCTTTTTCTTAATGTTTTAAATCATTTTTTTCAAAAAATACGAACTATTTATTCTTTTCCTCTGCTCCACTTTGAGATTGTGATTATTGTTTCATTGGTACAGGCAATCCGAGTGATTTTTCTTCATCACTAGGCCAGTCAGCAGTATTGCTAGATTATTCTATTGCCACATAACACTTTCAAGGAACAGTCATAAGGAATAAATAGCCTCATTCTTTTTTTATCCTCCTTAACCTATTAAGGTCAATAATAGCAAATCAAATGCTGCCCTTCTGAGATTAATTAGTTTAGCACAGTCCTATCCTTTTTCTTTACAGGTGCTGTATGTACCAGCGTCTTCTCTTTGGATTTTACAATCCTATTATTTGCCACTTCACAAATTGCTGTACAATCACACCTAATAGTGTCAACATTAGCAAATTCAAATGCCACTCCCATTCACACAATGTACTGGAGCAATGATTGTGAAATATACTTTATCCACTTTCTCATGGTGAATTCTTGAAATAACTCCACAGAGATCAGGATCTCATCACCCAAGCCACCCTTTATTCAGTCCTTGACTCGGGTCCAGCTCTCTCAGAGCCAACTGTCATCGTGTCAGAACGCTTATATTTCCCTCATTGGGGCTGTTATTCTGGTCCAATCAGAGAACTCATATTTTATGAAGTCCACTTGGTTGACCTTGTTAGAATCATTAAATTCCACCCCCCGACCGAGTCCAAGGAATTTTTCTTGAAGCACCTCCTGGGGTGTTTTAGCACCGGGTCAGATTTCTCCAAGTCTGCACTGGATGCAGGTGTCGTGTAATGCACAGGAGCTCACCTCTTGCACCCAGAGCGTCGTTAGAAAAATTCAGTCAACTTCCAGCAGTAAAAGTATCAATGAGACGAGATCAGCTATGCCCATCTCAGATTCAGAGATCTGCCAACACTGTTATGGACCAGGTCAGACCCCTTCAAAACATTTCAAGGAAGTAGCCCCAACCCTAACTTCTTTGCTAGTTGTTTTGAGCAGGTGGATATTCCAGGAGTGATACAGCTGGCCCAACCACTTAGTTTTAAACAAAACAATTTATTTGCAAGATTAAAGACAACAGAATATATAACTTAACATGTCTGAAAACCCAGCAGATTATCCCCACTTAATGATGCTGTTCCAAATTCCTGAAACAATCCCCATAAACACCCCTTGGCGAAAGGGTAAAACCAAACACAGGATCTTAAGGGAGAGAGAGAGATGGCAGAGATTCAGCATGGACCACCTTCTTCAATGTAGCTGTTTCTTTGACTACCAGCCTCAAAAACTGACTGACTGCATTCAGCCAGACTGCTAAAACCCAAACCAAGAAAAGCTGAGCTGTGCTCCCTTTCATTGTACAAGTTTTTTTTATTTAAAAGCTTCTTCAAATAGATCAAACCAGAAACTTCGGAACCTGTATCTTGTAAAACACTTTTGAAAAAAGCAAGGGCAACACAACCATGTTAAAGGAGCAGCATCTGCACAACACCTCACAGGGGTGGAGAACCCATGACGTCTGACAGGCTTTCTGATTTTTCCAAGCAGCAGGACACATTTTGCTCCCACACTGTTTGCAAGTTTGCAGCTTTCATATGGTCTATATGCTTATTCAGAACAGTTGCTACTATCCGAACTTTATTTGTCACTGGTCCTGACCTTGGATTGACCATGCAGGGCCATTTCCATGGTTTCTACACCAGACCTCATCCCCTGACGAAAACAGCTTGGAGGCACCTGGCACATGCATTCCTGATGCAATTTCATCTTGCCCCACCAGGCACTGGAGAACCTGGTGCAGAGTCTTATCCTCGTTAGAAATTCTGCTGCAACAATCCCTGTAGTTGTATGAGGAGCAGTCCTGTTGTCAAATAGAGCCTGAATAGTTTAGTATCTCGCAAAGCTGTAGGCTGTTTCTTCAAGCGTGCCTTCAAAGTGTGGATCGCTCTTTCTGTCAGGCCATTGGACGATGGCTAGAATGGAGTTTCCTTATGTATCGAATCCCATTTGATTTTGGGAAATATTCAGATTCCTTCTTGGTAAACGATGGCCTGTTACTTATGACCAATACATCCAGGAGTCTGTGTATTATACAAGATGGGCACAACTTTTCTATCGTCATAATTGTGTTTGACAAATGAACTCTATGCACTTGCACCCACTTTTAGAGGGCATCTACAACAATTAAGAACATTGACTCCATGAAAGGAGCTGCATCGTCGAAGTGTAACTGAGCACAGGGTTTACCCAGCCATCACCCATGAATGTGGGGGAGCTGCTGACAGTAACTTTTGTCCCTGTTGTCGTTCCAGAAGCTGCCTCACTAACGCAGTTATGTCAGCATCCAATATTGGCCACCAGGCATAACCCCCCCCCAGCCAAATCATCATTATACAGACCCCTGGATGACCCTGGTGAAGTTCAGCCTGTATCTGGCTGTAATCCTTCCTCAGGACAGTCACTGTTGCTCCCCATAATGATATGCCACCTCTCTTGGTTTATTCTTTGTCCGACAGAATGGCCGCTGCTTGGGTGCCTGTAGACAAATCCTACCAGTGTCCACTTTACTCCTACCTGTTACTTCTACTTGCACCCATATGGATTTTGTATCTTCCAATCCAAGATCATTTTTTGCTGTTGTACTTATTCCATCTTCTGCTAACAAGGCTCCTGTACACCATTTTCTTTCTTTCTTGCCTGTCCTTTTGACATACTCTCTATCTTTAGTTCCCAACTTTGATTGCCTTATAACCATGCCTCTATGGTGACTATAAGGTCATATCATTTAACCTCTGTGTGTGCCATTAACTCATTTATTTCAAGAACTACATGCATTTAAGAAAAGGGCCACTCATTTATGCCTTTATACTATTTGTTCCCATTTTGACCCTATTAGTCCAGTGTCCCCTTCCTATTTTATTCTGAGTATCATTATCCAAATAGTTGCTCTGTACCTACAAAATCCTGTTGCTTTGTATGCCTATTATTCCCCTCTCCCAACCCTACATACTCTAATTATTTTAAAACCCTCTCTGAGGCCTAGTTATTTAATTCACTCGGACATTGGTACTAATACTATTCAGTGAAGCCTATCCCACTGGAACATCCTTCTACCCTCCACTGATGCCAGTATTGAAACCCAATGTTTGAGACACACATTCAAATCCTTGACTTTATTTACCCTATGCCAGTTTGGCTATTGTTCAAGTAGTAATCCAGAGATTATTATCTCGGAGGTTCTGTTTTTCGCATTAGCTCTTAATGTTGAAATTTTGTCAGCAGAACCTCCTTCCTAGTCCTACCAATGCCATTTGTATCATCATGGGCAATGACAACTGGTTTCCTGCCCTTCTTCTCCAAGTTCCTCTTCAGTCCTGAGGAGAGGTTCTTAACCCTGACATAGGCCAGGAAACACAGCCTTCAGATCTCTTGGCTGCAGAGTACTTAATTTGACCCCAAGCTGCAGACACTTCATGCAAATGTGATTGCCCTGGATCACTTTTGAGTCCAGCAGCTCCCACTTGCTGCAGCAGCAATACATCACCTTGTTACCTTGATTCAGAATCTCCTTGTTACCTTGATCTAGATTCCGTTACTTTCATCCACTATCTCTAAATACTCCCATGTTTTCTAAATCCAATACATACTTTTTATCATGAACCAGAACTTCCTTGTTACCTTGATTCATATTCTCCTGTGACCTTAAACCACAGCCTCCTTTTTACCTTGATCAAGAACCTCTCTGTTACCTTAATACAGACGCTCTTCATTAACTTGATCTAGAACGTCCTTGCTACCTTAGACCAGATTCTTGTGAGCTCGATCCAGAAACTCCCGGTGGCTCTGACCCAGAACTTGCTTGTTGTTTTGATCTAGTACCTCCCTGTTACCTTGATTTAGAACCTCTCTATTATCTTGATCCCTAGCCTATTATTATCTTGATCCAGTACCTCATTGTTGCCTTGATTCCAGAACCTCCATGTGTTCTTGATCCAGAACTATTTTTGTCAGCCAGATCTAGAACCTTCATGTCACCTGGATCCTGATTCAACTTGTGACCTTAATCCAGAACCTCATTGTTATCTTGTTCCAGAATCTCCTTATCATCTTGACCCAGAACCTCCCTGTGATCTTTATCCAGAATCTCCTTGTTACCTTGATCCCAAATAGTCATATTACTTTGAACCAGAAGCTCCCTGTTACCTTGACCCAAAATCTACTTGTTACCTTGATCCTGTATCTCCCCTTGTTAGCTTGATTTAACAGCTCCTTTTAACCTTGATCCAGAACTTCCTTGTAGCCTTGATTCAGAACCTCATTGTTATCTTGATCCAGAACTTCCCTATGGCTTTGATCCAGAACCACGTTGTTCCCTTAAACCAGTTCCTCAATGTGTTCTTAATCTAGAATATCCTTGTTATCTTAATCTAGACTCAACTTGTGATCTTGATCCAGAACTTTCCTGGTGCCTTGATCCAAATTCTCCCTATTTCATGAGGCAGCATGGTAGCTCAGTGGTTAGCACTGCTGCCTTACAGCACCAAGCATCCAGGTTCAATTCTACCCTGGACGACTATGTGGAGTTTAGACATTCTCCCTGTGTCTGCACGAGTTTCCTCCAGGTGCTCCAGTTTCCTTCCACAGTCTAACGATGTGCAGGTTAAGTGGATTAGTCATGGGAAATTCATGGTTACAGGGATAGGATAAGGGTGTGGGTCTGGGTGGGATGACCTTTGAGGGTCAATATGGCCAAATGGTCTGCTTCCCCAGTGATTCTGAGGTGTGTTTGTGTATCATTATCATTATTGAACCCTTTTTCTAGAATCTCCTTGTTACCTTGATCCAGAATGTCCCTGTTACCCTGAAATAAAACTCCCTGTTGCATTGAACCAGAACCTCTGATGCAGTATATTCTTGTTACCTTGATCAAGATGTTACTTAGATTCATAACCTCATTGTTAGCTTACCTTCTGTTACCTTGATCCAGGTTTTTCTTGTGATCTTGATACAGAACTTCTCTGTTGAGGTGGTCTAGAAACTTGTCATTACCTTGATCCAGGTTCAACTTGTGACCTTGATGCAGAATCTCCTTGTTATCTTGATTGAACTTCCTTGTTACCTTAATCCAGGACCTCCCTGTTATCTTGATCCAGATTCTCCTTATGACCTTGATCCAGAAACTCCCTGTGGCCTTTATGCAGTACCCCCTTTTTACTGTGATCCATAACCTAGCTGTGACCTATATCCAGAATCTTCCAGGTACTTCAATCCAGATCCACCTTGTTACCTTGATGCAGAACCTCCTTGTTATCTTGATTCTGAATCTTGCTCTTTTTTTCTCCTTCATCCAGTAACTCTTCATTGCCAGATCCAGGACCTCGCTGTTACCATGATCCAAAACATTTCTGTTACCTTGATCCAGACATTTTTTTGTTATCTTGACATATATATTTCCTGTGAACTTGATCTAGGACCTCTTTGTTACCTTAATCAAAGAATTTCTTCTTTCATGATGCAGAGCCTCCCAGTGTCCTTGATCCAGAATCTCCAGGTGACCTTGTCCAAATTCTGCTTGTTACCCTGATCCAGAACCATCTTGTAACTCTGATCCAGAACCCCTGCTTGTAACTCTGATCCAGAACATCCTTGTTATCTTGGTCCACGGCCTCCCTGTTACCTTGATCAAGATTCTCCTCATGGTCTTTCTGCAGTACCCCTTACCTTAACCCAAATCCTGCTTTTCACAATGATCCAGAACTCTCCTGTGACCTTAATCCAGAACCTCCCAGGTCTCTTGATTCAGATCCTCCTTTTTATTTTCATTCTGAACCTCACTGTTACCTTGAACCAGAACCTCTTTATCATGTTGATGCAGAACCTCCCTGTTACCGGGATCCAGATCCTCCATGTTACTTTGCTACAGGATATGGTTGTTACTTTGATCCAAAACATCCCAATGACCTTGAACCAGAATCTCTTTGTTACCTTGAACCAGATTTGCCTTGTTACTTTGATCCAGAACCTTCTTGAAACCTTGATCTAGATCCTCCCTGATATCTTCATCCAATACCTTCTTGTTACCGGTATACAGATCCTCGACATACTCCCTTGATCCATGACCTAGTTGTTACTTTGGTTCAAAACATTCCAGTGACCTTGAACCAGAGTCTCCTTGTTACTTAAATCTAGGACCTCCTTATTACCTTGTTCTAGAACATTCTTGTTACCTTGATCCAGATTCTCTTCATGATCTTGATCCAAAACCTCCCTGTGTAATGATGCAGTCCCCTATTGTTACCTTATTCCAATATTTCCTTGTTACCTTCTTCTAGAAACTTTCTGTGACCTTGATCCAGTAACTCTTTATTACGTTGATTCTATACATTTTTGTTAACGTATCCAGACCCCCTGCTTATCCTGATCCAAAATCATGTTATATTCCTGAACCTCCCTGCTTGTCCAAGCAGCTCTTTTATAGCCCACCGTGATCTGTTGAACTGTATCTCAAGAGCAAGATCCTCTACTGGAATCCTATTCCATCACATACATATGCTCACTGCCAGACCTTCAAATTTTCATAAGAATTGTGGTTTTTAAAAAAATATATTCATGGTATGTAAGTAACACTGGCTAGACAAACATTTATTACCCATTCCTAATTGCCTAGAGTGTAGTTAAAAGTCAACCACATTCGTGTGGATCTGGAGTCACACGTAGTCCAGACCAATAAGGATGGTAGTTTTTCTTCCCTAAACGACGTTAGTGAACTACATGTGTTTTCTTTTGCCCTCTAACAAGCAATAATGCTTAGATGGTTAGTATTAGACTCTTATTTCTGGATTACTATTGAATTCAAATTCTATTATCTGCCATACCAGAGTATTACTTGGGTCTCTGGATGAATTGTCTTAATGATAATACCACTAACCTAATCCGGTGAGAATGCCAGCTGTCTGGAAGTAGTGTTTAACTTTAGGGAACAGCTTCCCTCTGATTAAAATCTCCCCCTTGCCCTTTGTTTATTGATCATGTAGCCTGTGGCAACAGTACCTCCCGAAATACACCACAAAACCCTTTATGGAACTACTCTTTTAAATTGTCTAACCTATTCTGCTCACATGAAAACAATTTGAATTTCTTCAGTCTCTCGGCATAACTGAAATTCCACATTCCACACACCGTTCTAGTAAATTTCCACTTCACTAAGACCTCAAACTACTTCACAAATTACAATGCATTAGACACAATCCTCCACCTGAGGCACTGAGTTCTCTATTCTGATTGACCAGCTCTCTGAGATTTCATTATCTCTATTTTTTTACATTTGCCTCTTTTGTTCCTGCTTGGTAATTTAAAAGATTTTGCTTTGTTGAATTAAATGTCTTATTTAAAACCTCCTTAAATAACCTTTGGAAATGATTGACTAGAATTGCATCTATTCTGAATGTCGGCCTGCCAGAGCTAATGAAGTTAAATTGCATTGATGGTTCCCTTTATTGCAGACTAGACTAGATGTATTCTGGGGGTTAAAATTTTAGTTTTTGGCACTTCTCAGTGTAATTTATGGATTTGATACCAAGTATAGAATGATGCAACTCACTGGGGGTGAAACTGAGATCATTCTGGGTGGATGGGTTAACATGAGTCAATCGGTTACCTCACTCATGATCATTTTTGACCTTGTGATGTGATGTAACGGTCAAACTTTCCTTGCTTTTCTCACTCTGCCAATTCCAGTATTGCTGAAATTTGCGGCAGCTACTTCGTAGAATCCCTGCAGTGTGGAAGCAGACCATTTGGCCCATTCAGTCCACTGTGACCCTCCGTACAGCACCCCACCCATCCCTGTAATCCTACATTTCCCATGGCTAAACCACCCAGCCTGCACAACATCAGAAACTATGGGTAATTTACAATGGCTAATTCACCTAACCTGCATGTTCTTTGGATTGTTGGAGGAAACTGGAGCACCCATGCAATACAGACACACACACACACACACACACTCTCTCTCTCTCTCTCTCTCTCTCTCTCTCTCTCATGGAGAACATGTAAACTCCACACAGATGGTTAACCAAGGTTGGAATTGTACCCAGGTCCCTGGTGCTGCGAGGTAGTAAAGCTAATCACTGAGCCACCATGCTGTCCCACTTAAGTGGAGGCATGGGTTATATACCGTATCCACTACAGTAATTCTTGTGAGATATGAAAGCTAACAAACAATTCTCTTTCTAAGCAAAGAAGACCATGAGATGTAGGTCATTTGGTGCCTTGAGGCTTCACCATTTAGTGAGATCATGGTTGATAACGATCAACTTCAAATCACCTTGCTGGCAGATTCCCATTTCTTTTGAATCCCTTAGCGTGCAAGGATCTTTCAATTGGAATCAATCTCATGACAGTTGAGGTATATAATTCTGTAAGTTCAGAATGCTGTCAGGCCAATAATGGTATAGTGAACTCCACATATATTAGATGCCTGATTTGGGTTTGGAGTTCTCCGCTACAATTTTAGACTATTTTGTTGTTTGTATATTAAAGTAATGGAAAAACCTGTTACCACATCGGGTTCAAAGCCTACACCAATTTTGATGTAACTCAGGGATTCAGTTTAAAAGCCAGCACTGAGTTTTAAGTATCCACCCATCACCAAACTAGACTGACTGATTGATTTGCAATACATTTTATGTGCAACCTAATGGATGTTTACACATTTTTTAAGTGATGAATGATTTTCCCACTGTGAAGTTAAAAGGGAGTGTTCTAAGAATAGGGCACCATTTATAATTAACAAATCTAAATATTACAAGGAGCAAAGTCCGGCTAACCTAGGTCTCTTAAAAATTCACTCACGGAGTATGGATGTCACTGGCTGGGCTGGCATTTAAGGCCCATTCCTAGTTGCCTTTAAGAAGATGGTGGTGAGCTGCCTTCTTGAACCGCTCCAGTCCACGTGCTTTAGGTTGACCACAGTGCTCTTAGGGATGGATTACCAGGATTGTGACCCAGTGACACAGAAGGAATAGCGATATTTTTTCCAAATCAGGATGATGCATGGCTTGGAGGGGAATATGCAGACGATGGTGTTCCCATGCGCTGCTGTCCCTGTCCTTCCAGATGGTAGCTATCACTGATTTGTAAGGTGCTGTCTAAGGAGCTGTGTTGAGTTGCTGTAGTGCATTATGTAAATGGTGCACACTACTACAAGTGGGTGTCAGTTGTGAAAAATAATGGAATTTAAAGGTGCTGAAAAGTGCCTGTCATGTGTACAGCGTTGTCCTGCATTATGTCAACATTCCTAAGTGTTTTTGAGGGTTGTAGTCATCCAGGCAAATGAAGAGTACTCTATCACACACCTAACCAGGGCCTTATGAATTTGTATATGCATTGGGGAGGTTTGAGGTGAGTTATTTGTTTCAGAATTACTAACCTCTGATCTGCTCTTGTAGTCACAATATTGGTGTGGTTGATTCAGTTCAGATTCTGTTCAATTATAATGTCAAAGTTGTTGAAATCAGGGGATTCAGCAATATCATTGAAAGTTGAGGTGCTATATTTAGCTTCCCTCTTGTGTGACATGATGATTACTTGCCAATTTTATTCCAAGCCTGGATTTTGTTGAGAGTCCTTGTTGCATCTGGGCATGGTCTGCTTCCGTATCAGAGGAGTTATGAATGGTGCTGAAGATTATGCAATCATCAGCGAACATCCCCACTTCTGACTTTACAATGAAGGGCATTGATGAAGCAGCTGAAGATGGTTGAAGCTAGGACGCTGAGGAACTCCTGCGGAGATGCCCTGGACCTGACCTCAAACAATCACAGCCATGTTCCTTTATGCCAGGTATGACTCCAACCAATGGAGAGTTTCCCTTGGTTCCCATTGAGTCAATGGCTTCATGACACCATACTTGGTTGAATACTGCCTTGATATCAATGACAGATACTTCCACCTCATCTATGAAGTTCAGCTCTTCTGTTTATGTTTGGACCAAGGCTGTCATACATTAATGAATACTATTGCTGGAATGTTGTCAGGGATTTGGAATGAATCATGAAGGTTGAAGACTCCTGGAGGAGGCCAGGATGGATCATTCACTCTCTGAAGATTGATGTAAATGTTTCAAGCTTTGCTGGGCTGCCCCATTATTGAGGATGGAATAGCTGTGGAATGTTCACCTCCTGTTTGTTATCTAATTGTCCACCTCCATTCTCTTCCATCACCCATAAACCCAACAAATTCTGCAACTGTACCCTCTTATAGATGATGTCCCTCTTGTTTATGATGTTGCTGATCTTCACAACCTCTTAGATTTCAATGGATCAAATCCAAATTTCTAAGGTTCTGCACAGTAGACTGATTAGTAAAGTTAGATCATATGGGATTCAGGGAGTGTTTGCCAATTGGATACAAAATGGGTTTGATGGCAGGAGACAAGGAGTTGGTGGTAGAGGGTTGTTGTTCAGACTGGAGGCCTGTGACCTGCGGTGTTCCACAGGGATCGGTGCTGTTGGTTGTCTTTTATATAAATGATTTGGATGAGAATTTAGGAGGCATGGTTAGTAAGTTTTCAGATGAAATTGGTGGTATAGCTAACAGTGAAGGAGGCTATCTAAGATTGCAAAGGGATCCTGATCAATTGGGTCAATGAGCTGAGGAGTGGCAGATGGAGTTGAATTTGGATAAATACAAGGTATTGCATTTTGGCAAAGTAAGCAAAGGCAGGATTTATACAGTTAAGGGTAGGGCCCTGGGTAGTATTATTGAACAGACAGACCTAGGGATTCAGATATAATTCTTTGAATGTTGCATCTCAGGTAGACAGGGTGGTTAAGAAGACTTTTAGCATGCTCCGACCATTGAGTATAGGAGTTGGGACACTAGTGAGGCCACTTTGGACTACTGTGTGGAGTTCTGGTCACCCTTCTATAGGATGGATATTATTAAATTGGATAAGGGTTCAGAAAATATTTACCAAGATGTTGCTGGGACTGGAGGATTTGAGTTATAAGGAGAGTTTGGTTAGGCTGGGACTTTTTTCACTGGAGTGTAGGAGAGTGAAGATGACCTTATAAAATTAAGGTTTATAAAATTATGAGGGGCATAGAAAAGGTGAATACCAAAGGTCTTTTCTCTAGGCTGGGTGAGTTCAAAACTAGGGGGCATATTTTTAAGGTGAGAGGAGAAAGGTTTAAAAAGAACCTGAAGGGCAACCTTTTCAAACAGAGGGTGGTTCACATATGGAATGAACTGCCAGAGGAAGTGGTAGACGCTGGTACACTTCCAACATTTAATAGACATTTGGATAGGTACAGGAATAGGGAAGGTTTAGAGGGATAAGGGCCAATTTTGGCAAATGGGACAAGTTTGGTTGGGAAATTTAGTTGGCATGGACGAATTGGACTGAAAGGCCTGCTTACGTGCTATATGACTCTAGAAGGCCTGGGTACCATTGGTTCACTCCACTCCACCTCCCAAGCTTCCTCCTGTCCTACAATGATCTCCTTTAAGATCTTTGTAGACCCCTCTCTGACTGACCAACCTCAATCTCTTCCTCTCAATCTGGTGTCAAAATAAAGTTTCTAAGCTGAAGATTTAATTGTAAACCTTGTGGTGCTACCAATTCCAATCACCTGGTGAGCAGGTTTGTGTGAACCCAGGCCAATGCTTGACAGTCTTTGAAGTTGATGTTGCTACTTAATTCAGAAACTGACTTCTAAGTGCTTTGGATAACACTGCACTCAAGGTTACGTTTCACCAGCAAATTGCACTTCTGCGGCACTTTTAGTGTAGCAAAGGTGTCTTTACAGGAGTGTTACCAATTCAAAATTTGATACTCAGCAAATTAAGAAGACCAGAAGGTTGATCAATGAAACAGGTTTTAACAATGTCAAGGGGATACTTTGGGATGGAATTTGAGAGTTGTTTTTAAGCAGCTGGAAACAGGATTGCCAAAGACTGGGAATAGCTGCAAATGTGTTGCTGGTCAAAGCACAGCAGGCCAGGCAGCATCTCAGGAATAGAGAATTCGACGTTTCGAGCATAAGCCCTTCATCAGGAATAAGAGAGAGAGCCAAACAGGCTAAGATAAAAGGTAGGGAGGAGGGACTAGGGGGAGGGGCGATGGAGGTGGGATAGGTGGAAGGAGGTCAAGGTGAGGGTGATAGGCCGGAGTGGGGTGGGGGCGGAGAGGTCAGGAAGAGGATTGCAGGTTAGGAGGGCGGTGCTGAGTTGAGGGAACCGACTGAGACAAGGTGGGGGGAGGGGAAATGAGGAAACTGGAGAAATCTGAATTCATACCTTGTGGTTGGAGGGTTCCCAGGCGGAAGATGAGGCGCTCCTCCTCCAGCCGTCGTGTTGTTGTGTTCTGCCGGTGGAGGAGTCCAAGGACCTGCATGTCCTCGGTGGAGTGGGAGAAGCAGCCAGGACCTGCCCATGATGTCAGAATTTGAAGAATGCTTAACTTTCAGCGGCTGTAGGTTTGGAGAAGGATACAGCAAGACTACAAAGAAATTTCATCATAACAGTGAGAATTATAAAATCAAAGTTACTCAGAGCATTGTCAACCTGTAAATTCTCTACCACAGAAGGCTGTGGAGATTGGGTCACTGAATATATTCAAGAAAGAGATATCAAAAGCGTCAAAGTGTATGGGAGAAAGCATGACTCTGGCATTCAAGTAGAGGATCAACCATGATCATATTGAATGGTAGAGCACACGTGGATCCTGCTCCTGGACTTTTGATTTGATTTGATGTATTATTGTCTCATATACCTCGGTATTGTGGAAAGTTTGGTTTTGTTTGTAGTACAGTGGATCAAAACACACAAAGATTATAGGGTGATTGAACAGAGTGAGGAAGACAAAGTTACAGCTGCAAAGTAGGTGCACAAAAGGCAAGATCAACATTAGATTTGAAATTTGAGAGTTCCATTCAGAAGTTTAGTAATGGCAGGGAAGAAGCTGTTCAAATCTTAGAATCCCTACAGTGTGGAAACAGGCCCTTCGGCCCAATAAGTCCACATTTACCCTCTGAAGAGTATCCCACCCAAACCCATTCCCCTACATTTATCCCTGACTAATGCGCCTAACCTACACATCCCTGAACACTAGGGGCAATTCACCTAACCTGCACACCTTTGGATCGTGGGAGGAAACTGGAGCATTCGGAGGAATCCCATGCAGTCACGGGGAGTCTGTGCAAGCTCCACACAGACAGGAGGCTGCAATTGAACCCAGATCCCTGGCACTGTGAGGAAGCAGTGCTAACCACAGAGCAACCAGTTCCAAAAGGTGTTCCTTCTCATAATCTCTTGTATATTATTCTGTTTAACAAACCCTGCTATTGGTTGCTGACAAGAATATATACATAATCTTGTTGCACTGCTGAGTATTCTAGCATTTTTGTTCTTTTGTAGCATTTACTGTGTTTTGATTTTGTTGAGTAGCAGGTAGCATTGATACCATACAAGTTCCAGTGAATGATCATCTCTAACAAGAGAGAATCTAGCCATCTCCCTTTGACTTTCAATGGCAATGCCACCACTGAATCCCCCACCATCAATGCCCTGTGGGTTATCATTGATCAGAAACTGAAATGAACCAGAAAGAGAAATATTATGGCTACAAGAGTGGGTCAGAGACTGGGAATTCTGTCTCAAATAGTCCTTGACTCCCTAAAGCACAGCCAATACCTACAAGGCACATGTTGGGATGTGATGGAATACTCCCCACTTGCCTGTTCTTGAATCTGTTGGAACGTGTGGTTAAGCTTTTGTATCTTCTGACGGAAGAGGGGTGCGGGGGATCTTTGATGATGTTAGCTGCCTTTCCGAGGCAGTGAGAAGTGTAGATGAAGTCAGTGGATGGAAAGTTGGCTTGAGTGATGGTCTGGGCTGTGTTCACAACTCTATGTAGTTTCTTACAGTCCTGGGCAGAGCAATTGCCATACTAAGCCGTGATACATACAGATAGAATACTTTATGTTTCTGTGAAATATTACTGAACCAAAAACCAATAGGTCAGTGATAGATTGATGGTAGTCAGTTCAGGGGCATTAGAATTTTGGCTAAGCTCATGATTATGGGGGTTGGAAGGTTTGAGGATGATCTCTGGGATATTTGAAGACAAAGGTGTGAGGTGATAGTGTCATGGGTGTTGACCTGGGACCCCTAATCCAGAGGCCTTGGTCTAGGGGGGTGGGTTTGAATCCCACTGTGGCAGATTATGGAATTTGAAGTAAATCTTTAAAATTCTGGGTATCCAAACAGCGACCATGTAACCCTCGTCAATTCTCATAAAAACCCACCTGCTTCACAAATGTCCCTTAGTGAAGGGAATCTGTCATCCTTACCTGGTCTTGCCGATCTCTGACCCCAGAACCACAGCAAATGTCGATGACTCCTTGTGCAGTCCTATCCTTGTGTAGTCCTATCTTGTGTAGTCTTGTCCTTGTGCAGTCCTGTCCTGTGTAGTCCTGTCCTTGTGTATTCCTGTCCTTGTGTAGTCCTATCTTGTGTAGTCCTGTCCTTGTGTAGTCCTGTCCTTGTGTAGTCCTGTCCTGTGTAGTCCTATCCTGTGTAGTCCTGTCCTTGTGTATTCCTGTCCTTGTGTAATCCTACCCTTGTGTGGTCCTATCCTTGTGTAGATCTGTCCTTGTGTAGTCCTATCCTTGTGTAGTCCTGTCCTTGTGTAGTCCTGTCCTTGTGTAGTCCTATCCTTGTGTAGTCCTGCCCTTGTGTAGTTCTGTCCTTGTGTATTCCTGTCCTTGTGTAGTCCTATTCTTTTGTAGACCTGTCCTTGTGTAGTCCTATCCTTGTGTGGTCCTATCTTTGTGTGGTCCTATCCTTGTGTAGACCTGTCCTTGTGTAATCTTGTCCATGTAGTCCTATCCTTGTGTTGTCCTGTCTTGTGTAGTCCTGTCCTTGTTTAGTCATACCCTTGTGTAATTCTGCCCTGGTGTAGTCCTTTCCTTGTGTAGTTCTGTCCTTGTGTAGTCCTGTCCTTGTGTAGAGCTGCCCTTGTGTTGTCCTGTCTTTGTGTAGTCCTGTCCTTGTGTCGTCCTGCCCTGTGTAGTCTAACCTTGTGTAGTCCTTCCTTGTGTAGTCCTGTCCTTGTGTAGTCCTACCCTTGTGTAGTCCTGTCCTTGCGTAGTCCTGTCCTTGTGTAGTCCTATCCCATGTGTAGTCCTATCCTTGTGTAGTCCTGTCCTTGTGTAGTCCTGTCCTTGTGTAGTCCTGTCCTTGTGTCGTCCTGCCCTGTGTAGTCTAACCTTGTGTAGTCCTTCCTTGTGTAGTCCTGTCCTTGTGTAGTCCTACCCTTGTGTAGTCCTGTCCTTGCGTAGTCCTGTCCTTGTGTAGTCCTATCCTTGTGTAGTCCTATCCTTGTGTAGTCCTATCCTTGTGTTGTCCTATCCTTGTGTAGACCTATCCTTCTGTAGTCCTATCCTGATAATCTATGGCAGTCAAGAGAATGTAATTTTTTGGGAACAGATTGCCGTTCTTAGGAATCCTTTCAAGTTTGGGGAAGGCAGAGGGTTGGGGGTTGGGGCTGTAGGTGCTGGGTGATTTAAATTCAAGTCAGATGAATTGGATTGCTCAGTAAAAGAGGCATGATGGGCTAAAAAAAGCCTCCTTCTGAACTTTATTATACTATAACCCACTAACAATTTGGACATAGGGGCGGGATCCACTGGAATCTCAAAGCATTGAAGGAAGTGCACAGGTTAGAATTTGCCTGGACTTGTGCAATCCTCAGAGAGCACAGAACACGTCTTTCCGGTTTTCACACTGACAGTTTCGATTACATTAGCTACTGTGTAGACACAGGCCATTCAGCTCAACAAGTCCACACCAACCCTCCTCAGAGTAACCCACCCAGACATATTTCCCTCTGACTGTTACACCTAACACCATGGACAATTTATTTTCTCTTAAGTTTTCTCAATGTATCTTAAACTTAAAAATCACACAACACCAGGTTATGGTCCAACAGGTTTAATTGGAAGCACACTAGCTTTCGGAGCGACGCTCCTTCATCAGGTGATAGTGGAGGGCTCGATCATAACACAGAATTTATAGCAAAAATTTACAGGGTGATGTAACTGAAATTATACATTGAAATATTGATTGTTAAGCCTTTCATCTGTTAGAATACAGTGATAGTTTCACTTCTTTCATGTGTAAATCACAAAACGTTTTTTTTAAAGTTGCATTCTCGGGTTAGCTGCTAACAATGGTGATAGCTAGAAAATATGTTGAAGGTATTAGCCCCCTGTGTTCTCTTTCTATGACCTGATGTTTAGATCGATTCTAATTTAATAAGTGAGATAACAGTGTTTTACATAAATTCCTGCAGTTTTAACTTTGTACACCCCAGTCCAACACTGCCATCTCCAAATCGTATCTTAAACTTGCTATCTTAATTTCCCTCTCAGTCCTAGCAGCAAATGTCACAATTGATTTCCACTAAGCCCAGGCCAAAACACTGCACTGGTAACTAGAAGCCTCTTTTCTATATATGTTTCCTTTATGTTTACAAATAGATTCCAGGCACAAGATCATTCATTCTCTTCGCCCTATACTCCAGTCTTGTCACCTGCAACCGCACACCCATAATCATCTTCAGCAAGGGCGAGGCCTTCATCTGTGGCTTACAATAGAAAGAAATTTAATTTGCAAATGTGGGTTTCCATTACACTGAACAAGGTGATCACTGATTTAAAGAACATAGAATAATACAGCGAAGAACAGGCCCTTCGGCCCTCGATGTTGTGCCGACCTGTGAACTATTCTCAGTTCGTCCCCCTACACTATCCCATCATCATCCATGTGCTTATCCAAAGATTGTTTAAATCTCCTTAATGTGGCTGAGTTACCTACATTGGCAGGTAGGGCATTCCACACCCTTACCACTGAGTAAAGAACTTGCCTCTGACATCTGTCTTAAATTTATCACCCCTCAATTTGTAGTTATGCCCCCTCAAACAAGCTGAAGTCATCATCCTAGACTTCACTGTTTACGCTACCTAATCCTCTGATCATCTTGTATGTCTCTATCAAATCCCCTCTTAACCTACTTCTTTCCAATGAGAACAGATCCAAATCTCTCAGCCTTTCCTCATAAGACTGTCCCTTCAGACCAGGCAACATCCTGGTAAATCTCCTCTGCACCTTTTCCAATGCTTCTACATCCTTCCCGAAATATGGCGACCAGATCTGTACACAATATTCCAAGTGCGGCCGCATTTGCATTTTGTATAGTTGCAGCATAATATTGCAGCTCCCGAACTCAATCCCTCTATGAAGGCACACAGTGTATGCCTTCTTAACAGCACCATCCACCTGGGTGGCAACTTTCAGGGATCTATGTACATGAACTCCAAGATCCCTCTGCATATCCACACTACCAAGAATCTTTGACCAAGTACTCTGCCATCTTCCCAAAGTGCATCACCTCACATTGAACTCCATTTGCCACCTCTCAGCCCAATTTTGCATTTATCCAAGTCCCCCCGCAACCTGTAACATTCTCCCAAACTGTCCACTACTCCACCGACTTTAGTGTCACCTACAAATTTACTAATCCATCCACCTATGCCTGCGTCTAAGTCATTTATAAAAATGACAAACAGCAGTGGTCCTAAAACCGATCCCTGTGGCACACCACTAGAAACCAGACTCCAGACTGAATATTTTCCATCAATCACCACTCACTGCCTTCTTTCAGAAAGCCAGTTTCTAATCCAAACTGCTAAACCACCCTCAATTCCATGCCTCTGCAATTTCTCCAACAGCCTACCATGTGGAACCTTATCAAAGACTTTACTGAAGTCCATGTTAACCACGTCAACTGCCCTACCCTCATCTACATGCTTGGTCACCTTCTCAAAAATCTCAATGAGGTTTGTGAGACACAACCTGCCCTTGATGAAACCATGGTGACTATCTGAAATCAAATTGTTGCTTGCTAGATGATTATAAATCCTATCTTGTATAATCCTTTCCAAAACCTTTCCTACAACAGAAGTAAGGCTCATTGGTTTATAATTACCTGGGTCATCTGTACTGCCCTTCTTGAACAAGGGCACAACATTTGTAATCCTCCAGTCCTCTGGTACTAAACCCGTAGACAATGATGACTTAAATATCAAAGCCAAAAGTTCTGCTATCTCCTCCCTAGAGTTATAGCATTTCCAGTCAATGTTGGGGAAGTTAAAGTCCTCCATAATGACCACCCTGTTTCTTTCACTCCTGCCCAGAATAATTTTTCCAGTCCTCTCCTCCACCTCCCTGGAACTCTGCGGAGGCCGATAAAAAACTCCAAACAGTGTGACCTCTCCTCTGCTGTTTCTAACCTCAGCCCACACTATCTCAGTAGATGGGTCGTCATCAAAAGTTCTTTCAGCCACCGTTATACAATCCTTGACCAACAAGGCTACACCTCCCCCTCTTTTACCGCCTTGCCTGTTCTTAATGAAAGATCTAAGTCCCCTCAATCTGCAACATCCATTCCTCACCCTGTTCTATCCATGTCTCTGAAATGGCCACAACATCGAAATTCCAGAGCCTACCCATGCTGCAAGCTCACCTACCTTATTTCGGATACTTCTTGTGTTGAAGCAGACACACTTCAAACCGGGTAAAAACAATGACTGCAGATGCTGGAAACCAGATTCTGGATTAGTGGTGCTGGAAGAGCACAGCAGTTCAGGCAGCATCCAACGAGCAGCGAAATCGACTTTTCGGGCAAAAGCCCTTCATCAGGAATAAAGGCAGTGAGCTGGAAGCATGGAGAGATAAGCTAGAGGGGGGTGGGGTGGGGAGAGAGTAGCAAAGAGTACAATGGGTGAGTGGGGGAGGAG
The DNA here is from genome assembly GCF_020745735.1 of Hemiscyllium ocellatum. Taxonomy (NCBI): domain Eukaryota; kingdom Metazoa; phylum Chordata; class Chondrichthyes; order Orectolobiformes; family Hemiscylliidae; genus Hemiscyllium; species Hemiscyllium ocellatum. Next base: position 19,496,926 of record NC_083403.1, on the reverse strand, counting down.
AGGAAGGTGATAGGTCAGGGAGGAGAGGGTGGGGTGGAAAAGAAGATAGGCAGGTTGGACCAGTCCGGACAAGTCATGGGGTCAGTGCTGAGCTGGAAGTTTGAAACTAGGATGAGGTGGGGGAAGGGGAAATGAGGAAGCTGTTGAAGTCCACATTGATGCCCTGGGGTTGAAGTGTTCTGAGGTGGAAGATGAGGCGTTCTTCCTCCAGGCGTCTGGTGGTGAGGGAGCGGCAGTGGAGGAGGCCCAGGACTTCCATGTCCTCGGCAGAGTGGGAGGGGGAGTTGAAATGTTGGGCCACGGGACGGTGTGGTTGATTGGTGCGGGTATCTTAGAGATGTTCCCTAAAGCGCTCTGCTAGGAGGCGCCCAGTCTCCCCAATGTAGAAGAGACCGCATCGGGAGCAACAGATACAATAAATGATATTAGTGGATGTGCAGGTAAAACTTCAAACCAGCTTGCTGTCTGCCAGCACACTGCTGTGGCCATGAAATCCTGTCCATGCCCTCCCTACTCTTATCCTCCTGTGCACTAGAACTACACCCGTTTCCTTGCTGAGCTAGTTTAAACCCATCTGAACTGCACCAGCACATTTCCCATCCAGAATATTAGTACCTGTCTGATTCAAGTGAAGACTGTCCTGTTTGTAGAAGTTCCACCTTCCCCAGAATGAGCCCCAATTATCCATATACCTGAAACCCTCCCTCCTGCACCATCTCTGCAGCCATGTGTTCAGCTGATACCTCTCCCTATTCCTTGCCTCACTATCACGTGGCACGGGTAACAATCCAGAGACAACAACTCTGTTTGTTTTAGCTCTCAGCTTCCACCCTAGCTCCCTGAAATCCTGCCTTACATCCCTATCCCTCTTTCTACCTATGATGTTGGTACCTACATGGACTACGAGTCTGGTCACCCTCTCCCTTCACGACCTCAAAGACACGATCTCAGACATCACGGACCCTGGCAACTGGGAGGCAACAAACCAACCGCGAGTCTTGTTTGTTCCCAACAAACCTTCTATCTGACCCTCTAACTCAATAGTGGCTAACACTCTCCTCCTTTCCCTCCTTCCCTTCTGTGTAACAGGGACAGGCTCTGTGCCAGAGACCTGGGCCCCACTGCATACCCCTGGTAAGTTGTCCCCCTCAACAGTATCCAAAACAGTATACATGTTTTCCAGGGGAACGAACACAGGGGATCCCTCCACTGACTGTTTTATCCCCCTTCGAACAGTGACCCAGCTTTCTTCTTGCCTAGGAGTAACTACTTCCCTGTAACTCCTATCTATCACAGCCTCTGCCTCCCGAATGATCCGAAGTTCATCCAGCTCCCGCTCCAGTTCCCTAACATTGTCTTGGAGGAGCGAGAGTTGGGTGCACTTCCTGCAGATGTACTTGGATGGGACATTAATGGCGTCCCTCACCTCAAACATCCTGCAGGAGGAACATTGCTCTCCCTGCACTGCCATCCCTGCTAGTCCCCTAGTCACAAAGTAAAAAAGAGACGCTTCGCTGATATGTCCCGGGTCTTTCAGGTTAGAGGAGGTGGTTGGGTGGGAGGTCCTACAAAGGTAGAGTCTTGGGTTTAGAAAACAATGACTTATATAGCTGGAGGGAAATAAAAAAAAGTTCCTCCTTTCCCAGAAACCTCTGCTCTCTGATTTCAAATGTAAAAGCTTAAATCAGTGACTCACCTCTCCCAGCAGGCTCCTGGTCCAAGCTCCTGCCCTTCGAGCTGCTGCTGCCGCTGAGAAACAGAAATTGGCATTGGCACGTGTCTGAACAAATAGGGTTCCAGCCTGTGGAGTAATGGATTGAATCAACAGAAATTGACTAGGTGTCATTTCTTGATGAGTTTCAATGAAGGCTTCTCTCTGTGAACCCTGGTGCATTTCCTCACACTGTCTTCCCAAAGTGATCTCATTGCCAATGCCAATATCCTTATGCCTATCCATTCGGCAATATTCTCCCACTTGCCACAGGCAGGAGTATTGGCCACTTGCAGCACCTCCCAGCAATTGGCACCAACTTTGAAACTGCTACAGACCAGGCCAGACAAACCTCCCCCAAACTATTTTTAGAAAGTTGCCTTGTCCTTTTCTTATTTTAAAGGCAGATATGACGTGTGTGTTGCAGCAGTGATGCAGCTGATCGAACCATTTGGCTTTAAGCAAAACACTGCAGTAGGAACACGAACAAAAAAAAAAGCAGAATTTAGAATAACTTAACTATTGGAGAACTTAATCGACCCAATACAGAAACTATTACTAATTAACTGTTCCTCTAGAGTATCATCCCATAAACACACCCCTTGGCAGAACGGTAAATTCAAACACAGATTCTTATAGACAGGAGGAAACAACATCCAGGGAGAGATTTCGGACAATATCAGAGCAATCCATTCCTGAAGCTTACATCTTTCCTGGGCTCACACACCTTGTGACTGCAACAGTTAAAACAAGCTAGAAAAAAACTGAACTGGGAGAACTGAATGTGGGCAGCACGGTGGCACAGTGGTTAGCACTGTTGCCTCACAGCGCCAGAGACCTGGGTTCAATTCCTGCCTCAGGCAACTGACTGTGTGGAGTTTGCACGTTCTCCCCGTGTCTGCGCGGGTTTGCTCTGGTTTCCTCCCACAGTCCAACGATGTGTGGGCCAGGTGAATTGGCCATGCTAAATTGCCCATAGTGTTAGGTAAGGGTGGGTCAGTGTGGACTTGTTGGGCCGAAGGGCCTGTTTCCACACTGTAAGTAATCTAAACTGACCTCTCTTTCTCCATTTTTAAACGAGACTCTTTGGTACCTCTGCCTTAACAACCTCTCTTCAAAAAAAAACCAAGGTCAAAATAACCTTTTTAAAGTGAGAGCATCATCACAAAACCCAGCCATGCATCCAGTCAAGTGCTGGCAGTCTGCAGCTGTCCTGCATGGCTCTTGTAAGTTGCCCCAGACATTTTTTGTTTCAATTGATTTGATTTATTATTGTCACATGTGGCTAGGCGCGAGGAAAATTCTGTTGTGTGTGCAGTGCAGGCAGATCATGATATACAAAGTGCATTAGGGTAACAGAACAGAGCGTGGAAGGGAATCTTACCGCTGCAGGGAAGGTTCATAAAGAGCAAGATCAACAATAAACTTAATATTCGAGAGGTTCATTCAGAAGTCTGATAACAGTGGGGATGGAGCTGTTCATGAATCTGTTGGCACGTGTGTTTAAGCTTTTGTATCTTCTGCCCAACAGAAGAGGTTTGGACGAGATTTTGACTGGGATGGTATGGGTCTTTGATTCTATTGGCTGCCTTCCTGAGGCTGCTGGAAGTATAGATAGAGACTCGGGGGGAAAGAGGGTAATTGGTACCCTGGTCAGCTGACAGGAGCCTGGAGGCCCTGACTGATGGGAGGTGAGTATAGCTGCTGTACACGGAGGGTGCCCTGAGGTCTCAGTCACTGCTGTAGGTCTGGAGGAGCAGGCGATGACCTTGAGTTGCCAGGTTATTATTCTGACTTCTGAATCTGGAATTGTGGCCATGTAGTTTTTATATGGGAGGAGGGAGAATGGAAACATGCACATCTGTGAGGGGTGAGATAATGAATGCAATAATGAGGATGTTAGCTCATTCCTAATGCATGAAAACAAGCTTCCTGCTACTCTCCTCATCTCATCTCATCGGTGGCTCAGTGGTTAGCACGGCCTCACACCGCCAGAGACCCCAGGTTGATTCAAGCCTCAGGTGACTGTCTGTGTGGGGTTTGTACATTCTCCCCGTGTCTGCGAGGGTTTCCTCCCACATTCCAAAGATGTGCAGGTTAAGTGACTTGGCCAGGCTAAATTGCCCATAGTGTTCAGGGATGTGTAGGCTAGTTGCATTAGTCAGGGGAAAAGCAGAGTAATAGGATAGGGGAATGGGTCTGAGTGTGTTACTCTTCAGAGGGTTAGTGTGGATTTGTTGGGCTAAATGGCCTGATTCCACAAAGTAGGGGTTCTATGATTCTATTCGGCTTTTGACGTTAGGAAGTTCCTCACTGCTGGTCTCCTAGGATTATTTCAGCATTCCCACCAATGCCCATGTTATCCAGGGTCTGGGATAATTCCCCCCAAAGTCCTTCTGCCTGTGATTTGAGCAGATATCAAAACTTCACTGCGCAAAAAACTGTCCAGTAGAGGTGAAGTGATGATGCGTGTATGTCATTACAAATGGCTGAACTGAAAATCCTCAACTCCACTTTTCTGCCTTTCCCCATCACCCATGATTTCCTTACTGATTAAAAACTGTCAATCTCAGCTAATGACCCAGCCTCCACAGCCCACTTTGGTAGAGAATTCCACAGAGTCACTACCCACTGAGAGAAGACATTCCTCTTCATCTCTGTGTTAAATTTTAGATTAGATTACTTACAGTGTGGAAACAGGCCCTTCGGCCCAACAAGTCCACACCAACCCGCCGAAGCGCACCCACCCAGACCCATTCCCCTACATTTACCCCTGCACCTAACACTACGGCAATTTAGCATGGCCAATTCACCTGACCTGCACATTTTTGGACTGTGGGAGGAAACCGGAGCACCCGGAGGAAACCCACGCAGACACGGGGAGAACATGCAAACTCCACACAGTCAGTCACCTGAGGCGGGAATTGAACCCGGGTCTCTGGCGCTGTGAGGCAACAGTGCTAACCACTGTGCCGCCGTGCCACCCAGCACTGTGCCACCGTGCCGCCCACAACTGTGCCACCGTGCTGCCCAGTGGGTGCCCCCTTATTCTCAGATTATGTTCTCTGCTCCAAGACTCTCCCAAAACTGGGAATCTCTCTGCATCTGCCCTCTCAAGTCTGCTTCTATATTTCGAAAACATCATGTTTCATTTACCTAAACTCCAATGGGTGTAGGCCTGACCTGCTGAATCTCTCCTCACACCCAGGATCAACCCGGTGAATCTTCTCTGGACTGCCTGCAATGGATTCTGCAGCTTGTGATCCTCGATCATCCTTTGTCCACCTCATATTAACAAAGCTACCGTACCTCCCTCTCCTTTATGCCTGTCCCTTTTAACATTTTCTTTAAATTGGGTGGTCTTAGGGAAGAGCTCCTGGGCAAGTCAGTGGGGGTTTCGCATTTTGCCAGGGAGGCTTTATGGATATCCTTGAAGTGTTCCCTCTATCCTCAAGTGATGGAGCTCAGAGTAAAGAATATGTGCTGGAAGTCTTGTGTCAAGTGAACGTATAACGTTACCTGTCCAATGCAGCTGTTTGGTGGTTACTAATGTCTCTGATACGGGGAACGTTGGCCTGAGAGGAAACACAGGTATCGGAGCTCCAGTGGATTCACAGGATTTTACACTCATGACATTTCTCAAGGGATTTGAGCTATCTACTATGCATTGTCCAAGTGTCTGTCACACACAGGAGGCTACACTCTCCATTCGAAAATGATGACTGGTGGTAGTTTAACCTGAGGGTCACTGCCGATCAGGCAAGGGGAGAGGCATGAGAAGGGAAGTCCTTTAGGGTAACTTCAACCAGTGTGAGAATTGAACCCATGCTATTGGCATCACAAACCAGCCAACCAGCCCACTGTGCCTCAAATAAACCTGTGGAGCTATAATCTGGTGTCATGTGACTTCTGACATACAGGAGGGCGGGTAACCCTCCTGCTCTATAGACTGTGAGTTCGCTGCCCATTTGAGATGTCTGACAATGAAGTGGATTTAGGCCCAGAAACTCCAATTACTGCCAGAAGAGATTGCACCAGCGGTAATCCCCTTTCAATGTTGGCAATGACAATGCTCAGAATTGTGAAGCTGGCCTGTCCCAAATGTAACCATTGGAGGAAATGTAAGGAGAAATTCCACCCCATGCTGAAATAGGATTGCTTACCAAGATACACCTTTTATTTTAACAGCCTCACGCCACCTTCTTTTGAAGGGTTGAGATTTCGGTTTGTTTGAGTTGAGTTGCTTTATTGAATCATGGCATATACCGGTAGCTGGCTCAATGTTTTTAGTTGCACACCGCTAATTACCCTGGAAGTTAATTGCCCAAACCGTCCTATTATGGTAGTAGGAAATCTTTGTAATGCTGAATATTTCAGCCAGGTTTTGCTTTTCCTTCAGATTTCCAGCTGACTCAGCAGTAAGTTCAAGCATTCCAGACCTTCCCGAAGTTATGGGCAAAAGTGAGGACTGCAGATGCTGGAAACCAGAGTTTTGATGCACCAGGTTAGAAGCAAGTGCAGAGGCAGGGAAAAGGAGGAGATAGGGGGACATATCATAACTTTGGGGAAGTTTAGATCAGAGTGATGCTGGAAAAGCACAGCAGGTCAGGCAGCATCCAAGGAGCAGGAAAATTGGCATTTCGGGCAAAAGCCCTTCATCAGGAATCATTCCTGATGAAGGGCTTTTGCCCGAAATGTCGATTTTCCTGCTCCTCGGATGCTGACTGACCTGCTGTCCTTTTCCAGCATCACTCTGATCTAAACTTCCCCAAAGTTATGATATGTCCCCCTATCTCCTCCTTTTCCCTGCCTCTGCACTTGCTTCTAACCTGCTGCATCATTGTTTTCTTCCAGCTCTGCCTTGAAACAACTCTCTCCAAAGGCCTGCTGAGTATTTCCAGCAATTACCCTGTTTATTTAAGATTTTGAACACCCCACCATTTTGCTTTGCACATGATTAAAAATGAGTTGCAGCAGTTGGTAGAAAGAGGGAGCAGTGTAGCTGCTCATCTCCCTGTCTTATTTGTCGCTCTGCATATGCAGGTCAATTCTTACAATGAAGTCCTTTGATTGGCGTTCTGTTCAGAATCTGCTCCCACCCACAATCTCCGAAATCCTACACCTTCCCGAGCTTGTTACCTTTAGCCAAGGAGCTGTTTACTGTAATGACAAACTTGTTGCTTTCCCTTTAAACTGTGCAACTTCTGTAACATTACACCTCATCTGCACTTCATCTACAGTTCTTCAAGAGGAAAATACAAATCAACTGAAAGACATAGCTCTACTTTACCACAAAAGCACATCACTGGATTTGGGACGAGAACTGATAGACTGTGGTTACTTGCCCTGATGGCACAGTGGTTAGCACTGCTGCCTCACAGTGCTAGTAGATGTGGGTTCAATTCCTACCTCAGGTGACTGACTGTGTGGAGTTTGTACATCCTCCCTGTGTCTGTGTGGGTTTCTTCCCACAGTCCAAAGGTGGGCAGGTTAGGTGAATTGGCCATGCTAAAATTGCCCATAGTGTTAGGTGTAGGGTTGCGGGTCGGTGTGGATTTGTTGGACTGAATGGCCTGTTTCTACACTGTAAATAATCTAATCTAAAAATAATTGACTTTATGGTTATATTTAAGCTGTCAGTGCTTCATTCTAAATAAATTCTTTTTGGTCTCTTTACGTTTTGGGTATTTGGAGACTGAACATTGACACAGTCCACGACAATTGTATTTTTAGGTGTGCCAGGAGTGAAAGCTAAAACCAGTTTATCGAGCAAAAACTTGGGAAGAGGTGTGTCCTGAGGTGTACTCATTTATCAGTGCTAAGATCACTGCTTGCTGCAAACAATAGGAAAGCAGTAGGAATTGACAGAAGTATTGCTTGGAGTGGATAAAACCATGGCATCCCCGGAATCACCGGAGCCCAGCAGTACTGACCCTCCGTCAGACTGTATAATACCTGGAGGCACCAAATTACTGACCAACATGCCTGACCTTTTCATGATACCTGAACTTGTGAGTACAACGATGATCATTCATTCAAACAAAATAGTCAGAAATCTGATTTGCCTTTTCTGCTTTGGGTGAATGGGCTCTACGCCTTGGATTTGCTTTTCCTTTTCAAGTTATACTTATATTTAAGGAACGTCAAGAACAGGACCCCAGGCTCTTCACAAAAGAATTATAAAGCAAAGTTATAATGAGCCAGATAATAAGATTGGGACAGATGCTGAACAACTTGGGGAAAAATTTAGGTTTCAAGGAGCATATTAAGGTATTAAAGATAAGTGAAGAGGTTTAAGGAAGAGGATTCTGTGACCTTAGGATCTTGTAGGCTGAAGGCAAAATCACCAATAAACCTGGCCAGCTAAAAAGACCTGTGTTAGCAAATCACACTCACAACACACCCCAGTGTTGTGAGGCTGGAGGGAGGGGCAAAACCATGGAGGAATTTGAGAAGTTAAACTCACAGTTTGACTTGACAGGGAGCCAATGTAGGTCAGTGAGTCCAGCTCTGACAGGTGGCTGTGACACAGAGTGAATTACAAACTCGAGAATCGATGTTTAGTTGACGGAGGGCAGCATTTGCGGGAGGTTGTTCAATTGACAAATCTAGGGATGAGCGAGGTGGAGGAGAAGGGCTCAGCAGCAGACGCGCTGAGGCAAGAGACAACTCAGGTGACTTCGTGGTTGTGCAAGTAAATACGAGAACATAGAACATAGAACAATACAGCACAGAACAGGCCCTTCGGCCCACGATGTTGTGCCAAACATTTGTCCTAGCTTAAGCACCTATCCATGTAGCTATCCAATTGCTGCTTAAAGGTCACCAATGATTCTGCCTCTGCCACTCCCACAGGCAGCACATTCCATGCCCCCACCACTCTCTGGGTAAAGAACCTACCCCTGATGTCCCCCCTATACCTTCCACCCTTCACCTTAAATTTATGTCCCCTTGTAACACTCTGTTGTACCCAGGGAAAAAGTTTCTGACTGTCTACTCTATCTATTCCCCTGATGATCTTATAAACCTCTATCAAGTCATCCCTTATCCTTTGCCGTTCCAATGAGAAAAGGCCTAGCACTCTCAACCTATCCTCGTACAACCTATTCTCCATTCCAGGCAACATCCTGGTAAATCTCCTCTGCACCCTCTCCAAAGCTTCCACACCTTTCCTAAAGTGAGGCGACCAGAACTGCACACAGTACTCCAAATTGGCCTTACCAAGGTCCTGTACAGCTGCAACATCACCTCACGACTCTTGAATTCAATCTCTCTGCTAATGAACGCTAATACACCATAGGCCTTCTTACAAGCTCTATCCACCTGAGTGGCAACTTTCAAAGATCTATGAACATAGACCCCAAGATCCCTCTGCTCCTCCACCTTACTAAGAACCCTACCGTTAACCCTGTATTCCGCATTCTTATTTGTCCTTCCAAAATGGACAACCTCACACTTGACAGGGTTGAACTCCATCTACCACTCCTCAGCCCAGCTCTGCATCATATCTAAGTCCCTTTGCAGCCAACAACAGCCCTCCTCACTCTCCACAACTCCACCAATCTTCGTATCATCTGCAAATTTACTGACCCACCCTTCGACTCCCTCTTCCAAGTCATTAATAAAAATTACAAACAGCAGCGGATCCAGAACTGATCCCTGCGGAACTCCACTTGTAACTGGGCTCCAGGCGGAATATTTACCATCTACCACCACTCTCTGACTTCAACCGGTTAGCCAGTTCTCTATCCAACTGGCCAAATTTCCCACTATCCCATGCCTCCTGACTTTCCGCATAAGCCTACCATGGGGAACCTTATCAAATGCCTTCCTAATATCCATGTACACTACATCCACTGCTCTACCCTCATCCACACTCTTCCAACAGTATGTGATTGGAAGCCATCTTGAGGTCAAATATGAGATGAAATTGCGAGCAGTCTTAATTCCAATTGAAGAGGAGGAAAAAGCGTCTTCAAAGAAGTCGCTCAGTCAATTGAAAACAAGAAGTCTGGCTTACCTTATTGAGCTTATAGCAGGGTAGCCAACTGAAACAGACTGACTAACTTCAATCATCACAGAACTAGCTAAGCACCAGTTGTTGACAAAGGCACAGACATGGGCTCCCACTTTTTTCCTATATAATCATTCATGGGATGAGGGTATTGTAGGCTAAGCCAGTATTTATTGCCCATCCCTAATTGGGACAATGAAGAGTTAACCACATTGCTGTGGTTCTGGAGTGCTGAATCATTTGGCCCATCTCCAACATCATTGTTTTCTTCAGCCAAGTGAAATAAAACTTCTAATAATCAGAAATACTTACACTTCTATAATTCTTTTCACAAAAGGAGGCCTTTCAGTGACAGATTTGAAGTGATTTGCAAAAGAAGCAAGGGTAATATGAGAAAATAAAAAGCTTTAATCCCAGAGTAGGCAGTTCAGGTGTGGAAGGTGCTGCCTGGAAGTGTAATGGAGGCAGCTCTGTGTGAGGCGAGTGAGAGGCTATTGGATGAATATTTGGATTATCACCTGATGAAGGAGCGACACTTCGAAAGCCAGTGTGCTTCCAATTAAACCTGTTGGACTATAACCTGGTGTTGTGTGATTTTTAACTTTGTACACCCCAGTCCAACACCGGCACCTCCAAACCTGGATTAGGATAGTGCACAAGGGTTTGAGGAAAAAGCAGGAGATTGGCATGAGGGAATGACTCCTACCTGAAGAGCCGAATGGCATCTTTCTCCACCATACGGCTTCCACAATTCTATGAAGTGCTTTTTGAAGTGCAGTCACAGTGTTGTAACATGGTGGTTAGTGTAATCTGTGCAAACAGCAATGGCAGAATCTACAGTAGTGACTGCCGTAATGGAGATCACTGTATCTAGGGGTGGATTTCATGGGGGAGCAGATTACATACACTTCCTTCTAATCTAAAAGATGCTCCGCAGATCACCAACCAGAAACCCAACTGTCCTGCAGCAATATTCTGCTCAATAGGGTCACGTTGAGACTATGCTCCCTGTCGGGGGTGAGGTTGATTGGCTGCTCTCTAGTCTCAATAGTGCCAGAAGAATATAGTGGTAAAGGCTGGGACTACAAGCAGTGCCAAAGTAGATTAAAACAACAAATACTGTACTGGAGATCACAGTGGGTCAGACAGCATTCATGGAGTGAGAGCAAGCTAGTGTTTTGAGTCCAGATGATTCTTCATCAGAGCTGAAGTGAAATATGGAGGGGGCAGCATTTACGTGATAGTTGGGCAGTGGTGGGTGTCGGGTGCTGATAGAGAAAGGACGTTCTGGAAAGAACAGACAGTCCCACTGGGGTTGGGGCGAGGGGAGAGGGGACATGGTGACAGAAAATGTAACAAGTAAAGCTAAAAGGAAGGGAAGGAATGGGAGTTGGTTCACAATTTGAAGGTGTAGAACTCAATATTAGGCCCAAAAGGCTGTAAAGTGCTTAATCTAAAGATGAGATATTAAATTAGATTACTTACAGTGTGGAAACAGGCCCTTCGGCCCAACAAGTCCACACTGACCCGCCGAAGCGCAACCCACCCATACCTCTACATTTACCCCTTACCTAACACTACGGGCAATTTAGCATGGCCAATTTACCTGATCCGCACATCTTTGGACTGTATTGTTCCTCCAGAGGATAGACACGTGGGCATGTATCCCAGCAGCACCAGGAGGTGGAGAAGTCAATGTTTCGGTATAACCCTTCTTCAGGACTGTCTTCTCTTTCCAGTCTGACAGTTAGACACACCATTGTTCTGCCATTCTCACATTCCAATCACTTAATCTGAATTATCACCGTCCTTTCTCCATCAGCACCGCCATACTTTTCCCAAACTATTGCATAAATGCTGTCCCTCCACACTTCACTTTACCTCTGATGAAGAGCCATCTACACTTGAAACATTAGCATGCTCTCTTGCTCTCCTTGGATGCTTCCTGTCTTGCTGTGATTTGTTGCTTTCAGTACAGATTCCAGCATCAGCAGTAATTCTCTCCTCCAAAAGTAGATGTGCTCCTGATGTAAGATGAGTTTGAGAGAGCCCTTGCTGGCTGTGAGGGAATGGCAGGGGTTGAGGATCGGATCTGGGAGGTGAGGGTTGGTTAAAGTAAGCGCATGCAGCTAAAGCTCCCAGGTAGTTCTGCTTGCCCTCACAGGGTGAAAAGTTGTGGCCTGATCAGACTGAGGCCTTTAACAGTTACTTGGCCTAATGGTCAGCAGGCTGCAGGTACTGCCTTACTGGGTCGACCAGAATATTGGAGACACATCAGGAATTGAGTGTAAACTATGAGCTAACCACCTGCTTTATTTTCCACACCCTGACCTTTGCCTTTAAATACATCAAGTATTTCAGTGGGGTGCTTGACACCATCCAGGACAAAGTAACCCACTTGATGCTACCATATTCTCAAATATCATTTCTTCCATCTTGTTGCTCAGTAACAGCAGAGTGTTCTATCTACAAGATGCACTGCAGAAATTCACCAAAGATCCTCAGACAGCACCTTCCAAACCCACGACCATGTCCATCTAGGAAGACACAGGCACCAGATACAAGGGAACACCACTCTCTGCACATTCCCCTCTGAGTTGCTCACCATCCTGACTTGGAAATCTATTGCCGTTCCTTCACTATTACTGGGTCAAAATCCTGGAATTCCTTCCCTAATGCATTGTGGGGGTAACATACAGTAAATGGACTGCAGCGGGTCAAGAAGGCAGCTCACCACCATCTTCTCAAGGGCAACTAGGGCCTGACAATAACTGCTGACCAGTCAGTGACGCCTGTTTTCTGAATTAATAAAAACATTCTAAGGACAATGACTTGTTGAGAGAAATGAATATATGATACATCAACGGCAATAATGTGCACTTGTTCAGCACCTTTGCTACAGTAAAATGTCCTAAAGTGGTAACGCTCGCTTACAGGAGAGGACCCTGACCCTGACCCTGACCACCCATCATGGCAGACTGACTGTGACTGGTGTCAGATTCTGCCCTTGACTGACTGTGCCTGGATCCCTTTAACTGTGAGACATGGCTATTATTTTAAAGTGCGTACAGTGGCTTGGCACTGAAAGCTGTTGGCACATGAGGCAGGAGTGAGCTTCACAGCAACGTTCAGCCACATGTCAGGCTTTGTGGCTGCGCTAAGAGGCCAGGGAGTACGGATGTGTTGTGAGCCTGTTAGTGGATGATGAAGGCTCAGAAATGACAAGGCAAGGCAGGAATGCAGGGGGGAGTCCAGTGACATTCTAAATGAGCGAGCGTAAAGAGAGTGGGTGAGCGGCCCCATGCGATGCATGCTGGTCTGCTCCATGGGCTGGTTATGTGCCCTTACGCACAAGCTCTCGCAAAGAGAGGGCTGCTGCACCCGAAGCCCAGCGATATAGTGCAGAAGCAGACTGTAAGTGGGTTGGAGGGGGTGCAGAGAGGCTGGACACATTAGATGCCAGCCTCCAAAGGCTTGGGGTGAATGAAGCCACTGCCCATGAAATGTGTCAAAAAGTGTTGCCCAACTCTTAGGAATAAATGTCAAGCTGCAGTTGCCACCCAGACTTTCTTGGTGTCTAATTTGTATCCAACAGTTGGGAGAACAGGAAACCATGTATTAATGGGGTGAAGCTGGATAATAATGAGGGTAACCTGAGCTGTATACCAGAGGTGAGAGTTCATGGAGATGAGACAATAGCAAGAGATAGCGCAGCCAGTGGGAAGGAATTTCCTGGGAAGGAACCAAGGGATCAGTTAAAGTGTGTTTGCTTTAATGCAAGGAGTATCAGGAATAAAAGTGATGAGTTAGAGCATGGATCAGTACCTGGTGCTATGATGTTGTGGGCAGAACAGAGACATGGGTTTCTCAGGGGCAGGAATGATTGCTGGATGTTCCAGTGTTTAGAACATTTAAAAAGAATAGGGAGGGGGGAAAAAGAGGAGGGGGTGTAGCACTACTAATCAGAGAGGGTATCACAGCTACAGAAGTTACCATTGTCGAGAAGAGTCTGCCCACTGAGTCAGTATGGGTGGAAATTCGGAAGAATAAGGGAGCAGTCACCTCGTTAGGGGTTTACGACAGGCCCCCCAATAGCCTGATGGAAGAAAGCATAGGTCGGCAGATTTTGGAAAAATGTGAATGTAGTAGAGTTGTTGTAATGGGTGACTTTAACTTTCCCAATATTGACTGGAACCTCCTTCGAGCAGATAGTTTGGAAGGATCTGTTTTTGTAAGATGCGTTCAAGAGGGTTTCCTAACTCAGTACGTTGACAGGCTGACGAGGGGAGAGGCCATTTTGGATTTGGTGCTTGGCAATGAGCCGGGGCAGGTGTCAGATCTTGTGGTGTGAGAGCATTTTGGTGATAGTGACCACAACTGCCTCACATTCTACATAGCTATGGAGAAGGAGAGAAGCAGGCACAATGGGAGAATATTTAATTGGGGAAAAGGAAACAATGATGCTATCAGATGTGAGTTGGAAGCATGGTCTGGGCGCAATTGTTCCATGGAAAGGGCATGGAGACTGTTTAAGGAATAGTTGTTGCAAATGATGCACAAATGTATTCCTCTGAGACAGTCAAGAAGGGGAAAGATAAAGGAATCTTGGATGACAAGAGCGGAGGAGCTTCTCGACAAAAGAAAGAAGGCAGCTTACGTAAGGGTCTTGCTCAGCTCAAGAGGATTATAGGCAGGAGAGGAAGGAGTTCAAAAATGGTCTGAGGAGAGCCAGGAGGGGGCACGAGAAAGGCTTGGCAGGAAGGATTAGGGAGAATCCAAAGGCATTTTACACGTATGTGAGGAAAAAGAGAATGATCAAAGAAAGAGTAGGGCCGATCAGGGATAGCGTAGGGAACTTGTGTATAGAGTCTGAGGAGGTAGGGGAAGCCCTAAGTGAATTTTTTGCTTCTGTCTTTACTAAAGAAAAGGACCTCATAGTGAATGATACCATTGAAGAGCAGGTGTGCATGCTGGAATGGATAGAGATAGAGGAAGCTGATGTGCTGAAACTTTTGTCAAGCATTAAGATTAACAAGTCGCCAGGGCCGGACTAGATTTGTCCTCGGCTGCTTTGGGATACGAGAAATGCAATTGCTTTGTCACTTGCGAAGATCTTTGCATCCTTGGTCTCCACTGGAGTCGTACCTGAGGACTGGAGTCGTACCTGAGGACTCTCCAAGAAAGGAAATAGGGAAATCCCCGACAATTACACACCAGTCAGTCTCATATCGGTTGTCAGTAAGGTGTTAGAAAGGATTCTGAGGGATAGGATTTATGACCATCCGGAAGAGCAAGGCTTAATTAAAGGCAGTCAACACGGCTTTGTGAGGGGCAGGTCATGCCTCACAAACCTTATTGAGTTCTTTGAGGATGTTACTAGACATGTTGATGAGGGTCAAGCAGTGGATGTGGTGTATATGGACTTCAGCAAGGCATTTAATAAGGTTCCCCATGGTAGGCTCATTCAGAAGTCAAGAGGAACGGAATACAAGGAAATGTAGCTGTCTGGATACAGAATTGGCTGGTCAACAGAAGACAGCAAGTGGTAGTGGAAGGAAAATATTCTGCCTGGAGGTCTGTGGTGAGTGGTGTTCCACAGGGCTCTGTCCTTGGGCCTCTACTGTTTGTAATTTTTATTAATGACTTGGATGAGGGGGTTGAAGGATGGGTCAGCAAGTTTGCAGACAACACAAATGTTGGAGGTGTCATTGACAGTAGAGAGAGCTGTTGTAGGCTGCAGCGGGACATTGATAGGATGCAGAGATGGGCTGAGAGGTGGCAGATGGAGTTCAACCTGGATAAATACGAAGTGATGCATTTTGGAAGGTCAAATTTGAAAGTTGAGTACAGGATTAAAGACAGGATTCTTGGCAGTGTGGAGGAACAACGGGATCTTGGTGTGCAGGTACATAGATCCCTTAAAATGGCTACTAAGTGGACAAGGTTGTTCAGAAAGCATATGGTGTTTTGGCTTTCATTAACAGGGGATTGAGTTTAAGAGTCAAGAGATCTTGTTGCAGCTCTATAAAACTTTGGTTAGACCGCACTTGGAATAATGTGTCCAGTTCTGGTCACCCTATTATAGGAAAGGTGTGGATGCTTTGGAGAGGGTTCAGTGGAGGTTTACCAGGATGCTGCCTGGACTGGAGGGCTTATCTTATGAAGAGAGGTTGACTGAGCTTGGACTTTTTTCATTGGAAAAAAGAAGGAAGAGAGGATAATGAGAGGCATAGAGTTGATAGCCAGATTCTGGATTAGTGATGCTGGAAGAGCACAGCAGTTCAGGCAGCATCCAAAGCGCAGCGAACTCGACGTTTCAGGCAAAAGCCCTTCATCAGGAGACTATTTCCCAGGGCAGAAATTGTTAACATGAGGGGTCATAGTTTTAAGCTGTTTGGTGGAAAGTACAGAGGGGATCTCAGAGGTAGGTTCTTTACGCAGAGAGTTGTGAGAGCACGGATTGTGTTACCAGCAACAGTTGAGGAAGCGAGGTCATTGGGGATGTTTAAGAGACTGCTGGACATGCATATGGCCACAGAAATTTGAGGGTTCGTATATTAGGTTTACCTCACATGAGGATCAATGGTCGGCACAACATTGTGGGCTGAAGGGCCTGTTCTGTGCTGTACGGTTCTATGTTCTAATAGTGAGTGATAATCCCTTTTATTCATCCTCTCATCTTTCATTAGCAAGAATCTCATCTTGACATCGGGAACTTAGTTGGGAAATGTGACCTGTCGCCCTTCCTATAGAGAAAGGCCTCACTCATGATTCTCACCACAGCCCATGCCATCCAGGCCCTGGCAAGATTCTATCCTGAATGGGCTGATCCTTGAGCACGGACTGATGCAGCTGAAGGCACAGTTGCAATGTTGAGGCAAAGGAAGAGTGTGTTTTATAAGACAGTCAGAGTTTGTTTGAAAGTGGCGATCTCAGAGACTTGTAAAGTTGGGGCAGATTACAGAGATGAGCAGTGGGTGAGATCGATAGGAGGCATTTGAACACATGAGAATTTTGATAATGCAGGTATTGGTAGAGCAAAGCCCATGTAGGCCAATGGGCACCGGGTTGATAGGAAAACAGGACTTAATGTGGGCTAGTATAGGGCAGTGTGGATTTTACACTGAATTTGGGAATTCATCAATAAAACCACAGCTTAGTTTGCCCCCTGAGATGAATGAAAAATATTCTATGACATATAAGTTCGGGGAATCCTCTGACGTCCTCAATAATATTCATCTCTCAACCAAGATTGGTAAAACAAATCATCTGGTCATTATCTCATTGCTGTTTATTGATCTTTTGTATGTGTAAACTGATTGCCATGTTTCTCACCTTATAATGATGGTTACACTTCAGACACCGTACACTGGTTGGGAAGTACTTTGTACATCATGAGGAACTGTGTAAATATCAGTCTTCTCTCTTTATTTCTTTAGAAACCACAATAACCCACATTAAAAACCGTATCCTCACCTTACCACCAAGTCATGGCTGAGCACTGGCTGGTCATTTGAGCTATATAAGAACATCCTATCTACATTTGAATACTGACAGTAAATGTTGGAATCAACCATTTGAACTGTTCCACCAGCAGGCATTATGCCTGAGATTTCAAGTTCCCTGGAGGGATTCCGTAAAAAAATATTCCAGTTGTGTTTTTCTAGACATTTGGACGCCCACAACTTTGCCAATAATGTGCTTCTAATCTGGAAATATTGATAATAGGCTCAGTGTGGTGTTCAGGTTATAGCAAAGGTGGAGGGATGGGGTAAACCAATCATTATAAATACATAAACAATGTGGGTACTTAAAGTAATAGGAACATTGGACAGATGGGGATTCCTGGTTGGTGTGGACAAGTTGGACCAAAAGGTGCTGAATGACACAATGACTCTATCCTAGTCATTCTGACCTGGATTTGTTTGAAGACTACCCAGTTTAAATAATGAACCCTCTCTTAAAGGAGAGAAAATGAGAGACCTGGAATCCACGATTTGACAGTGAGCCAATTTCTGGCTCCTCGTGATCCAGTGACTGTAGGAAGGAGGCCAGCTCCTCTTTCCGAGGGTTCGAGCCAATGAATGGGATCCATGTGGCGACATTACTGTTGGATTTCCTTCGAAGAGGAGGACTGGATACAGAAACCGTTTGGAATCCGTGAGGGAATCAGTCTGGGGTTGATGATAAAATAACCACCTACTTGTCTTCTACAGGTTTTTGGTGCATTAGTCTGGATCCTTGTGGCTTCTATCAACGTTGCTGATAAAGTCAGCCAAGGCTGGGTGATATTTGTCTCCCTCCTCCTTTTTGTGTTGACGCTGCTCCTGCTGATTTGTTATTTCTTCGGATATCCTCGGAATTCCACAGCCTGGTGTTTATTGGTATGTGTGCAATGTGTTGTCATATTACAGGTCGGAGTAGCTTTATTTATGTATAAACAGCAAATCATTCTTGGAGTGTGAGCATCATTGCATGGCCACTATTTATTGACCATCTCGATTGTCCTGCCTGGATTTTCCAAGGGCAGTAGACACAGCCGCATTGCTGTGGGTCTGGAGTCCCATGGAGGACAATAGATCTCCTTCCCTGCATATATGAAACAGATAGGTGTTTACTGCAATGCCATGATCATTATTGATATTTATTCCAGATCAGTGTTTAATTTTTCCTCATCTATCCTGACGGGATTTGAACTCATGCCTCTGTAGTGCAAATCTGGTTTGTGGGTCCACTCACCTAACAACTGTGCTGCCACCCCCACTTTAGAGAAGCCACAAAAGCAAGTACAAAGATTGACCTTGAAGTTATTGGGTCAGTCTGAGGCAGCCCCCTACCTGGAAGGAGAGGGACAGGAAGTACAAGGGGCCACTATCACTTCCGGGTCAACACCATTAGGATTTAAAAATCCATTGCCATCCCTTCAAGGCCCCTAGGCTGGAATCCCAGAACCTTCATGATGCAAACTGCAATGCTCATTCGGAGTTTAACGCCCCAAAAAAAAAACAAGAAATTGGAGAGGATTCAGTCAAATAAAGGATTCTTAACCTGTGCCGGGGTCTCTAATACCCTTGGTGATTATTTGAGCTCAGTAATGGGATCTCCAGAGCATGGGTGAGGATTTTGATCCCTGTGATTCATTTCCTGTGACTGTGATCTCTCTGGTGTGAGTGTGATTCTTGTGATGGGGATGTGACCTGAGTTGTGGGGGTTGATCTGGTTGGGGGGGGGGAGCGGGGTTGATTGCTCTGTTGGGGTTTGATCCATTTGGTGGGGGGGATTGATCCATTTGGTGGGAGGTTGTTGATCCCTCTGGTGGGGTGGGTGGATCTCTTTGGTGGGGGATTGATCCATCTAGTAAGGTTTTGCTATCTTTATAGTCATAGAGTCATAGAGATTGTACAGCCTGGAAACAGACCCTTCGGTCCAACTGGTCCATGCCGACCAGATATCCCAACCCAAACTAGTCCCACCTGCACCCAGCCCATATCCCTCCAAACCCTTCCTATTCATTCATATACCCATCCAAATGCCTCCTAAATGTTGCAATTGTACCAGCCTCCACCACATCCCCTGGCAGCTCATTCCATACACGTACCACCCTCTGTGTGGAAAAGTTGCCTCTTAGGTCTCTTTTATATCTTTCCCCTCTCATCTTAAACCTATGCCCTCTAGTTCTGGACTCCTCGACCCCAGGGAAGAGACTTTGTCTATTTATCCTATCCATGCCCCTCATAATTTTGTAAACTTTTATAAGGTCACCCCTCTGACTCTCCAGGGAAAACAGCCTCAGCCTGTTCAGCCTCTCCCTGTAGCTCAGATCCTCCAACCCTGGCAACATCCTTGTAAATCTTTTCTGAACCCTTTCAAGTTTCACAACATCTTTCTGATAGGAAGGAGACCAGAATTGCACGCAATATTCCAACAGTGACCTAACCAATGTCCTGTACAGCTGCAACATGACCTCCCAACTCCTGTACTCAATATTCTGACCAATAAAGGAAAGCATACCAAACGCCTTCTTCACTATCCTATCTACCTGCGACTCCACTTTCAAGGAGCTATGAATCTAGAACATAGAACATAGAACATAGAACAATACAGCACAGAACAGGCCCTTCGGCCCACGATGTTGTGCCGAACATCTATTCTAGATTAAGCACCCATCCATGTACCTATCCAATTGCCGCTTAAAGGTCGTCAATGATTCTGACTCTACCACTCTCACGGGCAGCGCATTCCATGCCCCCACCACTCTCTGGGTAAAGAACCCACCCCTGACATCTCCCCTATACCCTCCACCCTTCACCTTAAATTTATGTCCCCTTGTAATACTCTGTTGTACCCGGGGAAAAAGTTTCTGACTGTCTACTCTATCTATTCCTCTGATCATCTTATGAACCTCTATCAAGTCACCCCTCATCCTTCGCCGTTCCAACGAGAAAAGGCCGAGAACTCTCAACCTGTCCTCGTACGACCTATTCTCCATTCCAGGCAACATCCTGGTAAATCTTCTCTGCACCCTCTCCAAAGCTTCCACATCTTTCCTAAAGTGAGGCGACCAGAACTGCACACAGTACTCCAAATGTGGCCTAACCAAAGTCCTGTACAGCTGCAACATCACTTCACGACTCTTGAATTCAATCCCTCTGCTAATGAACGCTAATACACCATAGGCCTTCTTGCAAGCTCTATCCACCTGAGTGGCAACTTTCAAAGATCTATGTACATAGGCCCCAAGATCCCTCTGTTCCTCCACCTGACTAAGAACTCCAAGGTCTCTTTGTTCAGCAACACTCCTTAGGACCTTACCATTAAGTGTATAAGTCCTGCTAAGATTTGCTTTCCCAAAATGCAGCACCCTGCATTTATCTGAATTAAACTCCATCTGCCACTTCTCAGCCCATTGGCCCATCTGGTCCAGACCCTGTTGAATATGCTTTCTGTCTGGTAACATCCCTTTTATGAAACACTGGCCACCTCCTCTCTGGTCTTTAGCAGGTGAAATTCTTTTAACTTTTGCTTAATCAACAGTTGTCCATGGACATTACCAGAGCCAACCTCTTACCCCTCTTCAAAGCAGTTACTTGGATTAGAATTCGCACAATGCCTGAGGATTGGAGTCTCTGATTGCTGTTTAATGTTTGGGGGCCAGAGCAGGGCAGGCGGCTTCAGTGACAAGGATGGGGCAACGGACGAATCCCAGTACCCAAACTCTACGCACAATTTTCCCAACACAATTTTCCAGTCAGAAACTGGAAGAACAAAAGTACTGCATTGTAGAAAGTGCCATCCTGCTGACCTGTAGTTGACTGGTTTGTATGAGGGAACCACTCACCCGGGGGTCCACTAGTGACTCTTCACTGGTTTTCTTATGGTATCCCCAAAGCGGCGGGCACTATTTCCAGGCACCACCGGCAGCCCATACCACCCCCCTCCACCCCCCTACCATTTGGTGGATTGCCACCCAAGGACCCAATCAGGATGGAGCTAGGGAATTGGTGAGGTGCCCGCTCACTCTACTGCCATTAGCTGAGCTACTATTTGCAAGTGTTTGCGGCTCTGACTCAGTTAGTAGATTACATGCCTCTGGTCACAGGGTTTTGGATTCAAGACCCACTTCAGGACTTGAGTATGACAATCGAGGCTGAAAATCCAGTGAAGGACAAAGGGAGTGCTGCACTACTGGATGTGCCATCTTTCAGATAAACTGTTAAACCAATACCCCATCTTCCTGCATGGGGAACACCATGACCTGTGAGTTCCTCTCTTAGCAACACACCATCCTAACTTGGAAATGGACTCCCTGTCTGCCATTCCTTATTTGAAAAATACTCACACTTCTGCTCAAGTCCCTTCAAAGACTTCTTCTATATGCCTCCAGTTGTGATCTCCCTGAATTTCATCATTTGGTGTCTGGATGCTATACTTTTTCCTGTCTCTCTTCCCCTCCCTAATTCCCACACTTACTGTTTCAGATACTTCATTAAGTGTGGCTCCGCTACCCTCCACTGCCTCAGATCTATTCTGATAATGTCCTTGTGAACTGCCTTGGGATGTTTTAACATGTTAAATGCAATTGTTGATTATTATGAGAAATCTTTTCCATTACCTTATGAATAATCAACTGATTAAGGTGGCTTTTAAAGACACTCACTTTCTATCTACAATGATTGTGTGATGGCAATGCTTTCAGATACAGAAAAGATTTACAAGGATGTTGCCAGCGTTGGAAAGTTTAAGCTGTAGGGAGAGAGAGGCTAAATGGGCTGGGGCTATTTTCTTGAGTTTTGGAAGCTGAGGGGTGACCTGAGAGGTTTATAAAATCATAAGGGACACGGATAGGGTGAATAGCCAAGGTCTTTTTCGCAGAGTAGGGGAGTCTAAAACTAGAGGGCATAGGTTGAAGGTGAGAGGGGAAAGATTTAAATGGGACAATATTTCACGTAGAGGGTCATGCGTGAATGGAATGAGCTGCTAGAGGAAGTGGTGGAGGCTGGTACAATTACAGCATTTAAAAGGTACCTGTTTTGGTACACGAATAGGAAGGGTTTGGAAGGATATGGGCCAACGTGGACTAGATAAATTTAGGATATCTGATCGGCATGGACAAGTTGGACCGAAGGATCTGTTTCCATGATGTACAGTTCTTTGACTCAATGTTGGTTTTGACCAAACACTTGGCTCAGAAACTGGGGGAGGTCGGGTTTAGATGAGCATATGAACTTTTAACAGGTGCTGTTTTTTTCTTGGTTTATTTCCAACAGGATGCGTGCTATCACGGTGTGGCAGCTCTCTTTTATTTCAGTGCTGCGGTCCTACAGGCTAATTCTACAGTACGTCTGCAAGGTCTGAACAACAAGGTTTACCAAATTGATGTTGCTGCAACGGTACGTACAGGAGCTGTCCAAATGATGCAATCCTGTCAGCTCCGCCTCTTTCTCGCTAGCTTACGTCTCAAATCTAAATGAAATGTAGATTAACAAGTTTTATTTTATATTTTCTGAGGGGGAGAGGGGGAGAGAGACAGAGAAAGAGAGAGAGAGAATGAGAAAGAGACAATCGGTTCCTGTTACACAGACCTTTTCTCAACAGTTAGAAATCTACACTTTTTTATTCGTTTGAGGATAATGGGTGTCACTGGGCTGGGCCAGCATTTATTGCCTGTCCCTAGTTGCCCTTGAGAACGTGGCTGTGTCATACCTTCTCTTTTTTAAAATATTTTTATTGAGAAATCTTTCTTTAAAAAAATTATAAAATTGCAAAAGTATAAGAATATAAAATTATCACAACAATAACAATAAAGTAACTGCTACCTGCCTTTACAGAACAAATCAAAACTATATTCACTAGAGATCAATAAATAAATGAATAACGCTGCTCAGCGCAACAAAACTGAAGCTCCCAGCTATCGAGAGGATTAATTATTACGCACATTATTCAAAATTTTTCCTGTCAGGGTATCAGGTTCACTAAACCGAACCATCATGGCCAAACGAAGGCCCGAATTAAAATGGCAGACAAATCTGCTTCCAGGCAATTCAAAAATTGTCAAATTCATATTTGTGAGAAAATCCAAAGGGATGTGTTCCATAATTAACATACTCCACCCTGACAGACCCGAGGGGCTCTCAGATACCCAGCACATCAGAATGTTCTTCCTCGCACAGAAAGTGAGGGTGTTGAAAAGCTTTCTCCCGTATACATCGAAGGAAGGTAAGTTCGGCAAGCCCAAGAGAAGAGAGATCAGGTCTATCTTAACTTTGGTTCCCAAGACCCTCTCTGTTACTCCTGCCCCAGCACTCCAATACCTACAAAGCTGTGGCATAACCACAAACAATGAGTGAGGGGACCTGTGCTTATTTTACATTTGGGCCAATTGGAGATTCTCCCTCTTTAAATTTTGCAAGACGATCTGAGACCACATGAACTCTATAAGGAACCTTCAACTAACATTGTGCCACTGTTTAAGAAGGGTGGTAAGGACAAGCCAGGGAACTATAGACCAGTGAGCCTGTTATCAGTGGTGGGCAAGTTGTTGGAGGGAATAACAAGGGAGAGGAGGTACATTATTTGGAAAGCTAGGACTGATTAGGGATAGCCAACATGGCTTTGTGTGTGGATAATCATGTCTCACAAACTTGATTGAGTCTTTTGAAGAAGTACAAAGAGGATTGCTGAGGGCAGAGTGGTGGACCTGATCTATATGGACCTCAGTAAGGCATTTGACAAGGTTCCCCATGGGAGACTGGTTAGCAAGGTTAGATCTCATGGAATACGGGGAGAAGGCGCCATTTGGATACAGTACTGGCTCAAAGGAAAAAGACAGAGGGTGGTGGTGGAGGGTTGTTTTTCAGACTGGGGGCCTGTGACCAGTGGAGTGCCACAAGGATCGGTGCTGGGTCCTCTACTTTTGTCATTTACATAAATGATTTGGATGTAAGCATAAGAGGTACAGTTAGTAAGTTTGCAGATGACACCAAAATTGGAGGTGTAGTGGACAGCGAAGAAGATTACAATGGGATCTGGACCAGATGGGCCAATGGGCTGAGAAGTGGCAGATGGAGTTTAATTTCAATAAATGCGAGGTGCTGCATTTTGGGAAAGCAAATCTTAGCAGGACTTATACACTTAATGGTAAGGTCCTAGGGAGTGTTGCTGAACAAAGAGACCTTGGAGTGCAGGTTCATAGCTCCTTAAAAGTGGAGTCACAGGTAGATAGGATAGTGAAGAAGGCGTTTGGTATGCTTTCCTTTATTGGTCAGAGTATTGAGTACAGGAGTTGGGAAGTCATGTTGCAGTTTTACAGGACATTGGTTAGGCCACTTTTGGAATACAATTCTGGTCTCTTTCCAGTTGGAAGGATGTTGGAAAACCTATAAGGGTTCAGAAAAGATTTACAAGGATTTGCAAGGGTTGGAGGATTTGAGCTACAGGGAGAGACTGAATAGGATGGGGCTGTTTTCCCTGGAACATTGGAGGCTGAGGGGTGACCTTATAGAGGTTTACAAAATCATGAGGGAAATGGGGTGGGGGAGTCCAGACGTAGAGGACGTAGGTTTAGGATGAGAGGGGAAATATATAAAAGAGACCTAAGGGGCAACTTTTTCACGTAGAGGGTGGTAGGTGTATGGAATGAGCTGTCAGAGGCCGTGGTGGAGGCTGGTACAATTGTAACATTTAAGAGGCATTTGGATGGGTATATGAATAGGAAGGGTTTGGAGGGATATGGGCCGGGTGCTGGCAGGTGGGACTAGATTGGGTTGGGATATCTGGTCGGCATGGACAGGTTGGACTGAAGGGTCTGTTTCCATGCTGTACATCTCTATGACTCTCTGTCTTTAAGTCAGGATGGTGTGTGGCTTGTGGGTTTGGTGTGGAGGGCAGACCCTGGTGACAGGGACTGAGTGGGGCGGGTTCAGTGTGCAGGGCAGGGTCTGAGAATCATTCTATGTACAGAATCCCTGCCAATAGCGGAACCTTCCCGCAGGCAGAAGGTGTTTGAACATGATCATCTTCCCGGCCCACAGATACTCCACCCGGATGTTCCTAGCAGCTTGCCCGTGTGCTGTGGGCTTGTGCTCATTACAGGAAAATTCTGGGGGTTATCATTGAACAGAAACTCAACTGGATTCACCTTACCAGTAGTGCATTGATCAAAGTGTTTAGAATTCTGCAATGTGTAACTCACCTCCTGACTCCCCAAAGCCTGTCCACCCGCTTCAAGGCACAAGTCAGGAGTGTTGTGGAATACTCCCCATTTATCTGGATAAGTGCAGCTTTAGTAACACTCGAGAAGCCTGACAACATCCAGGACAATGCAGCCCACTTGATCGGCACTACATCCACAAATATCCACTCCCTCCACTACCTACATTCGGTAACAGCAGAGTATACCAGTTACAAGGAGAAAGTGAGGTCTGCAGATGCTGGAGATCAGAGCTGAAAATGTGTTGCTGGAAAAGCGCAGCAGGTCAGGCAGTATCCAAGGAACAGGAGATTCGACGTTTCGGGCATAAGCCGTTTCGGGATTCCTGAAGAAGGGCTTATGCCCAAAACGTCGAATCTCCTGTTCCTTGGATGCTGCCTGACCTGCTGCGCTTTTCCAGTATACCAGTTACAAGACACACTGCAAAAATTCAATAAGCTTCCTCAGACAGCACTTTCCAGATGTATGACCACACCACCCAGATTTACCACACCACCCAGAAGGACAGAGATACATGGGAACACCACCAGTTTCCCTCCAAGCCATTTACCATTTTGACTTGGAAAGATATTACAGTTCCTTCAGTGTTATTGGGTCAAAATCCTGGAATTCCCTCCCTAACAGCATTGTGTATGTTCATTAAATGGATTGCAGTGACTCAAGAAGGTAACTCAACACCACTGCCTCAGAGTAGAAGTTGGGAAGATGTTTCCATTGGTCAGCGAGACTAGGACCAGAGGTCACAACCTTAGAGTAAATGGAAGGCCTTTTAGAACAAAGATAAGGAGAAACTTCTTCAACTAGAGAGTAGTGAGTCTGTGGAATTCACTGCCAAAGAAGGCTGTGGAGGCCAGGTCATTGAGTCTATTTAAGTTACAGATAGATAGGTTCTTGACTGTCAAATGGATCAAGGATTATGGGGAGAAAGTGGGAGAATGGAGTTGAGAAACCTATCAACTATGATTGAATGGTGGAGTAGACTCGATGGGCTGAATGGCCTAATTTCTGCTTCTATGTCTTATGGTCTTATGGTCCCAAGGGCAACTAAGGATGGGCAATAAATGCTGGCCCAGCCAGCGCTGCTCAAGTCCCGTGAGCGAATGGGAATGAAATCGATCTCCATCAAGAAGGCTATGCTCCCCTTGTCTGCCTGTGAGAAGAGAGTGGAGGAGGGGAAGGTGTCATTCCTTTCACACACCTGCCTTCCCACCCAGTGAACTGCCACAACCCCCAGCAGTTCCTTAATATTGTTTGATAGGCATTCCGACTGGCCTGGGGCGTGGGTACAAAGCAGAGGTCAGCAGCAGCACAGCTAGGCACATATCACTACAACTTGTTTTCTGCCATGGCGTAGCCATTTATTAACTTATAAGATAATCACATGAGAGTATTTAACAGGCTCATGCACCGAGAGAAAGTGGCTGGTGGAGCTTTTAACACTGCTGTACACACATCATAAAAATAGTTCCAGTTTAAAGATTAATCCCACATAAAGAGAACCTACATTTATGAAGCACCTGATTAAGATCCTCAGAAATGTCCCAGAAGTGTGGCAAACCAATAACAGGAAAGCCGGAGCAGAGGGAGGAATTGGAATCTGATAGGACATGGCGGGTGTGGCCAGTACTGAGCAGGAGCTAAAGGGTAACACTCTTATCCAGACATGTCAAGTAGCAGAATTTGGGTCCAGTCTGAATTTTAAATACAGCCTGGGAAAGAAACAAACACAAATACAGCCAGATTTAACACCATGTGAATGGCTTTAAAAGACATTTACTGCCAGTGTATATGTAAAACGTTTAATCTATTTTGCACACAGCCTGATCTGATAAGTAGCAGAGGGATTACTACTGATTGTAACGGTCTTGGTCATAGAAGGATTCACAGAGTTAAACAACACAGAAACACCCTTCAGTCCAATGAGTCCAGGCTGACCAGATATCGGAAACTGCTTGAGTCTCATTCACCAACATTTGTCCCATATCCCTCTAAACCCTTCCTATTCATGCAACCCCGCAGACAGCTTTTAAATATTGTAATTGTACTTGTGACATTTTTACTAGAGAACTGCAGAAGTGGGGTGTGTTTAGCCAACACCAACCTGCATTATAGTTTGAGGATAAGAAGGGGGTTGTTTGAGGATGAGGGTTAAGGTAGTCCCATTACGGGCAACTCCCTTTCCCGAATCTTCTCACAGAACAGTCAGTGATGGGTAAGATAGAGCTGTACGCTCAGATATCCAGTGTCCAAAGTTACTGGCACTTTGCAGCTCATTTCAGCTTGCAGAAGGTAGAAACCTGTATGATAGGGGATTAAAAAAACAATATATGTCAGTTGTATGTGAGGGCTCCTCTATCCAATGATTTGTGTCTGACACATTGAATTGGAGAGAAGCACACAGCCTCTACTGAACCTCCATATCTCCAGTTGGTGAAACTACCATTTGAACCAGATAAGTATATATCCATCTTGTAATTAAGGATAACACTAGCAGTACAGTCATGCTGAGATGTCTATTCATTGTCCAATATGTAAGGGGATCCGAGATCAGCCTGGACATGAAGAGTGCTGGGTAAAAACAATGACTGCAGATGCTGGAAACCAGATTCTGGATCAGTGGTGCTGGAAGAGCACAGCAGTTCAGGCAGCATTCGAGGAGCAGTAAAATTGATGTTTCGGGCAAAAGCCCTTCACCATTTTACTGCTCCTCGGATGCTGCCTGAACTGCTGTGCTCTTCCAGCACCACTGATCCAGAACATGAAGAGTGTTGGATCAACCATGATCCTATTGAATGTTGGTGCAGGCTCAGGGGG